>NC_090933.1:1093141261-1093452294 GCF_040938575.1 Ambystoma mexicanum
CCTTGAGAGCATGGTGTGCAAGTTGGTCATCTCGCCCTCCTGCACCCTGATCATTGCCACCATTTAGCGGCCTCGAGGTGCTACCACTCTGTTCATCTCTGAATGGGCTGATTTCAGTTCTTACTTACTTCATCCACCTCCAATCTTCTCCTCTTGGGGGATTTCAACATTCAATTGCAATCCCTTGTCATAGCATCTACTCTTTTCATTGACCCCTGCACCCGTCTATCCCTCTCCATTCTACCTTCTGGTCCTACCCACTCGGCTGCACACACTCTTGCCGCCCTCATTCACTCTGACCTCTCTCTCCTACCCACTTGTCACCTCTCTCGGTCAGGCCATTCTCTCCTCTCCTCCTACCTGGGTACCTTAGGCCCTGGCATTGCACCCCGACAGCCCTGCCAACTTCATTCACTAACATCCACCCGATGAAACGAGTGTCAGCTGCTGCCTTCGCTTCCACCTTCATCCCACCTTGCCCCCCTACCTCTGATTCTACCACCGACTCTGCTATAAGTAACCTCCATTCTTGCCACAGTCATGAGGATCCGCCTGAAACCCATCTCTAAGCGTAACACCTGGTATGACTCTGAACTTGCAGCCATGAAACGAAAGTGCAGAGCGGCCGATCTTAAGTGGAAATCCTTAGGCTCATCCTCTGACAAACTGGCCTGCCGCCTGCTCCAAAGGCAATACAGACTCTCCATCTGTGCCAAGAAAAGAGCCCACATACAGGCACAGATTTCTGGTGCATCCAACAACACGGCTGAACTTTTCAACATCTGTAGGGAACTAGCCAACCATTCTGCAGTCTCCTCCTCCCCTTCCCAGGCTCTCTGCAATGCTCTGTCCACTCACTTCACTAAAACTGAGGACATCCCGAACACCCTTCCTACTCACCTTCCCAACCCTTCCCACAACCCCTTGCCTCCCTTGGCCCCTCACGTTCTCCACTTCACCCTCTCTCTGCCTTCTCCCCTGTCACACATGAAGAAGTTACCAGAGTAACAAGCCATGCAGTAGGACACGCTTCTAGGAGGCTCGTGTTGATTCGGCATGAATTTGAGCAACAACTGAGGCAATACGGTGTGTTTTTGCACCTAGATGGAGACCTGCATAGATAAAGAAGCCGAGCATACAACAGTCCAGGTTGCAGGTCTGAAAAATGACGTGTGACAGAGCGGGCACCGGAGAGTCGGAGGTCCGGCGAGTGAGGGGTGAAACAATATGGCAGACGCTGCACAACAAAAGGCTTCGTAGACGCTGATCTCTGAAGCACGGTGTAACTGGGAGAATCGCAGAGGGTTGCACCACAGCACATCATACAGAGCAAACAAGCAGAGAACTATCACAAAATCTGAATGTTGACTGCGAAACCCATTGGGCGGTGCTTCAGGAGCGCATTTAGTGGGGCGAGATCCGTGCGGGTTCTCACCCCCACCGATGGCACTGGCAGTGCTGCGGAACTAGAAGGAGGACAAAGTGACACCAGAGACGAGAGAATACTCACAGCGGCGGAGGGGCGAAACATCCACACAGCCACAAAGTGGACAGAGACTTCCTGGAGGATATCGGAGTCGGCCCACGACAGGGCGGACTCGGGTACACTGCGAAGAAGACCGCGTGAAGAGGGAGTCTCGCCGAGCTGTGGCAGCAGTGGAAAGTCCCGAGACACACAAGCCGTAGCTCTAGCGGTTATTTCAAAGTGTCTTATACTGAGGTCCGTCCCGCGCGGCGGGGCTCATAACAATATAAATATATACAGTGCGGTTTCCACAGCGGTCCGTTTCATGGCGCGAGCACGGCCCATGTAAGAGGAGGGCCCAGAAGCCGTTTTTCGCTGTGGTCCAGCAAGGACTGTATGTATGACCCAGCGAACAAACAAGACTATACGCGGAGGGTTCCAGTGTGGCCCGCCCTGCGCGGCTCAAAGAAATAATATGTGCAGTGGCAGCTTTCACTAGTAAAAGAACTGTGGAATAAAGAAACAGCGTTGCAATAACCCTATGACAGTTTCTGCCGCAATCCTAAACAAGGTAGCGGGCGAGGAGGGGCACACATTGATGATCACGAAGCTATGCGGTTTCCACTGTGATCCGTTCTGGCACGAAGACCGCCACATACACACAGAGCAAGGAGCTGCGGTAGCCCGTGGGGCTGTGCATGGGAAGATACGTCGAGCTGAGCAGAGGCGAACTGCAGAATCAATTATGGGCTCCACTGTGGTCCGCCCCCAAGCTGCACGCTAAGCTGTACAAGGCAACACAAATGTGGTATCCCAAGCGGTCAGACAGGCGAAGCCTGTCATTGTAATTAGCGGGGACTGCAGCATAAACAACTGGTCTGCATTTCTGTTTCCACTGTGGTCCTAGGCACGGCCTGTACTGCAGGTGAAAGTATTATTACAGGACTCCACGGCGAACGATGCAGAGTCATCCCCAAATTAAAAGAGCAGTTGAATGAGGTGTGAGCAGGGGCCGGCCCAGATTGTGGGGTGAGAACATTTCAGGACGGACAGCAGAGGTGTAAACTCACGGAGGCCCGTCCCCAATACACAAGCAAGCAGCAGTTGAGGCAGAGGAAGGTCTAAACACAGTGGATAAGCATCAAGAATACTGCAGGGAACAACTGTAAAAGAAATGCACGGCACACCTGGGATAGGGTGTGATGGGAGGTGCAATGTAAGCCCCAGCACCTGCACCAAAAACAGGGCATCAACGTCAAGCAGCTGTGTAACACTGCCAGGAGGTCTGAATACATCAAAACAAGACTGGTATACACGGGGCCCTGTGCAGTACACAGAGATCGTGCAACTCAGGTGACCGTGGGGTGGCACCCTGTGAAGACCAGAGCCACACACTGGAGAAGCAGATTTGGAGGTACCCGACATAACCCTGCGCTACGCACACAGGGAAATGGTCACTGCAAGTTTTTCCCTGGGCCACGTGACACAAGCAGGCACAGGGTTGCGGACTCTGGTGCAAACTAGTACCCCGGACGTCAACGTCTGGCAACCCAGACTGAGTCATCATACACCAACATGGGGCCCTAAGCAGCCATAAGCCCTACGGGAGGCAAAAGTAAGAGGCATAATTGCATCAAGTTCCAGCACGAAAGCTCTTTGGGCATGCAGGTTTGCAGGACCGGGATGCTACCCTAGGATTGGCATAAAAGGGTACGCAACAAAAAGGGCACAACAGGGAACTAAGGCCCATTTAAAGGAGTGTGGCCTGAGTACAGCGGAACCTGTGCAAGGAGCCATTGTGAAGCACTAGACACTGCAGAATAAGTAAAGCCATGGCTTCCAAGCCCCAGAATAGCAAGGCTAAACAGCCAACAATGGATACCTTTACCAGGCCCCCTTCAACAGCCGAAACCACTGGTGCAAGGTCGCCACATGCAGAGCCGGCACCCACAAGAGGGGATCACAGATCCTAGAGGCCATAGCAACCCTGACGGAATCTCTTGAAGCCAAAATCGATGCCTTCAGTATTGACGTGAACCTGTTGAGACAGGATGTGAGAGCACTGGCTGAACGCACAGGTACACTGTAAAAGACAGTTGCAGAACATATGAGCTACCTTAAAGACACATCAAGACGTCGGGGTGCTGCAACAACAAGTGCACAATCTAGAAGATAAGGGCAAAGATGCAGAAGGCAGGGCTCGGTGCAATAATGTGCAAATTATTGGGCTCCGAGAAGGAGGAGCAGGAGGAGGGTACCCGACGGAACACTGAGTCCCTGCTACAACAAGAAATAGGCCCCGGCACGCTCATGCAGGGATTCACGGTGGAAATCAATAATTGGTGAGGAACCCACCACCGGGAGCTCCACCGAGGCCAATATTAGCCCAGATACTGAACTATTGTGACAGAGAGAAGATCCTGAGTACTTCTGCAAAGGGGGAGGGGGGGGACGAGCCAACGTGCGTCAGCCACGAGAACAGCTTACCTGGACTACACCCTACAAGTGCAGAAGTTACGGATGAACTATACAGGGGCCAAAAGGAGATTACGTGTGTCAAACTTGAAATACATATTGTATCCAGCCAAATTGAAGGTGATCCATAAAGGTTGCGCCATTTTCTTCGAGAACCCAGAAGAAGCGCATAAATGGATGGACACGCAGAATTTGCCAACTGAAACAGAGGCTGGTCTGAGTCGCAACAAAAAGAATTCTGCTGCAGACTGAGAACATTGCAGAGAAAAGAGTCTGCAACATGCACTAAGGGTAAACCCTTCCGGATGGAAGCTACAAGAGAATGCGATAATTAATGCAGGTGCCTAGGATTTGGTGCTTATTTAAGCATGCACCACATGGAAGCACCTACCCCCATGGATGGTGTTTGTACAGATACTAGAAGTAACATATCCGCCTATGCACCAGGACATTTCCCTGGAGCAACAGCGAGAAGTGGGGATGCCTGAGCACAAGGTATTGAGCTGGGCAACAGTTGGGAGGGGGGGGGGGGCAAGGGAGTTGGGGTAGTTAGTTGGGTGTTTGCCTATGGATCCATGCTGTGGGTATCATACTTGGACTTTAACACCGATGCCGAAACGTGTCCGAAATTTCAAATGTGATGGGGGAACTTAGAGTAATGTCCTACAATGTCAGAGGTCTTAACAGTTCTATTAAACGGAATAGAATTATGACGTACCTAAGGTGTCAGAACATTGATATTGCACTCCTACCGGAGACTCATCGCACGAAAGACAGATTGCATTGGCTAAAAAGTGAAGAGGCACCACACTGGGCTCTCCATACTCTGCTTATATCAGGGGTGTGTTAATATGGGTGGCACCGTTGGTTCCTTTGAAGGTGCTTAGGACCTTTCAAGACAAGGAGGGCAGGATGTTTGGATTGCGAGGTCGGGTGGAACCTATAGAATACTGTATTATCAACACATATGCACCAAACCAAGAGACGGCAGCTTACTTCCACATGTTGTATCCATTAATAGGTCCGCACATAGATGGCCCACTAATTTGGGGCGGAGACTTTAATAGTACGCTGAATCCTATAGTGGATAGGTCGGATCAGAAATGCACACACCCTGCCCCCTCGGCCAAATCCCTAGGCGCATTGTTGAAGTCATTCCAGCTTGCGGACATCTGGCGGACTACACCCGCAGGCCCGAGGCTATTCACATTACGCAGCTCCCCAAGACTTGTACAATAGGCTAGATTATATTTTCACGGCAGATGATCTCATAGGAATTCACGGGGCGGAATATAAGCCACAAGTGTTGTCGGATCATAGCCCTCTCGTGGTTACTTGGCGAGTCCCCCCCCCCCCAAGGTCACAGACTCCGACATGGAGATTTTGCAGCAAGTCCCTTCAAGATGAGGCGTTCCGAGAACATTTAAAAATAGGGGTGCAGGAGTACACGCATAAAACGGGAAGTGCTAAGGCAAACAGGGTTCATGCAGCAAAAGAGAACGACTTCCGCAAGGCCGAGACTAAAATGGAGGCCATGAACGGTCAAAGTGACCTCCCAAGCGGGAGCACCCGAGAGGCGGTCGCCCTACACCAGCAGTGTTTAGCACACTGGGATAGGCTCGGGAAATTGAGTTATAGGAAATATATGGAACGTCAAAGCGCTGAAGGGGATAAACTAGGGCACTTGTTAGCCTGGTTGTACAAGAGACGGAGCAGAGTGCGATTCGGGCAATTGAGGCAAGTGAGGGGGAGCTTTGTGAGACGCAACAAGACAAATACTTGTTTCTGTAAATTCTATAAGACATTGTATGAAGAGACGTCGGACACCCGAGAGTCAGAGATGAACTAGTTACTCTTACCTTGTAACGTTCTTTCGATGGGATGTTCCTCCGACGTATTCCTTATCTTAGATAGAAATCCTTCAGCTTTGCTGGCCTCGGAAAATTTTTTCGCCAGAGGGCGCTGCGCGTCGATGATCGCCGAGTCGATGACCCTCGACGGCCTCCGTGCCGACGTCGACGTCATCCTGCCTATAAAGGCCGCGCGCAGCGTCCGTTGCTCAGTTCCGTTTTGTAGTCCCCAGTAATGTTTTTGGATTAGACTAATCACCTTGAAGGAGCATAGGCTGCAAACCCACAGGAAGTCATACTGCGGGGATGGATGGGAGGGTCGATAAGGAATACGTCGGAGGAACATCCCATCGAAAGAACGTTACAAGGTAAGAGTAACTAGTTCTTCGAAGGGATTGTGTCCTCCGACGTATTCCTTATCTTAGATAGACTCCCATAGCAGTGGTATTGTGACTGGAGGCGGGAGTAATAAAAGTTATGTTACCCTTCCAGAATGGACAGAGTGTAACACAGCCTTGCCGAATCTAGTTTCTTGACTAGAGGAGGAATCCAGGCTATAGAATTTGGTAAATGTATGTGCGGACGACCATGTGGCAGCCGCACATATATCTCGAATTGGCACCCCTCTTTGAAGGGCTGAGGATGTTGCGATACCCCTGGTAGAATGAGCCCTTAGATTTTGAGGAGGCTCCTTTCCTGCCAATTTGTAGCACTCCAGAATGGCTAAAATAATCCATCTGGAGATGGTTTGTTTTGTTATTGGAAGGCCCAACTTATGTCCTGCATAACCTACAAAGAGTTGGTCTGCTTGTCTGATCTTAGCCAATCTGCTGATATAGAAGCTCAAGGCTCGCTTAGGGTCCAGCCTGTGCAGTCTCTCTTCCTCCTTCCCCGGATGAGGAGGAGGGTAGAAAGAAGGTAATATAATCTTCTGAGTGATGTGAAACTCCGAGACTACCTTCGGGAGGAAGTTAGGCTTCACCTGAAGAACAACTTTGTCCTTGTAAAAGATTGTATGTGGAGGTTTACACGATAAGGCTTGCAACTCGCTAACCCTTCTAGCAGATGTCAATGCTATTAGCAAAACAGTTTTGAGGGTGAGAAGCTTCAATGAACAAGAGTGTAGTGGTTCAAAAGGGGCACCCTTTAGGAAGTTTAAAATTAGGTTTAAATCCCATAAGGGAACTTGAAAAGGTTTCGGGGGATAAACATTAGTTAATCCTTTTAGGTATTGTATTACCAATGGAATTTTGAAGTATGAAGGCTCCTCTGCAGTGCGCTTAAAGATTGATAGCGCTGCGAGATAGCCCTTAATTGTGCCAACCTGTAGGCCTGAATTAGCCAGGTAAAGTAAGAATGACAACACCATAGGTGTACCACAAGAAAAGGGTTCAATATTCTTTTCTCTGCACCAGCTGCAAAATTTGTTCCAACGGCAGCGGTATAGAGTTTTAGTTGCCGGCCTTCTGGCCGAAAGCAACACCTCCATAACATCATCCGGAAGGTCCCAATCCTTGTACCTCAACCTTTCAGACACCAAGCGTGAAGGTTGAGGGTCTTGATGGCTGGATGGAGAACCTGACCTTCCTTCTGCGAGAGAAGATCCTCTCTGTATGGCAGTCGAATTGGAGGGCAGATGGACATGTCTAGAAGGTCCGGGTACCACGTTCTCCTGGCCCAATCCGGGGCAATTAGGATCATGGTCTTCCGAAACCTTCTCAACCTCCTGATCATTTGAGGAATGACAGGGACCGGAGGGAACGCGTACAGAAGTGGGAACTCCCAGTCCACTACGAACGCATCTCCTAGAGCTCCTCTCGGGGGAAATTCCCTTGAGCAAAATCTGTCGCACTTCCTGTTGATACTGGTGGCGAACAGATCTACTTGAGGGGTTCCCCAAAGGGCGAAGATCTCTTGAAGGACTTCCTGAGCTATCTCCCACTCGTGAGAGACTGTGCTCTGCCTGCTCAGAGCGTCCGCTGTCAAGTTCTTCTCTCCGGCTAGGTGAATTGCCGATAGAGAGATTCCTTCCTGAATTGCCCAAAACCAGAGCTGCATCGCCTCTCTGCACAGTGGTAGTGAGCCTACGCCTCCTCTTTTGTTGAGGTAGTGCATGGCCACTGTATTGTCCGTCATTATTAGGACGTTTCTTCCCCGTACAGACGGCAGAAAAGCCTTCAGCGCTAGTCTGATGGCTCTCAGCTCCAACAGGTTGATATGTAGTCTGGACTCCGATGGAGACCAACGACCGCTGATGGTCAAGTCGTTGGCGTGAGCTCCCCACCCCGTGAGTGAGGCATCCGTGACTACTGTTATCTCCGGCCATGGTTGCCAAAACATTTCTCCTTTCAGGATGTTCTCCCGACAGGCCCACCACTGAAGGTCTCGGGCTACTTTGACCGGGATCCGAAGGAGATCTGTCATCCTTCCTGAGAACTGTGACCACTGAGTTCTCAGTGCCCACTGGAGGGATCTCATTCTCAGGCGAGCCTCCGGCACGAGGAATATGCAGGATGCCATGAGGCCTAGCAACCTCAGAAAGTCGTAGGCTGGGAGATATTGGGCATTCTGAAATCTGATGACCATCTGCAGAATATCTCGAGCCCTCACCTCTGGTGGCAAGGCTTTTCCCAGGGAAGTGTCCAGGACTGCTCCAATGAATTGGAGTCTCTGTGATGGTATCATCTGTGACTTCTTTAAATTGAGGGAGAATCCCAGCTTGTGAAGGAAGTGGCAAACATAATCTAGTTGTCTCTGAGCCTGTTCCGAAGATACAGCTCTGATCAACCAATCGTCTAGGTAAGGGTAGACATGAATCCCTTCCCTCCTTAGACTTGCAGCCACAACCGACATTAGCTTGGTAAAGACCCTCGGGGCGGAGGTTAGCCCAAATGGCAGAACTCGAAATTGATAATGAGAGCTGCCAATTGCGAACCTCAGGTATCTCCTGTGCCTGGGATGGATCGGCACATGGAAATAAGCGTCCTGGAGGTCTAGAGATACCAACCAGTCCTGAAGCTGGAGGGCCTGAAGGATCTGAGAGAGAGTCACCATCTTGAACTTGTCCTTTCGGAGGAATTTGTTCAATTCCCGTAAGTCTAAGATGGGTCTCAGTCCTCCGTCCTTCTTCGGTATTATGAAGTAGGGGGAGTACCAACCCTTGTTCCTTTCCGCTACAGGTACCAGTTCTATGGCACCTTTCTCTAGCAGGTCTAAAACCTCCTGCAAGAGGAGCGGATCTGGAAGCTTCAAAGGGTTGTTCCCCGGTGGATGACTCTGAGGGATATGTAGGAAGGGCAGGCAGTAACCTTGGGCCACTGTCTCCAGAGCCCAAGCATCTGACGTAATAGCCTGCCATTCCGTCAGATGGTGAGTTAACCTGCCCCCTACTGGTGTTCTGTGAGGGGAGACCTCAGAGTGGTTTTGAAGCGGCTGATGCAGTTGCCGAAGGTAAAGTGGCTCCTGCTCCTGCGGGTGCGGCTTTCTTTCCCCTACCCCGTCCACCACGGGTAAATCTTCCTTGGCCTCTTTGAGCCGGTCGTCCCCTGCCCCTTCCATATGAGGAATAGTAACGAAAGGACCGTCCTCTCCACGATGATCCCGAAGGACGAAAGGTATTCTGACGGATAGCAGCTCCCAATGACTTGGCTGCTGCCTTGGACGTTTGCAGTTTCTCCAAACTGTCATCCGCCTTCTTTCCAAAGAGGGTAGAACCGTCAAAGGGCATATTCAAAAGCCTGGTCTGCACGTCAGAGGCAAAACCAGACTTCCTCAACCACGCATGCCTGCGGATTGTGGTACTTGCCGCCATGGCCCTGCTGATACTGTCAGCAGAATCTAGGCCAGTTTGTAGGGTCTCGCACATCGCATCTTTACCATCCCTGATGATGTTTAAAAATGCGTCCCTTTCCTCTCCTTCTTGGAGGCAGTCAGCCGCTGATGAAGCGCACTCCCAAAGGGTGTGGCTGAACCTAGCGAGCGTACAGGTCGCGTTAATAGACTTTAACGCCATGCTACAGGCAGAAAAAACCTTCTTAGCCATGGCATCATACTTTTTGTCATCCCTATCCTGCGGAGCAGTGGGGTATGCAGATGTGCTGCCTGATGAGGTTGCAGCCTGTACAACCAAGCTCTCAGGAGTAGGGTGTTTTGACAAATATTCAGGGTCAGAACTAGCCACCCTGTATTTTGTTGACAGTTTTTTATTTACTGCCGGGATAATTTCTGGCGTTTCCCAGTTTGTCAAAATCCTTCTCTGTAGAGCAGAGTGAAATGGAACCACAGGATCCTCCTGTGGGCCCTTGTCCAGTATGTCAGTGAGGTCATCCTGCTGAAAGGCAGGAGAAGGTGCAGACCAACCCATAAATTCTATGATTCTAGACATCAGAGCTCTATATGGAGTCTCCGCATGTTCTCCTGGGTCTGGTTTGATAAATTCTGCTTCAGGAGAAGTGTCCAAGCCACTAGCTTCCTGAAGTGCATCCTGAAGATTTTTTAATCTTCCTTCCTCAGAGGCGAAAGTCTCTGGCTCTGGTGATGTGGTCCTCTGTAAATCAATATCTTGGTCTGAATCCTCCCTTTCCTCAAAAATCGAGGTTAAAGGGGGATACATTGGTTTTTGGAATGGTATAAACCCCATTTCCAATGCAGAAGGAGCCATCATCACAGGCCTTGAAAACGTCGATGTCGTCGACACCGACGTGAAAGTACTCGAAGGCGCCGTGAAAAGCGTCGAGAAATGTGTACTAGGCCTCGAAGAACTCGAAAGGATCGGAGTCTTGCTCGAGAACGACGTCGACGTTCTCGGCGTCGAGTCGGAGGTCTTTTGTCTAACCGTTGGCTGTGGAGTAGCCGTGGTTCTTTCCTTCACCGGCGTCGATATCGGCGTCGACGTCGGCGTCGACTCGATCGACTGATGCGCCGATGAATCCTTCGACAACGGCGTCGATGGCGCCGACCTCTGTTTCGAAGGAGTTTTCGACGATGGCGTCGATGATGCTTTATCTCCCGATGGCTCGAGGCGCTTTCGGGTTGACTTTTCCGCCGGGTACTGCGACTCGCGGCGTTTAGATTTTTTGGGTTTTTTACCCGGGGTATCACCCTCAGCTGTCTTCGAGGGGGACGAGGCCGCTTTCTCGAAGACGCTTAGCATCTTTTTCCTGAATTCCTCCCACTCAGCTTGCGAGCTGCGTTTTGTGGGGCAATGAACTCTCTCAGGAGAACTCGACGAAGATGACGAAGGGGATCTCCTACGTCTCTTCTTCGAGTGTCTCGATGTCGACGAGTGGTGGGAGCCACTTCGTGATCTAGATCGAGAGTGTTTTTTATGGTGAGGAGACGAACGTCTCGACTCTACCGAAGAAGCTTTCGAGGAAGTTAAAGTTGACCTACCTCTCTCGAGCTTCCCCCTACGCTCCTTCAAGGCTTTCGCCGTCATGGAAAGGCATTCCTCACACTCCGAACTCTGGTGCGTGATTCCCAGACACCACAAACAGACCCTGTGAGGGTCCGTCAACGACATTTTCTTCCCGCAGTCTCGGCACTTTTTGAAACCGGACCGAGGGGTCGTCGGGTCGGAGGAGGATGCCATCGATATCGAGGTAAATAGTAGTTATTATATACGTTATCTTGACGAGAACTGAGCAACGGTGTTCCGAGGCACAACGAAGCGCGGAAAAACGGAACTGAGCAACGGACGCTGCGCGCGGCCTTTATAGGCAGGATGACGTCGACGTCGGCACGGAGGCCGTCGAGGGTCATCGACTCGGCGATCATCGACGCGCAGCGCCCTCTGGCGAAAAAATTTTCCGAGGCCAGCAAAGCTGAAGGATTTCTATCTAAGATAAGGAATACGTCGGAGGACACAATCCCTTCGAAAGAAGAGGCCTTAGAACAGATAGATCTTCCAAAGTTTGACGCGGAAGATGCAGACATACTGGAAGCACCCATAACTAAAGAAGAGCTGGAACATACCATAAGGGGGTTGCCGACAGCAAGGCTCCAGGAGCAGAGGGTATGCCTAGTGAGTTCTACAAAGAATTTGCAGCAGAAATCACGCTCCCACCGTTAGCAATGCTGAATGAATCCCTAGAGAAGGGCATTCATTGCAGGAGTCCATTATTGTCCCATTGCTGAAGCCAAACAAATCTGATACCGATTGTGGCTCCTACAGACCCCTCTCACTGCTTAATCCCGCAGAGAAATATCACATGCAACCTAAGACGATTGCACCACGTAATAGACCAGACTCAAGACAGCACCCAGCCTATGGTGGTAGCCTCGCTTGACGCAGTCAAAGCCTTTGATTCGGTCAGATGGCCATGGTTACTAGCGGTGCTGAAAGGTTTTGGTAGAGGCCCCACATATATTAGATGGGTACAGTTACTAAACAGTCACCCGGTAGCTAGGGTGAAGACGGGCATCATAATATCAGAACAACCTGATCTCCCTATATGCGGACGATATGCTCCTATCTACAAGAACCGCAGACCAATTTACAAGACGTACTGGATTTAATGAAGCGTTACACAGAATTGTCGGGGATAACGATTAATCCACAGAAGTACAGCTTATTCACCTTAGCTGGGTACAGTAGAATCCCCCAGAAAGCGCTTCCGGTATTACCGATCAAATGGGAAACAGTAACAATTAGATACCTGGGAATAGATAATCCTACAGTAGAACACCAGCAGAATACGGTGACAGCCGTCAATAAAATAGAGAACTCGGAAATACTGGGAACCTAGAGGGATGGTTACGCTGGGCGATATCTTGATGGATGGGAGACCGAAGACCTTTAATGAGATAGCTGTGGAATCGGGAGTAAATGCAGGGTATCATATAACCCACGCCTCACTCCTACACTAGCTAAAACTGAAATGGCCAACAACGGGTGGAATTTTGGTTGAGGATCGAACGATAAAAACACTATATGATATCTCTGAAGGGGGACACGCAGTATCAAGATTATATGAGACTCTGATGGTAAAGCCAGATGACAATCTGATACGGATTAAACAACGCTGGTAAGCAGAGTTAGGGGAGCAATTGCCAGACGGAGCTTGGGGTAGGATCATGGGGTACCATAAAAGTGTGTCCAGAAACGCAAAACTACAGTTGATACAATGATTTGTTACGCATAGAGTATATTTAATGCTGGGAAGAATTGCAAAATTTAAGCGACAACACAAATCTCCCCAAAATGGGAAGAAGTAGCCCAAACGTTAAGCAAGATAGGCCTATCGGCGGATAGGGTCACTCCCAACGCGTGCTTACTAGGTTGTTTCCCAAGACCCAAGCAGACAAGACACGTTAGCAAATTGCGAGATTTGGCATACATTTTAGCAAAACGTCTCTTGGTCGAATCGCCCGTGCCAAGCACCCCGGCGGCCGGATAGCCAAGCTTCACCACTTTGACCGCGAATAAAAGGCATGCACCTTTTATCGACGAACTCCGCGGCTAGTTTCATCCCTCTGCAGTGCAACGACTCCACGTTTCCTCCTCGACGAGATCCTCTCTTCCCCTGGTCGAAACAACGAACTGCAACAACTGCCAGGAACAACTGCCACCGCTGGAGCTTCCTCTCTCTTTAAGATACTGTGTCTGCCTGGCCTCCCTTTCTTCGGTTTACCCAAAGTGACCCTTAAATCCTTGGCTTGCCAACTGGGTTGGCCCCAGACCTTCTAACTTTAGCTTTTTGAATCACCCCAACCTCTTTTGAACATTCTGCAAAGACTTTTAGTGCATTTTAAACCGTGTGACCGTGGGCATATTTCGCTTTGCTCCCTTTAAAGTGGGCCTGGCCTATGAACGTTGGCTCTACAGTCTATACTGCCTTTATTCCCTTGCTGAGAACTCCTAAAAGTGTTGGGACCCGTTTTATTTCTATGCTCTGTCTTTTTCTCTCCCTTTAACTGAACTATTGGAGTGCCATCAGGTTATGCGCTCACATCCGTTTACCAAATCGTAGTGTTTTAATTCTGACTTGTCTAATAGTTATTAAGGGAGGTGTGTATACTTTACCTGACTGTGTTTTAACCTGCTTTTTATTTAGAGTGCTAGTATATTGCTTAAAGTGTGTTTTAAATAAATAATTATATAACTTTCTGTACAAAGCTCTGGTCAGTTTTTGTTTGCTCTACTGTGTTTTTAGCCCTATTGTGTATACTCTATATACTGCCCTACTCTTCTTGAGAGAGGTCCGACTGCTCAGCCACAGCTACCAGGTAAATCTGGGTGGTGCAGACTGCTACCAATTGGGTTTACTGCTTCCTCCTGTAGTCTTAATCTTTTTGCAGTGTTCCCTAAGCGAACTGCACAGGATTCTGCCTAACAACATGAATGCAAAATAGGGTTGGGGCAACGACACATACTTTTTGTACTGCAAAGCACTTTGAATTTTCGCCTCCTTTAACCCATCTAACCTTGGCAATGTTATCTGTATATATGGCCTTTATTAAGGTATATAGTATATTCTGTCTTTCTAAAGAATTAATTCAGTTCTGGGCACACAGTCAAATGCAGTAGTGTTTAGGCCTACAAGTCATATATACACATTTTGCTTTTTTAATGGGGACACATTTTTGATTCAGGATGAAAAACCTGAACCCCTGGTCAACCGTACTTATCCCCTTTTGGAATCCGGCTTGTATATGTACAATGTTGTCATTTGTTTTGAGCCATTTTTCCAGCCGGGTCAGCACCACTTTCCCAAATAATTTCCCAATATTATCTGATAGGGAAATGGGTGGATAGTCTGCAGGCTTTTTTCGTCTTCAATTTTTAGTTAGGGCTATTAGGGGACGCTGAATGCGCTACCTTAAAAGCCAAAACTATTGTCATTAACATAAGAGCTTCAAATATGTGCTTTGAATGAGGGTCTGCAATGCTTTTCCAATGGAGACGACTTTTGAGGAGGGATACACTGTTGTAATCCCACCAAGTCCCTGCCTGGAGGCAATGTTATCCCTATGACTAATCACACCCATTCCTGCCCCTCTCTGAACTCTTTGATTTTGAGTGAGCTCTTCCATTGAGGAAGCCATCTCGGATGACTGTCTCTAAGGAAGCTCTCCGGAAACAGGCCAGCCATCTTTGAATGAGAAAGATAAAATGCACCTTCCACATAAAATGATACATTGTTTAAAATAGTTAAAGTAATTTGCATTTTGGGAGTTTGTTTTGATTTGCAATGAAACGAGTGCTAGTTTATTGTTAAATCATATTAAATTCACCATTATTACAAGAATGGGATATTGCATTTTATTGTCTTTGGTTATGCTTTGTTGAATATATACTAAAATGTGCTTAAAGAAAAGTCAGGCATGTTGCAGTTATTGCAGAAGCATTATTTGCCTGGGACTCATGCTCAGCCTTCTAACCTCCATTTCTCACCCACACAGGGCTGGGCTGCTTCTGTGACTGCCCACTCTTGCAGTGAAAACCAACTGCCATGTGCTGGGCTCACACAGGGAGGGGAAGGCCGCTTGCTGATGCTCGTTCATGTGATTCCGGCCACAGACTCCTGCCGGGGTTGCCGTTACTGCGTTCCAAGCGGGAGCATTATTTCCCTGGGACGCTGTCAAACTGGATATTAAATTATGCCTTCTATTGTAAACGATTGTATGTATATTGGCCTACGCCAAGTTGCTTAAAACTGTACGCGAATAACTCTCTACGGCAAGGTCTTGACCTTAGAAATTGATGTAAGCCGCCATCTTGAATCAAACCGCCATTTTAGGTTCTCTTGCTGTGTAAAAGTCACCCTGTACATCAAAATGGTGGACGATGCCATTCCGAACAGAATCTGGTCGACATGACCTCCGTACAGCTAATGTATAACTTGCCTACAGGCCACTTGTTAGGGTCGTGAACTGAGACCTTGTCCTACCGTTGACCTGCATGTAAATGGATTACCTGTATCAACGGAACTGATCTATGCACATACTGATGAATAAATTAGAATTGACCTGGCAGAGACCCTAGACCAGTTATACATTCATGGAATGGTTAACCCGCGAAGGGCTTGGACAGCAGGCTGGAGAAATGTATAAAAGCCTGAATGTCCCAATGTACAGTCTCTCACTGAATACATCGAACCCCGTTGAAGTTCGTTGTGTTGTACTGAGGGCCGATAGCTATCTGATCTGTCATTTGACTTTGTCATTGCTTGACCTTAAAATAAAGTACTTTGTATGTTCCTTTGTAACCGGTGTTTGGTGTGTTTCCCGGCCTCATTATTTTTCTCTTTTCACAGTTGGCGCCCGAATAGGGACCCTCAAGATTGATGCTGGACCATTGAAGGTTGACGCATGCTATCGAACCGGGATCGGACGGTGTGATACTACAGGCCCGACTGAACGAGACGCGACACCTCTACAGCGCTGCACGATCCGATCCTTGGACAATAGCCGTGCGGTCTGAGAAGGCATCTTGACGAGGGTCCACTTTTTGAGGCGGGCAGATTTGCCGAAATCACCAAACACAAGGTAAAATTTGTTAGGTAAGTTCTTTGATAAACCGTACGGTCCTCCTTACGTTTGGTCAGGTGAGTTGTGACTCGACTTAATTTAACCCTGACAATTTGAATTTGGCGCATTGTATCTGCAGATACAATTATTGACCAGGTAACACCACGTTTTTGAGTGTTAAGCAGCTTAAGCAGCTTAAGAGTAGGGAAAAACATGCGCACCGTCATAAAACGAACGCTCGCTAAAAAGGCGTTGTTATATGATCAGGACAAACAGTCTGAGTCAGTTAGGAATATGGATAGGGCTTTCTCACTCGGTATTCAGAAATCTATCCTTCTAAAGACCTTCATATTTCTGACGAGTTTCTCGACAAATTGTTAAACAAGCGAAGGTCTGGTGCCTCTGCACCACCTCCGTATGATCCTCTTCTTGTTGCTTTGCCTCTTCCTGCTGTAATTCCTGCTCTCCCTGCTCAACCTGTTGCTCCTATTCTTCCGGCTGTTGCTCTTCCGCCTGCTCTACTACCTCTTCCCATTACACCAGTAATAACACCTCCATTGAATCTGCCTGCACCTCCACTCCCGAGTGGTTCTGTACCGACTATAGTTGATCGGGGTGCGGCGTCGAAGGTTGTTACTCGTAATACTGTCTCTACAGATAAAAAGCAGGATTTGTTTGCATGGGCTAAGCATTGTATGGAGAGAGATGATCGAGCTTATGTTTTTGCTACACTGTCTAATATGGATAATTTTCCTGAGAAAAATGTTTTTATTGAAGGTTTAGGGATTCATTTATGCGTAATGTGGGGTAAATTAAATAATGTGGATCTCCCACAAGGGCTGAGGGATCTGATTACTTTAGCACTATCAAGAGATACTGTGGAGAAAGTACATGAGCATGTCATGTACTGAATACCGAGTGGGGTAAATTAAATAATGTGGATCTCCCACAAGGGCTGAGGGATCCGATTACTTTAGCACTATCAAGAGACACTGTGGAGAAAGTACATGAGCATGTCGAGAGGTTGTTTGAGTATAGGAGAGATTTGGAGAAGTTACGGAACGAGGATGACGAAGAGGAGAGTATGTATGTACAGAAACGATTTCTTCCGTGTCGTAAATGGGCATCTGAGGAAGCACAAATTTCTACAAAAGATGCGATTAGATGGATTTCGGATTTATTGATAACTCCGGTGGAGGTATATGACACATATAGTCAATATACGCTAGAAATGCAGAGGAAGGTGATTCAGGTAATGGTAGAGTACCTGCAGGATGAATGTGTGAGGAAGAAGGTTAGTTGTCCCACAGAGTTACTGGGTATTTATAAGAGAGCTTTTTCACTTGACACTTCTTCGACTACTTTAGCGCTCGACTTAGCTCTGTTGCTTAGTAAGCGTTCGGAGTTGCCTACATCTCAGTTGCCTATGAGAGAGGTACCTCCGACATTTGTCCCAAAAGTTGAGATTGCCGCTAATGCTGCAGCAGGTATAGCTGCTGTGGACATTCCTGCACATTATGTATCGCAGTTTGTTCACGTCCCGTTTTCACGACAGGAAGTGAACACTATTAGGCAATCTATTCCCGACATTAGGAAAAATCGACAGGATTCTATTAAGAGATAGAGTCCGTCTTGCAGTCCTCAGTGTTCACCCTAAGCGATATTGACTTTTTGTTATTCCCTGTACTCCTGCCCGTAGATTTGTGGAAGCAGGGAAAGGCCAGCTGGTGAGAGACCGCCTCAGGTGATACTCACTTTGCCTGACAGAATCATAGCGAAATTAAAAACTATAATTCCTGAAAAAAGAATTATTTGGGACAAGCTTACGGCCTGTGTCCAAGGAAAATCTGAGGGTGCCACCGAGTTCTTTAATCAGTTCGAACAAGTATTCTCGGACTTTAGTGGACAGGATTTAGGCACAGAATCTGGGAAAAGGTTATTTTTGTGGACAAATTTGTGCGTAGATTGCTGCCTGACAAACAGTCACAGATTATGTCTTCCGAGAGCGCTTGGCAGGCGAAATCCCAATCAGAAGTACTGCACATGGCTCAGTACTACGAGAACCGTGCCAATAATGAAAAAGATAGAGTCGAGAAGAGAAAAGGAGACTTAAAGACTAAAGTATTGTTACAACAAATTGTTAAGAGGCCCCAGAGGGGGTATTTTGCAGATTAGAGGTCAGTATGTTCCACAAGGGAATGTGCCCTTGGGTCCTGTGAACATTAACCAGTGTGCCTATTGTCCATTTCTTTTGACTTCGAATTATGGAGAGAATTTGTTGGGGTTGAATCTGTTGAAGGAATTAAATGCAGTAATTCATTGTTCATCTGATGGAGTGCATTTGAGGATTTCATCACAGCAGTTTTGTTTCACAATTTTTGACTAAACCTTTGCCACCAGAATTCAGTAATGTCCCGGAGTGTTTGTGGGCGGCTGAAGACAATGATCTCGGTGTTCTACAGATTGAGCCTGTTAGAATAGTCTTGAAACATGGTATTAAGCTGCCACGTATTCCACAGTATAAAATGTCGGCTGAAGGTGAGCGAGCTTTGAAGAGCATGGTTTCCGATTTTGTGCATTGTGGGGTGATTGAGGAGATTACAGGAAGTTTGTGCAATAGTCCGATCCTACCCGTGTACAAAAAAGGCGATAATGCTATTCCGGTTCATTTTATAATTGATTTGCGTGCCATCAATAGAGTTGCCGCTCCACAATTTCCAATTGTGCCTGATGTGACGACAATATTAACTATGATTCCAGCTACGGCTACTTACTTTAGTGTTGTGGACCTGAAGAATGCTTTCTTCAGTATTCCTATACACAAGGACAGTAGATATTTGTTTGCGTTCACCTTAGGGGGACGCTCGTTCACATTTACTTGTGCACCTCAAGGTTACACCAAGAGTCCTAGCATTTATAGTAGGGCCTTGAAAGAACAGCTTGATACTCTTGAATTACCCCCTACTTGTACGCTGCTTCAGTACGTTGACGACTTGCTTTTAGCAGCAGATTCTGAGAGCTCTTGTAAAGAGGGCACTGTATTGTTGCTCATCCATCTAGCTAAGCATGGTCACAAAGCTTCGCTTAAAAAGTTTCAATATTGTTGCCAGGAGGTTGCCTATTTAGGCAACCTCCTGTCAAAGGAGGGAAGAAGATTGACACCTGAAAGAATAAAACACATTTCTGGCATGTCTGTCCCAAGTACACAGAAGGAAGTCGGAGCCTTAATAGGTATGGCTTCTTACTGTAGGTTATGGATCCCGAACTTTTCACTAGTGATAAAACCGATGTTGGCTTTGACAAAGAAGGGCATTTCTTCGCCATTGCCATGGAAATCGGAACATCAACAATCATTGAGCTTCTCAAGATTGCATTATGCTCTGCACCGGTTTTGGGAACAACAAATTACAACAAGGCCTTTGTGTTGTTTGTGCATGAATGTGATGGATGTGCTTTGGCTGTATTAACGCAGGAACATGGAGGGAAGAATAGGCCGTGCGGTTACTACTCTACCGCCATTGATTCTGTCGCATGCGCTTTGCCAAGATGTTTGCGAGCTGTCGCTGCTGCTGCCGCGTCTGTAAAACAGAGTGAGGGAATGGTCCTAGGCCATGATCTAACCCTGATGGTGCCTCACTCTGTAGATGTTCTATTGAACAAAACTCAATCGCAACACCTCACTTCCGCACGATTGAGGAGATATGAATTCATTTTGTTTGCTCCCCATATACAAATTAGGAGGTGTTGTGTTCTTAATCCGGCTGAACTCCTACCTTTCCCGCAAAATACTGTTTGCGGTGATGAGTCACATGACTGCCTGCATACTACTGAACAAGAAACAAAGGGCAGAATTGATCTTAAGGACACTCCTTTGGATAATGCGCAAGGGGAGCTATTTTGTGATGGCTCCTGTTTCAAACTTCCGGATGGTACATCCACAGCTGCTTATGCAGTCACTACATTAAGCATGGTTGTAGAGACCAAGCGAATTACACATAACTCCGCGCAGGCCGCAGAGATTATAGCATTAAGCCGAGCTTGTGAGCTTTCCGAAGGGCTAACGGTGAATATATATACTGACAGTCAGTATGCTTTTGGGGTGGCTCACAACTTTAGGAGACTTTGGTCAGAGAGAGGGTTTCTAACTTCACATGGGACTAAGATTCAGCATGGCCCCCTGATAGTACAATTGCTCTCGACGCTCGCGCTCCCTAGTCAGTTAGCGATCATGAAATGCGCAGCGCATCGAAAGATCACAGACGATGTAGGAAAAGGGAATGCTTTCGCTGATCAGATAGCCAGACAAACTGCCACAGATCTTCGCACAGAAATGTATGCTCTAAGAGAAACTAGGGATGTCTATGTAATGGACGAGGATATTGGGTCTGTGCGGGATATCCAAGCTGATGCCACAATGGAAGAATCTAAGAAATGGGCTGAAGGCTTGGGGGAAATTAGATGATGACGGGTGTTGGGTGGACACAGTTGAAGGGAAATGGTTGCTTCCTAATGCCTACATAGTCATGATGGTCACTATGGCATTCGGTCCCACACAAGTGTGCTCAACAGATTACGAAAATGTTAGAGAAAGTCTGGGTAAATGATAAGATTTCGAAAATTGCTCAGCAGTATGTCCAGAATTGCATGATTTACCTACAGCACAATGTGGGGAAGGGGACGGTAACTCCAAGGGGTAGCTTTGGGCCTCCTTCTGTCCCCTTTGAAGTGATTCATTTTGATTTTATTGAGATGGAGCGGTGCCCTTGTGGTCATTTGTGCCTTTAGTAAATGGGTTGAGGCTTTCTCTGTCAAAGATGCTACAGCCATGACCACTGCGAAAATTATGCTAAAGGAGTACTTCCCGCGGTTTGGGTTGCCAAAGAGTCATTTGGTCGGACAATGGTCCACATTTTGTTGCTGCTGTAATTTTACAGATATGTACGGCACTACATATTGATAAGCGATTTCATTCGGCTAGACATCCTCAAAGTGCCGGGTTGGTAGAGAGACATAACGGTATCCTAAAGAACAAACTCGATAAGACGTGTGCCGGTACCAAACTAAAATGGCCGGACGCCTTACTGATCGTGTTACTAGCCATGCGCACTACCCCTCAAACTAAGACTGAGCTCTCTCCATTTGAGGTGGTGATGGGAAGGCCTGCCAATATTTGGGGTCTTCCGAAACCTAAAGCACTGAGAAATGTTGAGAATGTATTGCTTTCAGACTACTGTAAGCAGTTGACTAAAAATCTGTATTTCATTTATCATCAGGTACGATCAGTTTTACCTGTACGTTACGAGGGCCCAGGACACAACATCCGGCCTGGCAGCTGGGTCCTGGAGAGAGCATATGAGCGGTCCTCTTGCCTCGCGCCTCGCTGGCGGGGACCATTCCAGGTCTTGCTGGTTACCCAAACAGCAGTGCGGGTGGCTGGAAAGAAGAACTGGATATATGCAACGCATGTCAAGAAACTTCCTCACCCGACGCTGCACGTTACGGAAGAAACAGAACCCCTCGCTAACGCTGCAATCGATGATCCTGAAGCAGCAAATAGCACTGTGAGTGAGTCGGAGAATCTCTCTGAGCCCGTGGGGCTTGGGGAACCGTCGATTTTGTCTCCACACTCTTTGGAAAAGTCATTTCCGTAAACCATTGCTCCGAATTCTGCAACTTCCGTTGCCTCTGATACGTTGCTTCCCTCAGGGAGTGACGTTACCTTATTTCCGGATCAAACAGTATCGGGAACCACCAGATATAATCTTTGGCGGAGAAAATAGACCTACGGCACGGTTCGACTGTGCATTCAAAAGAATGAAAGGATCATCAAGGGCTTGCTTTTGCCCAAATTTTGAGAAAGAGGGCTCTGTCGGCAAGGGTTGGGGAAGGACTAAGAAGCCGCGCGACCGGGGGGGTGGGGGAGGGTCGCCAGCAACGAACATTGGGGTTTCCATCCAAAGACTACGATGCCTGCCACCGCTACTGCCCGTATTGGACTTGTAAATAAGGGGGTGACCAACTTGGACAATGAATAATGTGCCTGGGCCCCGAAAACGTATTGCTGTGTTTTGATGATAATAATTGGGTTTTTTATAGCAACTGCTTTAGGATTCTGGTACGTCGAGGAGATTTATCCTCTAGAGCCTCTTTTGCCAACTGAAATTGTACCTATTGTTTTTACTCCTTTTGTACATTTGCATACTCTGTCACCCAGGGACTCTCAGCAAGTATCACAATAATACTATGATGCTGATTACGAATTCGACACATGCCATTTTTAACAAAACCAATTGTTGGGTCTGTTCACATTTACCGCAACACGGGGATAATGGGTTAGGTTGGTATATTCATCCTTTACCTTTGACGACTGCTTGTTATGCTTCTCTTAGAGCACTGTTCTTTGGCCGATGGAATGACAGCATCTTGGGGAACTTTCATGGAACTAATTTGAATAATTTTGAAAAACGTGTTCCGACTCCCCTGGGATGCTCGCTTTTCGCAAATAGGAGCAAACTCAACGTTGCTTCAATTAGGCCTTCTGATAGACTATCTCGTCCTTTCCAATCTTTAGTTTCCTTTAAAATGGCTCTGATGGGCAATAAGGATGCCGTGCCTCCTTCTTACTCTGTTAACCATAGCCCCGATTCAGTTTCTTTCTGCATACAGAGGAATGGTACCCGGTCAATGGGAGATTTTAAAGGCTGTGCCAACATTGCAAATTTGACTGGGGAAGACAGACCTTTGTATGTAGGCGAACCTGTCTATTTCGTTTGCGGTAATGTAGCATTTCCATGGTTACGCAGGGATTGGCAGGGAACCTGTTATTTGGGGATCCTGTTACCTGGGGTATTCATAGCAAGCACTTTGGAAGTTTCAAAGGATTGTCCACGGCGGGACGAGAATGGTGATACTCCCGCACATGTGATGGGAGATATAGCGAAATCAGTTGTGCCATTTTGGGGGCAGAAAGCAAACTCCGAAGACATCAGGAGACTAGCGAGAGTACTGGAGAGAACCATCAACCGTACCACAGATATACTCTATAACATGACATTAGAACAGAAAGCGATAAGATTAGAAGCAATCCAGAACCCGATGGCATTAGATGTCATTCTGGCTGAGCGTGGTGGAGTATGTAAATTAGTGGGGTCCGCTTGCTGTGTTTTCGTACCAGACTCCTCCCCAACCATTTCCAAAGCAATTCAGAATCTGCACGTCCTTAGCTCAGAAGTGCATGTTCCCGAGGGGAACTGAAATCTTAGTGCCTGGTTTTGGGATTTCTTGCGATCTTGGGGTTGGAAGGTACTTTGTTTTATTGGTCATTTTGGGAGTTCTGCTATTCCTTTGTTGTTGTATCCAATGTCTGCCTAGTATATGTTCGATGCTAGGGGGATGTTGTGCTCAGGCAATAGGTACGATAGGACAAAAGGTATATGCCCCGGATAAAACTTCCAAGGAGTATGTGTTAAAAGAGATCTTAGTGAACGACCTGATGGCCATAGATATCTCTGATGGCGATTCAGGGTGTATGGACGATGACGTATGGAGTTACTTGCAAGGAGATCAGAAGTAGTCTTAGCACTTGGCATAGGCCAAAAGGAGGGGTTGTCAAACTGGATATTAAATTATGCCTCCTATTGTAAACGATTGTATGTATATTGGCCTGCGCCAAGTTGCTTAAAACTGTACGTGAATAACTCTCTACGGCAAGGTCTTTACCTTAGAAATTGATGTAAGCCGCCATCTTGAATCAAACCGCCATTTTAGGTTCTCTTGCTGTGTAAAAGTCACCCTGTACATCAACATGGTGGACGATGCCATTCCGAACAGAATCTGGTCGACATGACCTCTGTACAGCTAATGTATAATTTACCTACAGGCCACTTGTTAGGGTCGTGAACTGAGACCTTGTCCTACTGTTGACCTGCATGTAAATGGATTACCTGTATCAACAGAACTGATCTATGCACATACTGATGAATAAATTAGAATTGACCTGGCGGAGACCCTAGACCAGTAATACATTCATGGAATGGTTAACCCGCAAAGGGGTTGGACAGCAGGCTGGAGAAATGTATAAAAGCCTGAATGTCCCAATGTAAAGTCTCTCACTGAATACCTCGAACCCCGTTGAAGTTTGTTGTGTTGTACTGAGGGCCAATAGCTATCTGATCTGTCATTTGACTTTGTCATTGCTTGATCTTAAAAAAAAAAAGAAGTACTTTGTATGTTCCTTTGTAACCGGTGTTTGGTGTGTTTCCTTTGGGTTTCCCAGCCTCATATTATTTTTCTCTTTTCACAACTCGTGCTGAGCCTTCTAGTCTGCATTTCCCACCCACACGTGGCTGGGCTGCTTTTGCAGCTAGTGTCCTATATTTTTAACATCCTTTTAACATCTTCATTTTTGAAACCATTGAAATAAATATTTGTTCTTACGGAGCCAAATCAAAATATGATTTTTTATAAAGTTGCTACAAGTAATTAAAACCACTAATACATATTCGTAAATTATATCAGATCGGATAGTTTTGTAGTACTGAGATCGACTAACAAAGGAAACTTGAACATAAAAAGCCTGTCACATTTATACGTTCATTATATTCCAAGATGGCTGCCACATTTTAGTAGTAATCTAAGAGTTATCACTTAAAGCGTTTCCAGACTCAAACTGAGACCTTCCCACACGTCTCGAATCGCAACGTTCTCCGCCTCAGCCCCTTCTAGCTTCTACCGATTGATTTTGTGGAGGAAAAGGGCCGGCTATTCAGGAGCAGTTAAAATCTGCGGCACAGTCCAGAATCTGTCTGAACGGCATCTGTCTGACCGGTAGGATCATACCCCCTTGCATTTGTCCATTTGTACCCATAGCCAATAAGCCAAATTTTGCTCTTTCTTCTGCTTCCCTTTATTTTCCCTTTAAGAAAATTAGCTGGAATGAGACAGGCGTTTTAAAAATGGCAAACTTGGCCGCAGTTTTATTTTCACAACAAAAGAATCACTGCACACATTTAGTGAAATTCAGTCTTCAAGTGTGGCGCTTGCTCCGTGTCCAATATACCTGCTTCCCCCTATTCCTTTGCATAAAGTCCATAGTGGGCCCAACTCTCCCAACCCTTTGTGCCTGAGCCTACCCTGCCCCTGCAGGTGTCCGTGGGTGGGGAGAGCGCCGTTTCTTTTGGGAGGAAGATGAGCCCTTGGTGTTACCACCAGACGCCCTGCCTTAGGCTCCCAAGAGGCGCGGGTCCGAGAAGAGCATAGACCCTTCTGGCTTCCTCCTGGCTCACTCGGAGTCTGTCTTCCTTCTCTCCGGCGGCGAGGAAGGCGTCCTACTGCAGGTGCTGGATGCTTCCTGCTGTAGGACGCCCGCTCATTATAAAGGGCTTACCCCGCCCTTTTCCATTATTTGCCCTTCGCAAGCTTTTGGTTGTTTTGGCGCCGTTTCGTGCCCGAGCCCTCCCCTCACCCAGGGGCAAGGGAGGAGTGGTAGAGGAGGACCCTGCAAGGGTTACCGGGCCGCCTCCTCCATTTTCTTTTGTGTTTCCTCGTCGACAGCTTCAAAGTCCGCTTCCCAAAGAAGCAAATAAGATCTGTGACAATGATCTTCAAGTACGTTTTATGAAAAGCAAAGAAAACGCCTAAAATCTGAAATTTAAAAAAGTGCTTAATTTGGGATGTGTGTTATATGATAGCACAACTTTAAGAATAAAATAATACTATTATAAACAAGTTTTACCATTGCTTCCTTTCTAGCATTTCTAGCTATCCGGTTTCAGAGTGCAAAGAGGGTTGCACTATTAAAATACTTATCAGTTTTGGAACAGAAACGCACTTATTTGAGCGGGAGGAGAACGTGGAAACTAGTCAAATGTTAAGTATGTGCTTGCTTGCTTTTCAACTTCTAGCTAATAGATATGTGCGATTCAACCAGTCATCGGAAGAAAAAGGCTTGTATTGGGAAAAATTACACATTTACAAAAAATCAAATTTGCGGGTAAAAGATGCACTGCTGCGCTCCTTGAAAGAAACGTCTTAGCACTCCAGGGGAGTTGCTCATGGACGCTGGGCAAGTGCGCTCTTGCCCCAGCTCCTGCTAGGCTCACGAGAAAGCACCCTTGCAAGGCATGGAAAAGCAGAATGTTGTCTGCCTGACACATGCCGGCATTTGCAGCTACTGTGGGACAGCCTCCACTTCACTGGATCCGATTCCTTTCCCCAGGCCGAGCACTTCTGGACTGTGCCCAGATGCTTACACTGTCAGCCGCTGTGAGGACACCGGTCAGTGCAGAGATATGGGAGAAAGCGGAGTCAGTGCATGTGTGTTAAAGTTGTTGCTCTCCTTGAATTGTTTACAAAAGTACTTAAATGTAGGCTTCTAGCGGCTTTGCTCTCTGCACATAATAGCACAACGCTGTGCCCCAAAGCATGCTAATCCTTATGGCCATTCCCACCCAGATCCTATCCCTCCCGCCCAAAACTCCTCCTCATGGGAACTCTTTGGGCTTCCTTTAATCAAGCCTTACCATCAAACATTGCACTCGAAGTGCCTGCCAGTGTTTTTTCATGCAGCCTTCTGAGAGTTAATGACTAAATTGGAGTTGTAAACTTGGTACTGGTGGAATAGAAATGCCTAAAACAGGTCTGCCTTCATCCATTCGATGTTTAAAAGCACTATAGTGTCCTTCACTGAAATCCTGTTAAAAATAAGCATGGGCAAAGCTAACAGTTTTGGCTTGTGTACAAGTATTAGGCATTTGCCAGACAGTGCTATTAGATGCCCAAGTACTCGCACCATTCTGCATCTGTTACCATCAATGGCCAGTTAATACCACTATGGCTGTGCCTGGCAAGTACCCTTTCTCATGTCTACACAAAAGCCCAAACAATTTCCATTTTGAATGCTTGTTATAAATTGGTACTGTCATTGCATATTTCGTTGACCTATGCATATGTTTTTGTGCGCAAATTGCATTTATGTGGCTGTTGGATACGGCGACCAGATCTCATTATTACATTTTAATAAACCAATCTGAATACTGTTGGGGTTTGGTGCTTTTCCCTGATCTTTGTGACTGAATTGTTTTTTCTTCTTCGTTTAATGTAAATGTTATTCCTTAAATGTAAATCTAAGCAGCACAACTGATGTCTCAAATCTATATATATATATATATCAAATCTACATACTGTCAGTTATATGCAAGCACTGCATGTGAAAACGTTTGTTTTGAGTGAAATACAAATTTTCACTCAATTTCATGAAGATGTTTATATTTAATTATTTACTGAGGTGCACACGCCATGCTTGTGTGCACTTTCATGGGGCATGGCCATCAGCCTTTCCCCAGTACTTCCCTCCTACCCCCAACCTCCCCCACCCGAAGTGGCCACTGGGATATTTGGTCAAGCCACCCATACTTGGCACTGGCCATGCCCTGCAGCCATTTCCAGTTGTCAATTCCTTGCCCCAGGTTCTCCCAAGGCACCCAGAGTGGCCAGTGAGTTAGGAAGATTTATAATTTTTATGCTTCATCCCCTCTCCTAGTGAGACCACCAGCACTTTCGCTGGACTTGTGGACCTTTTTATTTTTTAATCCTGAATGAGTGGAGACTTTTTCCTCTCATTCATTCTTGTGGGCTGTCTCTTTTGGTACCCTATTCTTTGTATCCTACCTTTACTATGGAGTCGGTCTTCTCCATAGCTCTTAAAGGCATCTGTGTTTCACTACTGCAGCACACAGCTCCTTATGGGCAGTGTTTCTGGGGATCCTAAGATTCTTTTTCTGTATCCTCAAGTAACTACAGTTCTTAAGGATAGAGAGATACACAGTATCAAAGCTCTATAGTTTATCGTCTGAGAGATTGGCACATACCACCTTCAATGGAGTGCCAAAGGGATAGCTAGTATCGCCCTTCTCTATGCTCCTGTGACTTTTTAGACAATAACCTGGTTGTGGCGGCAGTGGACGTGTTCTACCAACTATTGTGCATTTTCTGTACCGCAGGCTATGTCCATAGCCTCGGTAGTGCACAATAGCGGCACCCAAGTCCCAACTTGGGGCCTCCCTTCTTTTTTCGCCATTACTAGCGTGGTTGTTCTTGGTTATCCCTTCTTCTACCATCCTAGGAGGGGGAGGTCAGTGTGCATGTTTTGCCTTTGGCAGTAACCAGTAGGTATCCTTGCCTATGCTCCAGAGTGTCTGGGTAAGCAGGAAGTAGGTGAGAAGTTTTACACCTCCCTTGTCCTTTGTCTGCCGGTCCAGCTCCCACAGGGGGTCTGGCTGTCCTGGGGTCAGCCAAACGCCCATTTCAGTAAAATGCTGAGAGAGATTGCAGAGGAGTGTGTGCTGGTACTGTATAAAAGGTGAGGCTTCTGGAGTGAAAAGCAAGTCAACCACATGTAAGGGAGGCATGGTATCACACGTATGACACAGACACAAAAAGGTAACATTTGTAAAACCTTTATTCAATTTTTGGGGTTTGGAAAAACTCCTACTTTGCCCAATAGCTAGGATGGGAGTAGGCTCAATCATCAAATAATAAATAAAACAGTCCTAGTTGAGTCCATCTAATCAAAATGGCCTACACTAACAAAACCAAATGCCTGCTCCATCTCTTGTGCAAAAAGTGTGTAAAGGAGACTATGTATGCAAAGGAAAATCAGTGTTAGAATATAAAGAATAATTGTGGCTGAGTCAGCTCTCCTCTGAATGTTAGACAGCACAGAGTAAGACGGTCCCCGTAGACAAGATGCCTCTTGCTCAGGTTCTCAAAATAAAGGCAATTCAAAACATGGATCGAGGCCCGCTTAGCCTTCCACGTTAAAGTCTGTTTCCCGTGTTCAAAATACAGTTCAACAAAAAGTTCACTCAGTCGGGCTCAGACCTTTCAAAGAACACTTGCAGGGATTCCCTTCGCCAAGCTTAATTCACATCCTTTAGGGGTTCCCTTCCCCTAAATTATCACACTTCCGGTATCCCTCAGTCGTGCTCGGACCTTTTTCGGATGTCGAAAGACTGTCATTGCATATTTCGTTGACCTATGTATATGAACGTGCATGGCTTTTACTATAGACCTCTGCAAACCACTTCGACGTTCCCTTCAGCTCACACCCTTGTGTTATTTGCCCAAGTGTCTCTTGGTCTGGGTAGTCCGTTGTCATAAGCACAAACGTTCAATGTTCACATTTTGCCCCCCCCCCATTTTCCATGGGTTACTTTTGATCACTTTGCTTTTTATAGTTCATTCACTTTATTGTTTCATAACTAAAACTTTTCACCTTTCACAGAGACTTTCAAGTGGGCTACTTCCTTTCGCCTGACCACTCCGCTACTCAGTATCGCTGCAATTCAAAGTTCATCACAGGTCTGCCTTCCTTTCCGACTCATCCACACGCGTGCACCCATCAATTGTGCGATATACTGTTGCAGCTTTAATCTTTCCTTAACACACACTGGTCTTTCATGTCGCTTGCCAACTCACCGGCTGTGTGCATTTCTTTCTGGTCTTTGCAGTTTTTAATTCACAAGTCACGGTTAATACCACAGGCTTGGTCTCGTCTCCCCAACTGTGCCGTTCACCTGGGAGGGTTGCTGGCATCCTTGAAACACAATGCAGTCTTCTTGTCTGGGATTTGGCCTTCTCCACGTATCTTTTACAGCCTTTTGGAGGCAACAACCTCCTGCAGAGAAAGGGTTCTCTACCCTTTGCTCTCGTCCCTCGGTCTGTCGCTCTGCTCCAGTAGGCTCACCTTCGCCCCGTACGTTCTGCTCTTGCTTGTGTTCCACCTTGCTCAAAGTGTCTCTCTATGATCCGCCTTTTATCCGTGTGAGGAGAGCCAATTGGTATCAGATGTATGCACTTACAGTCAAGTGCCCGACTTTGCCTGACCCGATTAGCGGGAGAGATATATACGGGTTAGCTTCTTTACTCTTAGTCACCCTCTTCCTCGGCCCAGTGTTTGCGTAAAAAAAAAAAAAAGAAGGGTGGCCATGAACAGTGGACAATCCTATAAAATCGGATGGGTCGTGTGTACGGGAAAAAGGAAAATACAGCGTCTCGCCATCGGTCACCTCACCCCCAATCCCCGAAGACCACTCACCCAGGTGTTCCTCCCACACTGGTTCACGCCCAGGTACTGGATCCAAAAGCGATGGCCGTGTCCTGGCCACCTGGATGACAAGTCCCTGAGGACTAGCGGATGAGACACCCTTTGGTTTCTCACACACAGGAAACAGAAGTAACCCAGAAGAAGATGACCAGAGTCTCCTGCAGACCCTTTGCAACAACATGAAGCGACCACTGCTGTCCAGCCCCTGTTTTCTATGTGACAGAGGAGCTCCGGAGAAGACTATTCCTTCCCTTTGGCTGGTGGGAACAACCAGTCCCAAGACAAATTTTGAAACACACCATCTCCCGAGGTCCTAGGAGCTGCCAGAGCGGCAGAACCCCAATACTAGGAGATCGACTGCCCATTCTGAGTGCATCGTTGTGGATCTGAAACAGCATGTTTTGAACCCGCTCATTGGAGGGGAAGACGAGGCCATCTTCTGTCGAAATTAGAGCCCCCAGAAACTGCTTGACTTGGCTGGGGTCTAGGATGGATTTCTTCTCGTTTAGGGAGAATCCTAGACTGAATAAAAGGTCCATTGTCTTTTGAGTGTTCGACATGCATGTTCCATATCGGTCCCCTGTTCTGAGCCAGTCATCGAGGTAAGGATAAACTGGGATGGATTGCCTGCACAGGTGTGCTACTGCAACTGCCAGTACCTCTGATATGATATATGATATGATAATGATATATGATATGGCCTTTATAACGCGCCTATACACAAGTGTTTCAAGGCGCGACGCAGCAGGGAGGAGGGACAAAGGGAAGACAGACAACGATCTTACTAGGCCAGGTGTCATTCAGATCGCGCAAGTGCAGGGGAGAGGGAAAGGGAAGGGGCAAGGGAGAGGGGAAAGTGCAGTACGGGGGTAGTAGAATAATAATATAAATAATAAAGGGCCAGCTGGTGGCAAGTGCAAGGTAAGTGCAGACAAGTGCTGGAAGGGGGGCTGAAGGGATACAGAAACAGTCCCGTAGTGCAGGGGTAGCCAGGGAGGCAGCGCAGGGGGCAAGTGGCTGGGCCAAGGACCGAGATCAGTGAGAGTGGCCCAGTGCAGTTTCATTCAGGAATTTAGCAGGGGAGAAGGGGAGAGAAAGCAGAAACAAAGAGGAAGGTTTTGGAGGTGCTTCTGGAACCTGAGATGGTTCTCCTCAAGTTTCAGGGAGGCAGGAAGGCTGTTCGAGAGGGAGGCCCCTGCCGCAGAGAAAGATCTACCCCCAACTCGTTGCCTCGTTGCTTGGAGAAGCGGCTGACCCTGAGGGAGTTGGAGGCAGATGAGCAAAGAGCTTGAGAAAGAAGATATTTAGGAAGAGAGTTGAAGGTATTTCGCCCCAAGCCCCAGAAGGCCTTGTGGACAATGCAGAGGGTTTTGAACTTAATCCTCGCAGCCACTGGGAGCCAATGCAGAGATTTCAGTCCTGGAGAGATACGGTCCCTGGGCTTGAGGCCAAGGACCAGTCTCGCAGTCCTGTTCTGGATGAGTTGCAAAGGGCGGAGAGTAGAGGCAGGCAGATTTAGTAGTCCAGCTTAGAGAGAACCAGGGCTCTGGAGACAGTGAGCTTCTGGGGGAAGGAGAGGAAAGGAAGAATACCTCTGAGGAGGTTCAGCTGGTAGTGTGACTTCTTTGAGATGTCAGAAATGTGAGGAGAGAAGGAGAGTGTGGAGTTGAAGATGACTAAGGTTTTTTGCCTTGCAGGTAGGAGCAGGAAGAGGGCCCAGAGAGGCCGGCCAGAGAGCTGCAGGGAAGGAGGGAGTGGGTGTGCCGATGAGTAGAATCTCAGTCTTACTGGCATTAAGGCAGAGGTCATTGGTGGCACACCACTCCTGGTTAGCAGATAGACAGTCAGAGATGAGGGAAGGAGAAGAGGCCGAGGGTAGCCTGAAAATGAGCTGGGTATCAGCCGCATAGCACTGAAAGTTGGGGCAGAGAGCGGCGATGCGGTGGGCAAGGAGTGCCAGATATTGGTTGAACAGCCAGGGAGAAAGATTAGATCCCTGGGGGACACCACAGGTAGAGAAAACGATGTCAGAGAGGAAGGACCCAAGTTGGACCTGGGAGGGTCGATTGGAAAAGGAAAGAAGTCAGCCACGCCAAAGCCTGACCAGTGATACCCAGGTTATCACGGAGACGGTGGAGCAGGATGGCATGGTTGACAGTATCAAAGGCAAAAGAGAGATCAAGCAAGATGAGAACACACAGAGTGTTAGATTCAAGGGGCTGTAAATACCCTTGGGGCTGAGGCAATTCCGAAGCGAATTACCTTGAACTGAACTGATAGTGTTTGTTTTTTATCATGAACCATAGGTATTTCCTGTGTGCCGGAAACATTGAAATATGAAAGTATGTATCTTTCATGTCCAATGTTGTCATGTAATCCCCCTGAGTCAGTAGAGTAATTACCTCTTGCAATGTTACCATTTAAAACCTTTATGGTTTGAAAAATTTGTTCGCTGGGCGCAAGTCTAGCAAAGGTCGCATGGTGAGCCTTTTTGGGTACAAGGAAGAACACTGAATAAATACCCTCGTTTACCTGTAGAAGGGGGATGACTTGGATTGCGCCCTTTTCATGCAGGATCTCAACCTCTTGCAGCAGGATCTTCAGGTGTTCCGGTGTTAGGTGCCTGGATCTTGAAGGTCTGTATTGAGGTGGCAGGCTGAACTCGATGCAATAACCGTGGGTCACGGTATTGAGCACCCACTGGTCTGTGGCAAACCCCTCCCATGCGTGCAGGAATGATGTTATACGTCCCCCGACCGGTGAGGCATTGGAGGGGACCCGGACTCGAGTCATTTCTGATCGGAGCCCGGGGAGCCTCTGGAGGTGGCGTTGCGACCCCTTTCCTTTCCGCAGCCCTGTCCTGTGGGTGGATAAGGGTTTGTGGAGGCAGACCTCTGTCATGAGGACCAATTGTTGCCTGAGCCATATTGGTTGTGTGGTGAACGGAAGTAGGACTGCCCACGAAAGGAGCTGCGAGAAATTCCCCCTCTCTGTTGTAAGGGTCTTTGAGTGATCTAATTCAAAGTCTTTAAAGTCTTGTGTTCCTTCTTGGCCATTTCCAGTGCCTCATCCACAGCCTTGCCAAATAAGTTTGAGTCATCCACAAGTTTGTTGATCAATGACACCTGTGTGTCTGGTTTGAAACCCACGTTTTTTTAACCAGGCTTGGCTTTTTAAAAAGGGTACCCTGGGCCAAGGTTCTCAATGCTATCTCAGCAGCATCCAAAGTTTTCTTGAGGATGTGGTTCACCTGCTTACCCTCGGAAACAACTGAAAGCAGACAAGAACACACTGGTTCAGGGACCTCCTGTAGGCTCTCCTGCATCAGGTTCCATTGGACATCCTAATAGCTGGCTAACATTGTGGCGTTGTTGGCTATGCAGGTAGAATATGCTGCCGCAGTAGTGACTCTCTTCCCAAGAGCATACAACTTTTTACATTCTTTGTCCAGCGGAGCCTCACCCGTGGACAAAGGGACCCCTGCCCTTTTTCTTGTAGTCGTAACCACAAGAGAATCTATGATGGCATGACCCCCAATATAGATGGGTCAGAGGGTGTGGGGCAAAACAATTTTTCCACCTGAGGGTTCACAGCCCTAGTCTGAGAGGGTGTTAATAAGGAAGGGGCGATGCGCCTTTTGATGGAATTGAGTAAACAGATAGCCTGGCTGGCAGGGGGCGCCTCCTTTAATATGTCTTCCACGAAGTCTGATTCTAAAACCGCCTCTTGCGTGGCTATTTGCAAGTGCTCTGCTGCCTTATTCAGAATGGCGTTAAACGCCATCTGGTCATCGACAGATGAAGCCTGACACAGAGGAGGGGAGGAGGGAGGGTCCATTCATAGGGTATCATGGTCTGTGGTATGGGTGGGTGACAGTCCGGGTGGATCATTCCCCTGCTGGTCATCCCCCCAATCTTGGGTCTGATCAGTGGTATCTGCAAAGGGATCATTCTCCTGCAAGTAAGGGTCAAGGAGCTCTTCTTGATCCATAAGGTTAAAAACCTCCTCATGAAGAGGGCAGGATGTCTTCTGAAATTTGGACACTGCAGGATAAAGGTCTTCCCTAGGTCTCTTAGGGGTGAACCTTTCAGAGAAGTCCACAAATCTAGCCAACCTGTCCATACACCCTTCAAGTCTTTCTCTGGTCCACGGAGAAGAGCCAAATGGGTCCAGAGGTGGAAAGGACCCCTCCTGGGGATTCCCCTAGTCTAGAACGCCAAGATTTATCAAGGAGGGTCTTAGATAGGGACTGGGGGCATTCAGAATAATCCTCCCGCTCTTCCGGTTGTTCAGACGTGTCTTTCGACGTGTCCTTAGACTTGTCCTTATCTTTACTGGCCGCCGAAACGATCTTATCGAGACTCTCGCTGATGTTTGGCATTACAGGGAGGGGTTTAGGCTGTTTAGACAATTGCGCTACAGACTTCGACGCAACCAGAGCTTTATGCGATGGCGCGCTCTTAGGAGGTGTCTCGATGCTCTTGTGAGATTTGGTGCTGGCGCCCTTACTTGTAAAGTGCCTGGACGAATGCAGCTGACACGGTTGCGGGTTGGGCTGATGGTCGCGCGAATTAACGGGTACCGTCAAGGAACTCGACGTACCTGTTGCCGCCTTGGACCACTTCGACTGATCCGCTGAGGCAGTACCAGGTGTTGTTTATTTGGCCCTAAGGGTATTGTGTGTGTGTCCCGGTCGCCAGGGTGTAACTTCCCCATAGCAGGACTATCGTCGTGCCTGGTGGGGCCGGAGACGGATGCCGTTGAGGGCACACGCTCTGATGTGAGGTCAATGGCAGCTGAATCAGAGACATGGCCGTCGCATAGCTCCTCATGACTTTTGGCAGCTGTTGCGGCGGGGGAGTTACCCTTGGCATGCGACATGGCGTAGGCCGCCCACCGCTTTACTCAATGCTTCTTGATCGACTAAGGACGTAAGAGTAGGCAGTGTTTACAGGACGCTTCGTCGTGATTGAGGGGAAGACGGTGCTTGTCTTTCCAGGGGTATTTTCCCTTACAAGAAGAGCAAAATTTAAATGGTGTCCTGTCCATTGCTCAGGTGTGTGAAAGCAATGGCAAAACCAAAAGGTTAAAGAGAGGGGAGAAGGAAAGACATTCCTGAAAAGAATAGAAACCCCCAGACACTACTCTCCCTAATGTATAGGCTGGCCAGAAAGCCCGGTCACGCGGTCGGCTGTGCCGACCGAAGCAGCAGCCATCGAAGTCCGTTCTTTGCTGTCTTCGGCGGTGGTTAGGAAGCAATCATCGAAGAGGGGACGATAATAAGTGACCGGAGGTCAGGAAATATAATTTTTGCAATAAGTACGAGCTCCGCATAAGGCGACCAGCTAGCTGAGCAGAAAAAAACTATGAGGGACCTTGACGCGTGAGGGATTTTGGGTACACTACACGTCACGTTACGTTAGGGATAGTGTTACAGGCACGCCCATGTCGACGTCCCCTTTTGATCCTCGAAAGACAAGATGCAATATTCCGCGGTTACCACTAGCTGTTGGACTATATGCACAGAATGCGATTCTAAGCAGACTAACATGCATCAGATAAAAAGGTTATATGAACACATTTAAATAGCTTGTGGATGAACAGTGTGCATGAGATTTGGAAGAAAAACATCACTAAACCCAAAGATATGTGGAGAGAAACATACTAAAACTAAACACGCATTCACATAAATCTACCAACCAGTATTGCAGATGGACAACCACCACAATTCAGCCATGTGCACAACATGTGCAATATCCTTGTCAGAAAATATATAATATACAATACGATGACAGAGATATTCTGACATGCAGAAAAAAACAGGCATTCAAATACTTACAAAAAATTGAGAAAATTGCCTGAAATAAACTTTTTGGAAGGGCATTATGTTTACAAGATAACTGTATTTTTATTGTGGTAAATCGGCATAATGTTGGTTTTTATATTTTGTAAAGATCTATTTGATCAAAACAAATAACAAAAAAAAATAAAGTCTACAAACATTGGACATGCAAGCGGTAAGGATACTGCATAGACGCCCAATAAACGATTTCCAGAGCTAAATCCATTTGACTTCAAATCATACCCTACCCCACACTGCTTGGCAAGACTCACCTTAAATATTAGGTAATTTTAGATAATGGAAGGGTGGAAAGGTAGCTAGCGCCAGAGTGATTTGGAGCTTGGGGAAATGGAGGCTCTGGTGCTGGACTATATGCATCTGGGATGAAATCAAGCACTGCTAAAACATTGATAAGCAGGCAACGCGCTTCAGCGAGTGCTTGTGATTACACCCATTAGTGCACCCACCATGTAAGCAGCTATGAGGATTGACCCGAAATAGAACACCGGGCTGCGATCCTTTCGTTATCATCTCCGCCGAGGTCCAGCGCTGCACTGAGCAGTGAACTCTTGGCTCCTGGGACGCTGCAGTGAACTCTCTGGTCTCCCGGGCTGCTGTGGTGAACTCTCTCGGCTCCTGGACCGTGGCAGTGACATGTGAGGCTTTTGGCTGCAGCGGTGTAGGGCTTTCCTTCTAGCAGACGCTGCGGTCATAGTGGAGTGAGGCTCTGACTCTGCAGGATCTCAGGGTCCACAACCTTCAGCTGTTTATGGCAATTCATCTTTGTACCTGAATCTGCGCGCGGGTTCAGGGGCTTCAGTTAAGTGGCCTGTTACGCAAGATTGTATGCAGTACCCTTTGGGTGCACTACAACAACCCTGACCTTGTGGTAATAGGAACCCAACCTTTGGTATAGGTCTGTACTACACAGGTTGGTAGTGTGGTTGAGTAGCCAGGCTTATCTCAAGGGAGGGCAATGTGAGTTGTAGGGGAGTTACGCAGATTCACATTGACAAGTATTTATATAAACTCTTACACACAGGGTTTCTTGATTAAACAATTATTGATTTATTTCACCGTCACTTTGAATACGCCTTCTTCAGAAGGGAGCAATATAAAGTAACAAACAAATATACTTCAAAATACACACTCTTAGTTTTCTAAATCAGCAAATACCCATTTGCGATGACCCACAGACACTACCTACACCCTCAGGTGACTTCAATAGTTGGGGTGCTGGGGACATTACTATATCACTGTTTCATTTAGAATATTATTGAGAGGAGTTTCAAAGAAGAAAGGTTTCAGAATAAGACAAGTGTTCACACAATTATTCTCAATCAGGTAAGTACTTAAAAAAAAAAAAAACATGCTAAGTCAGTTCTTTCCCAGAAGGAAGGCAAAATCACATAAGCAGAGAAGAGTCATTCAGGGAGCCAGGCCAGCCAATGTTCAGTTAGCAAAAGTCAAGGTGAACTGAAGCACTTCTTGAAGGTAAGTAAAAGTCTTGCACAATGTTTTAGAAGTCTTTGTAGAATAAGAAGAAATCAAAGTAGGGACACAAGCCAATTAGGCTTGCGAGGTAAAGAAGCTGTTAGCAACTCTACAGAAGTAACCAAGACAAGTCTCCAACAAGGACAAGTGAGGTTACACAACAAGTTAAGTTCTCTTAGACTGTACAGTACCTTTAGGTTGAAGAAAAGTGCAGCAGATGGCTTCTGATCCTGTGCGGCTCTGCAGATCCTGTTGTTCCTGGGCCTCAGTCGTGGTGACAAGAGCGAGGACTTCTGGGGACTACTGCACTGCAATGGGACGGTCACCAACCGCAACCAGCAATCTTCAAACAAGTGGCACTTCGGTGTTTCAGCTCCTCGCGTCTACCTCAAATAGCAACACTTCGGTTCCTGGCTGTCGAGATGGGCTTTCCTTGATTCTAGGGTCCCGCACTTTGCTGAGGTGGCTCAGGCTCGGTAAGTCCTGCTTCCTGCGAGTCCGGAGGATCTTCCTGGAGCTCTTGGCCAGCTTAAAAGCAACATACACAATCTGGTGTTCCTCTCCCTGGCTATTTGGTTCCAGCAGCAACTGCAGTGGAAATTCAACCAGCTTCGAGAGGATGTCCAGGTGGCTTAATTTGGAGTTGATTGGTCCCACCAACTCAAAGGGAGAAGTCTGTTGATACAAATTCGGAGCTTCAGCACAGCAGCAGGGCTTCACCGGGCAAACCAACGGTCCAGGAGTTGCAGCAGGCGTCTCTTCCAAGTTAATCTTCGGATTCCTTCGACCAGGGGTCGACTCTGCCTTCCAAGCCAAAAAACCTTGCTTGCGTTTTATGCAGGTTTCTCCCATTCATTCCAGCCTAGCTGTCAGTCACCCAGCAGGGTGGCTGGTCTTGCCGGACAGCCAGGCGGCCAATCACCGAAGAGTGCATTTCTGTCTCCTAGGAGACTAAGCACAGGGAGTTTTGGGCACCTCCCTTGCTTAATGCCCCCGCCAGACACCCTGGAGCCAGAGGCGGGCTTCACTTGTGAATCCTGACAAAGACAAAATGAACAAAGGGACCAAACCTGGTTTGGCGTGCAGAGTAAATCTCAAGAAGGACTCTTCCATAAAAAAATGTTGAAAAAAGAAGACCAGGCCATTTTGATAAAAATGGCACCCTTGGGTGCTTCACTGCAGCTGCAAATGCAGCCCGCGGTAAAATCACACCACAGTAGTTAAAAGTAAACCACTGCCACCAGCCATTCATCGAGGAAAGGGTAACATAAAATTGTTACATGAGAAGCTAGGCAAAGGGGATACTAAGTAACCCCTCCAGCACCCTATTGTAAGATAGTGTGTGCTGGGTCTAGAAAGTTACAAATGTAAGTATAGTCAATTTCACTTCACTGCTCTTGGAAACAGTAGTTTATCCAAGAGAAGGTATTTAAACACTTGGGAAATCTGAAAGACTTCCCTGTGCCACTGCACTGAAGATGCTGCGTGACACAATGTAAAAGATGATGCCTATGGAGTTTTTCAGCCTCCACAACCAAACGAAACAGTGTTCAAAATCACATTAAAATACATCAGAGTGGGAAAAAGGGTCTCACTCTCTCCAGGTTAAAATTGAAAAAAGTCCAAGAGTCCAGCAAAAGTGCTGGGGGTCTCTAAGGTAGAGAGGAATTAGCACATTTCTGAAGAAATCTCCCTAACATGGTCTTTCATTTTAGTGCATGTTAATGTGTTTGTTGAGAAGCAGAATGACCATCCTGTTCTAATTTTCTTTTACAGTCGTTGGTTTGGACTGTTGTGAACTGCAAGACTCGTGTGGAGTTTGTGGCACTAGTGGGGTGGTTGGGTCTACTGGATGAGTGGGGGAAAATGTAGGGCAGAGTGTTTGGGGCATTGAAATGTTAATGCAGAAGACAAATCTATGCTCACTGCATCGCCTGTAATTCCCCCAATGAAAATGTCGCCTACAATTACGGCGCAGCGCAGTGATCAGATACATCCTTTTTGCCCACAATCCTCCAACCCGTACCGCCCCACTCCCCACTTACCTTTTCTGCAGTGCACTTCTGTGTGCACAGCCAACTGCCTTCTACCCCATCAGCGTTAGTTCCTCACACTTTGAAGGGTTGGATGCTTAGGGCTTGTAACAGACTTTTGATCAAGGTTAACGGGTTCAGCAGGCAAAAGGTGTTTGCGGCATCAGGAAGGTCTGGAAATAATTGTAGCTACAAGTGATGGTTTGATGTCATGAGGTCTGGAGACAATTGAAGCAACAAGGTATGTGTGTACGACAGGGGTCAGGGTGCGTTCATGTTTGTGATCAATGTTTTTATCCTAGTTCCCCCCGCCTAAACAATCGTTACTCCTAAACCTCTTTCAGATTATCCAAACTCCCCTGTACCTATCCACAACCTCAATCTAACCTGCTCCCCCCCATTGGTTGTCTGGAGGTGGCCTGAACAATTAAGGTAGGCATTTCAAGTCAACTAAGGTGAGACGGTCATGTACAAGCGGATTTCATGGTTAGATTGAGAGTGCGGATACACTGCTCCAAAAGGTAACCTCCATAAATCCCAATTATATTGAGTCTTGATAAGTAGTGGAGTAGCCTGAACTAAGGTGTCACTCGAACTGAGCAGGACTTTGTTTAGATCCAGAAAATAGTTTAAAGTGTTTGCAGCAACCTTAACAATGGCATTTCTGAGGTTTGGAATGTTTTATTTTTATAAGTCATAATCTAAAACTCTGTGTAAAAAAGGTGTTTTCAGATAATATACATTTGTGCATGTAAATGCTCTCTCTCTCACACACACACTTTATTTTATTTGTGAATCTGATTTGTACAAAGGAGGAGCTGCACATTTAAACATCGACTCCAGCAGATGACAAACACGTTAAACCTTTCGAATCAGAGACATACCTTGGTTCTAAGGAAGTTATTACACTCCTGTTCTACATTGTAGTTGATAATGCGCGAGACTTCCTCCTGCCAAATCTTCAGGCCATAAATACTGACATAATCTTGAATATATTCAAAGGAACGATGAAATCCATCCATAGTAGCAGCCATATCTTTCAGCTTGGGCATTAACTCACTTGGCTGAAAATAATAAAATACATACGTTTGGGAAAGAAACACATTTTAATTAAACCTTCCATTTGTTAAGTTACTGCCCAATGAGAGTATGGGATCAAGTAGAGTTTCTTGGTATGGTGAAAGACCCCTTCCTCCAGAAAATCCTGGAGATCAAGGGCAGGGGTAAGCAGTTTGTGAGCCTCAATTGTGGAAAACCTGTTCTACGGACATAAGAACAGAGACATAACTTAGCCTTCAGAGAGAGCCTACAACCCATCTGTGCTACAACTCCTGACTTCAGTCAATACAGGCATAGTGGTAATTCAGTTTGCAGAGCTAAAATATAAAATCATTCATTCAATCCCCTCATAAAATAACAGTTGGTTGGCGTTCTTCAATCATGGGAGAAGACATTGGGGTCCTGGTAATCCGGACACATACTGTTGAACACTGAGAAATGTCTTAAATAGAGCCCACAATGATGCATTTTATTTTGTTGAGAATGTAGTTTTACTAGCATTTTGCCATGAAAAACATAGCTGCACAATTCCTGTGGCAAGGTTAACACGCCTGATAAGAAAGGAAAGCCAAACCTTGCAATGTAGTAACGTGGACAGAGTGGCAAGTCTTAACTCGCAGGTAGGGGATGTTAAGCTGCCACAAAGCCACAGTTAGTCCACACACTATATTTAGAATACACACCCCATTGATATACTGAAAGGTGCATACTTTTTATAAGCAGTACTTATAAAACTATCAGGTCAAATAAGTGCTGTGGTAATAGCAAGTATTAAAATATATCAAGCATATTTATATAAACTGTAAACACTCTAATATGACTCTCGTAACACCAATCTTTATGTATAGGAACTCTAGCAGAGGTGAGCACCCAACATAAAACAGGGGGATGGGAAGAACCAGGGAACCATAAAACCTAGCAAGCAGGCAAGTCCCCTATGGGCCTGCACACTAATGTACAGTGTCCTATAGATACAACCCAGCCTTACCATAGGCCCTACACCTGGAGGTCAGCACCTAACCCATATGTTAGGGTATGGGATAAAAAGGTAAAGAGAATGTTACCAGCACTACAAATATGTAGCAAAATCCTCAAGGCCTATAACATTCCTCCACAATCATTTTCCATGGCATCCTGGAGACCATAAAAATGGCAGTGTTGTGTGTTATAAGTCAATTTAACATAAGTATTAATGCATAAGAACAGATAACAATACACTATAGCCTAAGAGAGTACAAACAGCTGTAAACCACAGCCAAAGCCTTTCAAAGAATCAATGAAACATTTTAGCAACCGTTATAAACCTTAAACATTCCAGGGAAGAGTATACATATTGTTACCATTATCTACAGGGCTAAAAGTACATTCAACATAACAAATGTCAGGCAAGTGCAACAAATATGAAACTTGGCTCATAGCTCAATGAAACCCTAGAGTAGGGGTCTGCAACCTTTGGCTCTCCAGATGTTTGCAACTACAAACCCCATGACCCTTCTCGATTGGGTACACTGGTTGGGGCAGATGGGAGTTGTAACCCAAAACATCTGGAGAGACAAAGGTTGCAGACCCCTGCCTAAAGGGCTTTAGGTAAAATGTCCTCGGGCAGATAGGTACCACAGAGTCAAGTTTAGTAGTGTTTCAGAGTACGTTCAGAGTTCCATTGGAATGAATAGGAGAGAGTTAAAGGGCGATCCACTTTAGTGGAGTCAAGTCTGAGCTACCCTACAGAGACGAGCAATGTCGAGGAGAGCTAGAGCGTCTTCCAATGAAGTGTTCCAGAGGTCAGAAGATCGAACCAGGCACTAGAAGAAGTAGCCGAACAGGAGGACCCCCAATAAAAGTCTATGGAAAATGCACTAAAGATTTGCCTTCAAAAAATCTTTACCATGGATCAGGAGGGCATCGGAGGGCGAGTATCTTACCTTTTGGGTCCTGGGTGGGCAATTTGTTAAGTACTCACATCAGCAGACAAGCTCGTCTTGGAGTCGATTGGTCCCACAAACCCAAGGGGAGAAATAGTCCTTTGCAGGTCTTCTCTAGTTGAGGCGAATTCAGAGCTTCAGTACTGCAGCAGGGCTACACTGGGTAAACCAATGGTCCAGGAGTTGCAGCAGGCATCTCGTCCAAGTTCTTATTTGGATTCCTTTGTCCAGTGGTCGACTGGCATCAAAGCTAAAAGCATCCCCTGTTATGCAGGTTTCTCCCATTCATTCGTCAATCACACAGCAGGGTGGCTGTCCTCCAGGGACACCCCTCTAGCCAATCACCCTTGGGTGCATTCCTGTAACCAAGGAGACTAAGCACAGGGAGTTTCGGGCACATCCCTCACTTCCTGCCCTGCCAGACACCCTGGAGCCACAGGCGGGCTTCACCAGTGATTCCCGTCAAGAACAAAATGAACAAAGGGACCAAATCTGGTAAATCTCAAGAGGGACCCTTTCCAACAAGAAACGCTGAAAAAAGAAGACCAGGTACTTGCTGTCCCCACTGTTGTATGCATGTGCCTGAACCCTATACCTTGCTTTCCCCCCCGTTGTATGCATGTGCCTGTGTGCCTGAACCCTGTACCTTGGTGTCCCCTTGTGCCTACTTGTCCTTACTGCATCTTTGTATCGCAGCCGCCCTGCAACATGGGGTCAGGCTCCTTAAGTGCCCATCGGATTTACCTTATTGCATCTCTGTGTCGCAGCCGCCCTGCAACATGGGTTTAGGCTCCACGAATGTGCCCACTTGAACTCTTCTTGCACTTTTGCCTGTGATGTAATTACCTTCTGCGCATTCTATCCTGTAACCATAAACACTGTAACCAATTTCATAAGCATAGGCCACTAGATAGCTCTGGGTTTGGTGCGCTATATAAATAAATAACCTGTGATCAGCCTCAAAGCACAAATTAACCAATATGGTCAGTCCAGATCGTGCCCTGGCCACTCGCACCCATCTTCTGTCAACAAGCCGGTGACAGATGTTGATGGTTGGCTGTGGAGTGTCAGAGGCCACGTTTATTAACTCTTCATGTCAAGTGGTACAGGTGTCTTTCATCTTTGGACCCCAAACTCTTAAGGAAAGCCAAACCAGCACACAGCGGAAGTCCTCTGTGTTCTCCATCCTTTCAAATACAGCTTGCAGTTGCTTATTTACGCGACCAAAGATGACGATTGCCCTCAGATATTTCATACTTTCCATGTAATCTGGCAAACTTATCGGGACCAGTTGCTGTATGCCCCACCTTGTTCACTGAGTCTTCGAGCTTCAACACAGTCTCATTTAGATGGTCCAGTTTGGAATCCGTTTTGGAGGGCGGTCCTTTTTATCTTGTAAAGCATATCTGCAACTGCCTGCCGCCCAGTGAGGGATGAATGGCAGGGTAGCCGACATTATCAGGATCTTAACTCTGCCCGGTACTTAAAGGCAAAAAAGTCAAGACTTTTTACCATCATTGTGCTCCTTTCTGTGAACCACTTTGCATCAAAAAACGAATTGACGGAAACTCCAATGGCTCTATCAATTGCTTCAGAACCAGAATTGTGATGGCCTCTTGGGAGAGGGACCGCTACCACAAACTCTGACAATGACAGTCTTCCACCCGGATAGTTTCAAGTTATAACTTCATTGCACCTCCAAAGACGCCTGAATCTGGAACCACAGTCTCGAGATCAGCCCCTAACCGTTCAGTGAATCTGTCCTTACACCAGAGATCACGAGCATTCAGCAGGGAGCATCTAATAAGTCTGTGCACCAGGCAGGCAGGGAAAGTCAAGGCTTCACAGGCCTTTGGAGTTGAAAATGCTTTAAGATATAAATTAGCAACATAAAGAGCATATGTACATAGAAATCCTTACTTAAAATGTGCAAACACACACGGCCCTTTTGTTTCTATTCATTGTCTAACAGTAATTGTACTGGTGTGGCCAAAGATCGCACCACAAAGTTGATTTACTTACAGAGAATCTCAACATAAATTAGGAGTTTCCATTCTACTATACTGTTTCAATAACCAACATTTGAATTAATAAAAGTAAGGGCCACCACCATAGCATACCCAGTACTTAGTGCTAATCTTTGACTAACAAACCATGTATAAACATTGTTTTTTCAGTATATCTCAATAAGACAAAAACCTTCATTACCATATCATCAACTTTTCCCCCAAGCCAATCATGAAACAAACTCTTAATGTGCACAAAGTCCAGGAAAAAGACTTTTACAAAATGTCCCTCATCTAAAGAATCATTTTTTTGTATGGTTTTATTTATTTTTAAAACACTTTATAATTTTTGTACAATAAACAAAACACCAAACAAAAGAAACATAACATTCACTCTGGCACTACTACTTGGAATTAACGCTAAAGTCCATCTTTTCGGAGCAAATTGCAGGTTGCTGTTCCGATCTTCCCACATCTGTCCGGTCAGTCTCAGAACCCTTTCCCTTGCGCATCCGCTGGTTTAGGGGTGAGGGGTGGTGCACCACCACTATCCAACTTCTAGTTCTTGTTCCTCCTCCCTCCTGGGGTTGTCTGTGCCGCTCCCTGCCCCTTGACCAAATTGGTCCTGCACCAGAGAGTTCCATGCTAGTATCTTGTCCGCTCACCCCCTCCACTCTCTGAGCCGCTCTTGTCCACACCACTGTTTCTGCCAGTACCCACTTCTGGAGAACAGACCACCATGAGTCTATAGTTGGGCCCTCTCTGGAGTTGCATGCCATTGCTATCCGACGCTTGGCCAATATGCACACCATATCCTTCATTTTGGCCATGTGCGCCCTTTGTTTGCCTCCTCTGGGAAAAAGACCCAGTAACCACGACTCTGGATTCCACACTTGCATTTGTAGTCCACCCCTCGCCACTTTCTCCTTAATTCCCTCCCACAAAGACTATCACTGGACAAGCCCAAAATATGTGCAAAATCTCTGCTTCTATGTCGGAGCAGCGGCGGCAGTTACGAGGTTCTCCCGGTCTCATCATGGTCATCCTTCTGGGCATAAGGTATGTCCTGGGCATAAGGTATAACTGCGCTTGTTTGAACCTTGCATTCCTGGAGACTTTTTTTGGGTATCTTAGCACTCTAGCCCATTCCTGTTCGCGGAAGGACCGCTGGAGCTCCCCCTCCTAGCGTGTTTTTAGCACTTCCGCATTGCTGAATTCGAGTAACTGTTCGTATAGTCTAGAAGCCGTGTCCCCCCCCTTCTGTATATCATACCATGCATCCAACCCTCCCCTTGTCTCATCCTCCTACGGCCATTCTGCCCATCTTTTCTTGATTGTTATGCTGGCGTGTAGAAGAAACTGGCCCCCATGTATATCTTGATCCTCTGCGATGTCCTGGAATTCCATCCATTGCCCCTCCTTTCTCAGATCTCCTATCTGTGCTACACCTTTGGACTCCCATTGGGATCGATATGTTGCGAGAGTTCCTGCGTCCCGGCCTACAAATCCCGCCAGGGGAGTCTGTGTTGAGCAGGGAGCTCTCATCCCCTGAAGTTTCCACGCTCTACTCCACAGGGATATTACGAGTCTGACCATGGTTTGGAGGTCTCTTCGCCTAGCCATTTCACCACAAATTGCAATTGCCCCGCCAGGTAATATTTCTCAAAATCCAGCAGTCTCAACCGAGTAGGTCCAGACCAAGAGACATGTGGGGCCCCTTCCGACTATATCTCCGCTTTGTCTGAGGATTCACGGGAGGAGGCTGACACACCGCCTTCCCCTCTTCCTACTATGGTCTAATAGAAATGTATAACAAGTATACGGTTGGCTAGATGCCTTCTCCCCCTGTGTATTCCAATGTTACTTTGGCCCTTTGGTTGTTTCACGATACTGTAAGTGTACCACAAATTGACCCATTTATCTGAAATGATATGATTGATTGTTCTCTGTTGCGATGCCAAGCTAATTATAAATAAAGTTTTTTTTTTTTAATCCAGCAGTCTCATGCCTCCTGCTTCACAGCTTCTTTACAGAGCCGTCATAGAAATTCTGGACCCCACACGGGAACATTTGTGCTATTGTGTTCAATTTTGTGAAGAAGGCCCTGGGAATGCCGTATGGGATGTTCATGAAGTAATATAACATGCGTGGTACTACTACCATCTTCAGGAGGGCCGCCTTTCCCATCATACCTAACGGAAGTGTCCCCCAGAAGTCCACAGCTTTTTGTATTCTATCAAGGGCTGCTTGTGTATTAATTTTGTGTGCATCTGCGATGTCATGGTGTATCTCTATGCCCAGAACACAGTGCGCAAAAGAGCCACAGATCAGGGAGTCGGTTCAAGGGGACCCATCTCAGGTCTGCTAGGGAGAATAAGGACTTCTCTATTAATGGCTGTCCGCGAGAGTCTGGCATAAGCAGCAATTGCCTCTAACAAGCAGGTCAGGTTTTCTCGCGGGTTCTTCACAAAAAGGTGCATGTCGTCCCCGTACAGTGAGTACAGTCTATCTCTATCCCCGTGTCTTCATACTCAGCTGGAAAGAAAACCGCCAGCGGATCCAGAGCCAATATGTACAGCATCCGTGAAAGCGGGCAACCCTGCTTAGTTCCCCTATATATCCTCCATGCTTTTGAGATGTGCCGTCCCGTTTTTATTCTGGCCTTGGGATCATTATATAGCAGTCTAATCCACAAGCGATACCCCTCCCCTATTCTGAAGTGGGCAAGGACACTCAACAGCCGCTACCAATTCACAGAATTGAAGGCCTTGACAGCGTTTAACAATTCTATAGCGCATTCGCCCCATATGATGTTTGTCCGGTCTACTACGTGGTGGAGCCTTCGGAGATTCCACAACGTGTTCCTCCCCGGGACATAGCCCGTCTGGTCGAGTGGATCAACTTGGGTATTACCCGTTTTAGGCGGTTAGCCAGGACTGCCGTAAGAATTTTGGCGTCTTGGTTGATAAGGGAAAATCGGCCTATAAGAGGCACACTCCAGGGGCGGTTTGAGGATCGGGACGATCACTGATTCAGACATGCTGCCTGACAGTTGCTCTTTCTCATACGCCACTTGGTATGTTTTGAGCAATCTAGATGCTATTGTGCCATTGTACGCCTTATATAATTTGCCGGGGAGCTCGTCAGGTCCAGGGGATTTACCCGATAGGAGTTCAGTGATTACGGTCTCCATCTCCTCCAATTTAAGAGGATCATCTAATAATTGAGTTTGTTCTCCTGTTAGTCTTGGCAAACGTATCTCTGCCACAGCATCTGCTATATCCCCTGGGTCTTCCTTCGGGTTCGGGCATATAATCACTCATAAAAGCGAGAGAATAGTGTGTTAATACCCTCCTGAGTTCTGACCTCTATCCCGCTTCACCGTTTATTGCGTTAATCGGGTCTCCTTTACATTCCTGCTCGGTGAGCCAGGCCAGAAGCCTGCTAGGTTTGTCCCCCTCAGCATGCAGCCTCTGTATATATTTCCCATAGTGCAATTTTCCCAGTTTCTCCCAGACTTCTACACATCTCAGTCTCTGCGCCATTCATTCTTGAGTTCCTCCCCCACCACAGCCGCCCGGTGTTCTCCCAGTTCCATCTCCCTTTCGAGGTTGCCAAGCTCCGTCAGGGTTTCTCCTCTTAGTCCCCCCGTTTTCCTATCACTGCTCCCCTTATCACAACTTTGAACGCATCCCAGAGCGTGCCCTTACTGTCGACACTTCCTGCGTTGTGCTCAAAATATTCTTCTATCACATCCTGTAAGGATTCCTCAAACTTGCCCTCTTTTAATGCCTCCACACGAGGGCGCCATGTTGGTATTGGAGCCCGTCTATGGGTGTGTGTCCATGTTGCTAGTAATGGTGCATGGTCGCAGAAGATGCGTGCTTTAATATTTATCCCCGTAAAGTCTGACAAGGATTCAGAGCCTGTGAATAAATAGTCTATGCGTGTGAATATTCCATGGGGTGCACTATAATGTGTATACCCTCTGTCATCGCCGTGTACCTTTCTCCAGAAGTCTGCCAGTTGCAATTAGGTCAGGATCATTTGAAATGCCTTGGCCGGCGTTGCTGGCTTCTTGTGTCTGTCATCCGACCTATCTAGGAGGGGGTCCAAAGTGCAATTGAAGTCTCCCGCCCAGATGAAAATTGCTTCTCTATACTGGGATAGCCTGGGCGCAAGTGTCCTGAAAAGCCCTGTTGCATCGTGGTTCGGAGCATGTGTGTTTATCAGGCATACCTTCTTACTTTCCAGCATTCCGTGCACCAGCATTAGCTGAAACGGTACCCCTGGGGCAATCCATATCATTACTCCCCTGGCATAGTTTGAGTATGTGGAACTGTACACCTGGCATCCCCATTTCTTGTGCACTTTGGTTTGTTTGTCTCGTGTCAGCTGAGTCTCTTGCAACATTGCTATCTTTACCTTCATCCTTTTTAGCCAGGCGTATACTCAAGTCTTTTCACATAGGCATTGAGCCCCCTGACATTCCAAGTTGCAATCGTTAGCTCATCCGGGCCCATATTTGCTGTGGGGGGTGGGGGTGGGCTATCCGGCCATGTAGAGGCTGGGGGACTCCGGAGCTCCTGATGATCTGGCACACATCCTGCTGAAACCTGCCTTCCCTGCCACAAAATCTTGGCCCCAAATATAGGATTGTGCAGGGGAAGGCAAGCGGCGCGCAATAGGAACAATAACCGCACACTATTCGAGAAGTTAACCGGACATTTAATTTTTCACGGACCTGAGGAGCGCCACCCAAAATGGCCGCCGTGTCTCTCAACAAAGGCTTTGGGAGCGGGGCGCAGCGGTGAAGTTGCGTAGGAGCCCTGCAGCAACACACCACAGACCCAAAAGCGAGAAAATCCCGCACGGAGACCGCACTGCACGACAGCAGAAGCGCGCACAGCCTGGGACACTTCCATGCCCAGAACGACCCGGACGTAGGAGGGGCGACGGTGGCTGGCGGTGCCTTCGTTGAAGCGACTGAGGCGGTCTGTCCTCTGCAGCCAGACCTCCCAGGCAGGGGACGTGCAGACCGAGGACACTGCTGGGAACCACCTGCTGGATGCATGTGTCCCCGAATTCAGAGCACTTCAGAGGCTTTCTGCCGTGTCCGGTAGGTGCTGCAAACACCGGAGGCTGTGAGGAGGAGGGGCGCAGGGCAGTGCCGGCAGCCCGCTCAGGCAAGAGTGAGCCGGGGACTGCCTGCGCAACACGATACTCTGGGCTGCGGTCCGGTCTGGGGCATTGCACGTTCAGCCCAGGCACCACCGCAAAGCGTCCAGTAACAAGGACGGCAGCAGCTGAAGCGTGGAGGCCCCCACAACACCACCATTAGTAGCAGCTGAAGCGCCGAGGCCTCTTCAACACCACCATTAGTGTGAAACAGGGAATGGACACGGGCAGGGTGCTACAACACTCCATCCCACAATGGAACATTCAACCCCTAGGATGGTCTGCCATGATGCAAACAGGACAAGTGGTACAGTAACACTGGTTGCGGGCACACAGGGGCCGGCACAAGGAGGCCCTTCTGGATTTGGTAGCCTGGAAGTGATATCAGCCCAATGAGACCACGATAGCAGCAGGAACTGGGGCACTGAAGGACGCCCATTGGTGTCACGATCTGGGTCACCTGGGCAAGGATCGCTAGATGGACAGACCCTGCGCCTATACAGGTCGGAGCCTACCCCCGCAGATAAGGAAGGGGGAGGCCCTGACGCACGCAGCTCACACGGAGCACTGTACTGGGTCGCCCCACAGGGCAACACCGCCGGGGTGGACACCAGCTAAAGCGTAGGGAGGCGGCGCGGGGGGATGCAAAACAGTCCGACACCACCCACGTCGGACGCTGTGAAGCGGTGGGTCTGCCCTGGATGGTACTAGGTTGGACGAGCTCGAAGGAGATCACTGCCCTGGAAGCGAACTACTGGGCCACCCACACTCATGAGGCTGGCCCCTGACAGTGGCAATACACCGCAACGTCTGGAACAGGGGGCTCGCTCACTCAGCATTGCGCTAAACATGGCGACCAAGCTCAACAAAACTAAAGGGAACCAGCCCACGATGGATGACTACGCCATGACCCCCCGCAACCGACAGAGGGTGCCAGGAGCAAGGACAGAAGCGCCTAACTGGACGCATCACCAGCGAGGGATGACCGGCAGATCCTGGAAGCTATTGCGGACCTGAAAGCGGCGTGGGAAACAAAACTGGAAGCTGCCATGACCTCACTGAAGGTGGCGCTGGAATCTAAAATAGACGTAGTGCAAATAGACGTGAACCTCCTCAGACAAGATGTGAGGGCAATAGCGGACCGCACAGGAGAATTGGAAAAAGGAGTAGAGGCCAAAACAGCGGCTTGCGCCTCACACGCCTCGGAGATTCACGTGTTGCGACAGCAGGTGGGCAACCTGGAGAGCAGAGCTGAAGAAGCAGAAGGAAGAGCGCGAAGGAACAATATACGCATCGTGGGGCTTCCCGAAGGAGAAGAGGGGGCGAACCCCACTTGAGTATGTTGAATCCATGTTGCTGCAAGAGATAGAAGGGGGCATACTGACCCAGGGATTTGCTGTGGAAAGGGCGCATAGAGCCCTGGCAAGGAGAACCCTCCCAGGTACCCCACCTGCCCATGCCCCTACTCCACCCCCAAGACCAATCATCGCTAAAATATTAAACTACTGCAAGAGGGAAAGGATATTGAAACACTTCCGCAAGGGAGTCACAATCCAGAGGGCATCCGCCTCAATAACAGCATACCCGGACTATACTTTCCAGGTACAACGAAGGAGACTCAACTTTGGTGCAGTTAAGAGGAGACTATGGGAATCGGGCTAAAGGTACATGTTGATGTACCCAGCGAGATTGAAGGTATTTCACAAGAACAGAACACGTTTTTTTTGACACCCCAGAGGAGGCGTCGGATTGGTTGGATGCACAAAATTGCCCGGCAGGAAGGGAAGACCAGAAAGGAAGCAGTGAGGAGAAATGACGCAGCGACCCAGCGAGCGAGGTGCTGTATAAGATGTATCAATGGGACTTGATTATAGTTGTGCTAGATAATGGGAAGGCAGCGTATGGTGACGCATGACAGGGAGAAGAAGAGCACCCAACCTCATACTCCCTTAGATAGGTTTGTTCGGTTACCAGTAGAGCGGTAACCTCCTGCTGGGTGCCTGGTACCGGTGTAGCTGGACGGGACCAAATGCGGGAATCGCCTGAGATCCAGCGATGGAGCTGGGCAACAGTTGGGGCTGGGCTGGGATGGGAAGGGGGAGGGAAGGGAAGGGAGTTGGGGAGTTTGTAGTGGTAGTGGTTAGGGAACGAGCATGCACCCACGCGCCTCCACGCGTAATCCAAGGGGAGCATTCTCGGGCTGGAAACACTGGGGGGAGGGAAAGGAGAAGAGACCGAAAAGGGGATGGGTGACCTTAGAATGATAACCTGGAACGTCAGGGGGCTTAACACCTACCTGAAAAGAAACAAAGTGATGATGTACTTGAAGAGGCAAAGAATAGATATAGCTCTGTTGCAAGAGACCCATCTCACGAAAGAGAAACAGGAGGTAATTAAGAAAAAGTGGAAGGGCACTACCGTCAGTGCCACTTACTCAGCATTTGCCAGGGGGGTGATCATATGGGTCGCACCGCAGGTGCCTCTTCAGATACTACAGACTGTGGTGGAGCCAGATGGAGGATGGTGGCGCTCCGGGGGCTTTTGGAAAACAGGGAAATAAAGCAGCATAAATACATATGCCCCCAATCAAGATACTGTGATTTATTATAAAACGCTATACAGGAAGATCAGTCCCCACACGGGCGAGACGATTATTTGGAGGGGGGAAGGGGGGTGGGGATTTTAACTGTACGCTAGACCTTAAATTAGATCGATCGGACACGAAATTTGATAAACCTACACCCGCAGCAAGAGCACTATGGGTCCTCCTGAGGGACTTCGGGCTCGAAGACATATGGAGGCAGCAGCACCCGACAGCAAGACACTATTCCAACTACGCAGCCCCAAATAACCTGTACACAAGGTTGGACTATATGTTCACCACCCCCGGAATAGTTAGGGAGGTGGTCTCAATACAAAGCCAGGATGCTGTCGGACCACTCCCCCATGGTTCTAGAGTGGAGACATCAGCCCCCAAGATCCAGAGTTCCCACATGGAGACTCAAAGCCGAGGCCCTGAGAGACGCTTCATTACGAGAGGACCTACGGGAAGAGATAATAAGCTATTTTGAACATAACACGGGGAGCGTGGAATCAGAAGGGACCCTGTGGGAGGCCTTCAAGGTGGTAATCGGGGGGGGGGGGGGGCGGCCATTTCCAAATCTAAAGGGCTCCAGAGGGATATAGAGCAGGAATTGAGGGATACTGAAAAGAGATTGGAAATAATAATGGAGAAAAAGGGGACCTCGCAGGAACAGGCAGAAGGGGCGAGCCAGCTGCAATTGGTGGGCGGAGAGCTATGGGACAGGCTCAGCCACCTGAACTATAAGAAATATATTGAACGGCAACATGTTGTGGGGACAAACCAGGGAGGCTGCTAGCATGGCTATATAAAAACGAGGAACAAAGGCCTGCTATTGGAGAGATAAAGGGAGAGGCGGGACAGGTCTGGAATAGCCAAGAAACGGTAAACGAGAGATTCCTCGAATTTTATAAACAGATGTGGGGGAGGACATGGAGAGGGAAACACAAGAGGTCCTGGAAGACATAGGATTGCCCCAACTAAGCGCAGAAGACAGAGAGAACCTAGAAGCCCCAGTTACGCTGGAAGAATTAGAGGCAGTGGTGATGCATCTACCCATGTGCAAACCACCTGGTATGGACGGGCTCCCCAGCGAGTTTTATAAAACATACAGACAACAGATCCTTCCCCCCGTTACTGGCCATGCTGAACGAGGCAAATGAGAAAGGGAGACTGCCGGAATCCCTGAGAGAGGCAGTGATCATTCCCCTCCTTAAGCCAAGTAAGCCCAGCGTGGACTGCGGATCGTACAGACCATGGTCAATGCTGAACCAAGACAATAAGATCCTTACGGCAGTACTCATGAATAGACTTAAGCCAATGATAAATAAACTAATACACCCAGACCAAACGGGATATGTTCCGGGTAGGAGCATATCCGACAACCATAGGAGGCTCCACCACATCATAGAACAGACAGAGGGGGGACCCAGACGAAATAGCAGTAGTCTCACTGGATGCAGTCAAGGCATTTGACTGGTCCGATGGCCATGGCTGATGGCGGCTTTAAAGGGATTTGGCATGGGACCTGGGTACTTGCGGTGGGTGGAAATACTTTACAGCTCCCCCACAGCCAGAGTTAGAACAGGGAAGATCATATCGGAGAGCTGGCAATTAAGCAGAGGCACGAGGCAGGGCTGTCCATGGTCACCAATTTTGTATATACTTGCACTTGAGCCACTAGCCATCTACCTCAGACAACAATACAGCGAGATAGGGGTGCGCACCAAAGGGGGACCGCACCTAATACGCTATATGCAGACCATATGCTCATATACTTGCGTTACCCGGAGGAGAACCTGCAATACATCTTAGAAGTGATGGAACGCTATGCGGTCAACCCCAAAGAATCAAGTATGTTTCCATTGGGCAGATACAAAGGCATTCCACAGTCAAACCTGCCCACTCTGCAGATAGCTTTTCAGACCGAAATGTTTAGATACCTGGGGATTAACATTCACCATACGGCAGCGGCTGAGCACAAATGCACACAGAGAAAGCAGTAGAGGGCGTAAAAAATAGCATGGATTTTTGGGCCAAACTACCCTTGGCTATGGTAGGGAGAGTGGCCCTGCTGAAGATGGTGGTCTTGCCCAGGCTACTGCATTTCTTTACAAACATCCCATACATGGTGCCCAGGCGCTTCTTTACTAAACTGCACAGCCTGTGCAGGGGCTTCCTGTGGAATAACACAAGACACAGAGTGGCCCTGTGGAAACTACAGAATGTATTTGATAGAGGGGGGATAAAGTTACCAAATTTTGAGATATACCACCTGGCGACGCAACTACAATACGTAGCCAGGTGGCTGGCGGAGGATGAGATGGCAGAATCCAGGCTGCTGAAGAAGAAGAGTGCCCCATACTTCTTACGAGAACTAATATGGCTATGCAAATCAGAGATGCGGGGGAGACCGAGATTGTTGACACTGGGATGGGAGGTCTGGCACAAGGCGTGCCGGTCCATGGGTGGCCCAGCCCCGTGCTCCCTGCAGGCGCCACTTGTTGCGCTACGCGGAGCAGATGCCCAACTAAGGAAAATGATCCAGAAATACTGGGAGCCAGTGGGCCTAGCCACCCTGGGGGACATCTGGCAGGAGGGGGAGGCCATGGATTTCCAAACAATAGTGGACGGAACCGGAGTACAGCTAGGACAGCATATCACATATAACAGAAGTCAAAAGAGTGAAAGAAACATGGTCTGAAATAGTGCTCACGGAGCAAGCGGATACGGCTATGGAAACAATGCATGACATCTCGGGGGGGGGGGGGGGGGCATGAGTTATCCAGGATATATGAACTAGCTATGTCGAGAGTGGGAAAAGAGCTGCTCGAACTAAGGTGGGACTGTGAGGAGGAGGCAGGAGAAGCCATGCAAGACGGGCAATGGAGAGGGCTCAAAGATACCACAAGAAGGTGTCAAGAAATGCCAGGTTACAACAAATTCAACTGCATGTCACCCACAGAGCATATATGACCTCCCATATGATAGCGAAATTTGGAAACGCAGAGGCACAAAAATGTGTGGAGAGGAGAGAACTGGGATGATCCACATGTTCTGGGCATGCCCGGAGGTCGGGTAGTTTTGTGGGGAAATTAAACTCAAGCTGTCCGAGAAGGGGAGTAATTTAGACATAGAATCCATATGGGCATGCATGCTAGGGGGATTCACCAGGCCACGTAATTTGAAACATGTATGTAAACTCAAAGACCTAGCATACATCCTGGGCAAGAGGAGAATCGCCATGAGCTGGAAAGCTGCTCACAGACCTAGAGTGGAGAGGTGGTGGGAGGACCTCCTTAAGTGGGCAGACGCGGAGACAATGGCATGGTATGAGGCGGCTAGCAAAGAGGGGGGAGAAGAAGTGGGACCACTGATGGAATGGAGACAAATTAATGCCTCGCTACACGGGAGCACCCAAAGTGACCCCAGTGACGAGGACCTGCCCGAGAACCAGGAGGACTGATCCGAGCAACAGAAGCCAGAGGTATAAGGGGGAGTGCTCGAGTTTATGGGGGAGGGAGTGGGGAAGACATTACGGAGAGAAACATATAATGCATATTGTGATACACATGTAACTGTAAATATCGGGAGTGTAAGTTGTGTTGTTTGTTGCAAAATCAATAAAACCTTTTACAAAAATAATATTTGCCGTGTCCCTTCCGGCCCTGCTGTCCCATAGCCTTCTGCCTGCCTGCCACACTGGATCTCAATGTTTTCATCCCCAGCTTTGGGCGATCCGTCTCTTTGTAGGCCGATACTCGTCATCCATTGACCATTGCTTCCCCATGTCTGTCTTAGTGGACCTTCACCCAGGGTTGTTTCCCTGAGACTGGCCCCCTTGCTCCTCGTCCTTTCCCACCTCCAGTCGCTCCACTCTCTCGGTCTCTACTTATGCTGCTTCCTCCATTGTTAGTGCCGTCTACTAACCAAACAAACACTCTACTAATTAAAACGATTAAACAAACGCCCATCCACCCTCACCCATGCTTGGGCTTCGCTGCATCTCTTGCTCACCCCACCGTGACTCTGGTTGGGGTCTTCTGGTCAAGGCTCTGAGCTCCCTTTCTACTACAAAGAGCTGGGACAATGCTCCCGCCCCGATCTCCTCAAGTAGTAGATTTTCAACATACCCCATAGGGTCCCTGCCTTTGTCACCTTCCGGCAGTCCAACTATACAGATGTTGTTCCTTCAAGCCCTTCCCTCTGCATCCTGCGCTCTGCGTTCCAGGAACTTTACTCGCTGCAGGACTGCGACATTTGCATCCACGTGGCGGCCTCATCCGTGGTGTTCTGATGAACCTGCTGTTCTGCAGTCATCACTCGGTCTGTCAGGTTTCGTGCGTCCTGCCGTAGGAGGCCCACATCCACCATGACTGTGTCTAACTTGTTTTCTTAGGACGCCTTCAGGGCACCTAGCGCCATGTCCATTTTATTTTCCAGGGACGCCTTTAGGCCGGCAATTGCCTCCAGTATAGGTTCTTAGTTTACGCTTCCCACTTGTTGTGCTGCACTTGTTGTAGTCATTGCTGCTTTTGGCTGAATGGGTGGTTTCCTTCTTGATCTGCTAGTGAAGGAGTCTATACTAGTTTACTTCTTCCTTCTTTTTTCCCCATTCGACATTATCCACTTTGCGGCTTAAGACGTCCGCCCTGTTGTCAGCGCCGGCAGCCGTAAGGGCCTGGCCCACCCAGGCATCCAGACTGCAGGCCTTTCGCTCTTCCCTGGTTTGCTGTGCGTCTCACCAGTCCACTTTATTCTTGTAGCTTGTGCCGTGGCACTCTCTGGTGATGTCGTCTGGACCGTTTCCTAGATAGTTTGCGTTAGGGATGTCCTTGCTTCCTTGTCTATGTCTGTATGCAGAAGCTTGTATGCCCACGTAGTGTGCACCATCTTGCTGCTACGAATCGGTCTTTGTGTGCTCATATATGTGAGTACAGGTCTCTGTTGGTCGCGGGTGTCCGCTTGCCGGTAGTCAATGGGTTGTGGCCTCCCACATTCAGTTTATTACCAGTGCTCTTGGGCTTTCCCTGTCCCCCGTGCTAAGGTGGGGACAGCAGTGCGCCAGAAGCGTGGTTTATGCCGGTGTTAGGCCATGCCAATGTTGTGCACTCCTCTCTGCATCCGGGTCCTACTCCCGCTATTGCCTTGATCCTGTCTTCCACCGGTGAGGCCCCCTCTCTCTGTGATAATTGGCCTCCGTGTGTGGTCCCCACAGCAGGCCATACAGCACCGCCTTCAATGCTGCTGTGCTGTTCTCTGCGTCGGGTTCGTGGTATATTAGCACTCACAATGTCTTTGATGTGTCAGGACCAGGCATAGCCTCTTCTGTTCGTACCTCCTATATGCTGCAGGGCTGATCCACTCCACTCTGCTCTAATCCTCCCTGCGCAAAGTCCTGTGGTGGTGCGTCTGTCTTCCTTCCTCCTCCATGTGTGTCCGCCCTGCTGGGGGTTCGTGCCCCATGTCGTCCTTCTGGTTCCTCACTAGCGTCCCCCTTCTGCCATGCCCCTTGTTCCGTGCCTTGGGCTGCCTGGCCTTGTCCAGCCAGCTATGAGGTTCCGGCCGTGGGCCGAATTCTCGACTTTGGGTGGTGTGCTCCTAAGCCTGCAAAGCGTCTCTCATTCGCCCGTGGCTCCGTCGCGTGCTCCTCTGGCCCACGGTAGGGTCCGCTGCGTATCTGCGGTATTGCAGCGTGACACACAATGTTAATGTTCCCGTTGCCTCCGGGGCCTGCTGCAATGCTTTTTGAGTCTCGCTCGTAAAGGCCGTTGCTGGTGCCCAGGGTGATGGACTGTCTTCCCCCATGTGCCGCGGTCCTTTCTTGCCCTCAGGATGTTTCGTGGCTCCCCTTCGTGATTACGCTGCTGGTTGGTCCAGCGCTCACTTCATGGTGCCGTTCTTTGTCCCAGCAGGACTATTTCTCATTCTTCTCAGCTCCTCGTGGCGGGGGCCGGGGCTGTATTAGGTCAAGCCTGCACCTTTTAGTTCCAATTGAGCTTCCCCTCTGGCACACCTGTGTGTCCGTTGGCCTCTGCGGTGGACTCTCTCCTCGGGCTACGTACTCATCTCAGGTCGATACTGGTCCGGGGCACAAGCTTCTCCAGGCTCTCTCCACCATCAGTGCCTGTCCCCCGCTGTCTCCATGAGGACACGCAAAGCCTTTGCTCGTCGCGTGGCACCTTCCTTCCCTCTGCTGGACTTCGCTCGCAGCCGGCTCCAGATATCACTGGGCAACTCATGCGCCAACCGGAGGGATCCCTCACTCCTCTTCTCGCCCGGTGGTGCTTTCCTCAGATCCAACACCTACCCTCTGCCTAAGTTCCTGTTCTCGCCGGGCTCTTCTGCCGAACTGGCTAGCTGCGCCTACCATTTTGTCTGTCTGTGCCGCGGGCTCTCCGGTCTTCCATCTGGTCGTTTCTTGGGCGGATTCTTGTTAGACTTAGTTTCCGGTTGTGGTCCTACCCTTCATATACTTTCATGTGGCTTTCCAGCCACTTTTGGGAGGTTGTTTGCAAGTTTTTTCAGATCTTCCTTCAGATCTTGCAAGAGCTTCTGGAATCAGCTACTTAGCTCATGGCCGCCAAAACCTTAATCGATTTGTTACACAATCGTCTTTAGTTTTTTTCATAAAGAAAACAACATTACGACAAGCTCATTGTGGGGTTAAGTGCAAATTTATATTCACAAAACACAAACGTTATAAAATACATTCCTAAAAATGTGGAGGGGGTCCATTTACACATTTATGGTGAACCGAGGATGAACTCAATCTAATTCATAATGACAATCTAGACTTCCTATGTCAGCGATACAAAGGGAATTTCATTTTGTATCTCAACCATTGCCTCATTCTTCAGGACATTATCATTCAGAAACAACCTAAATATTCCTTCTGCGCTGGCTCTAAACTTTCAATCTGCAGAATAATTAAAAATCCCCAATTGAATCGATTAAATCAATACATGATATTCCCGTCTTACCATCTGAAGATATCACTCACATTCTACATCTCTTACGTAGGCAATCCCAATAACCACAAGAGTTTAGGAATGCTGCATATTCCAGTTATAAGACTTGTATTTCCCACTGCATTAATGAGATACAATAAATTATCTTTTGAAGTAAAGGGGAAACATCACCTTTAAACAAATACTAAACTAGTGGGATTTACCGAGGCCCTTACTTCGCTCAGGCTCCCTAGTCTTGTACTGGTAGGTCGTTACCGATCCTATATGCCCCCCAACATAAGCGCTGATTGCAACAATATGCTGACCCAGCCTGCTCTTGGAACACAGTCTCAAAAGATAAACGGCATCAAAGCACATTCAAAGTGCTTTTTGAGTTTTCCCTGGACGAATACAAAAAATTACCAATAGGGACCAATGAGGTCACCGTTAGAAAATTTGATTTGTATAACAATTCTGAGATTGAGTACACAATATAATACCAATACAACAAACAGTAGTAGGGTGATGGACTGGTGAACTGACCTTTGGCATACTGGGAAAGTAATGTTTTCTAAACAGGTCACTAGCACTACTGATATGCAGACGATCATGCAGACAGCTAGTCTCATTTACAGCCACTTAAATGTTGTTGTCTACTTCACTGCAGGAAGAGATGTACACTGGCATTTGCTTTTCTTGTAATCTTTTATCTATAATGGTCCTGATATTCTGAGGGGGTTACTAATCATGATTATCAGTGTCTAACGAGACCTTGACAATAGCAATCATATTTGATGGGGTTGCCACCAGGGGAAGTCAGCAATGTAAGGACTTTAATACAGAGGTCGAAGTGAGCAGCAGCTGTAAAACGCTGAGTCCCACTACTTTTGCTTTTTACCGTTAACAGCTCCACTACTTATTACAACCACCTTTACCATTCAGGAACTGTTCTTTTTGAAGTTCAAGCATACCACTTCATTTTACAACTCTATGGCAGTTACAGCCAAACTGACATCTGTTTAACCATACATTCACGGAGCCTGGATGACATTACATTCGGGAAGGATTAGCTGGCTTTATTTTAACAATCTGAAGATGGCAGAGGTGTTGGTAACACTGATAAAGTATCTTTCAAGACATCTCTCAAAAACCAAGGGAAAACATGTCAAGTTGTTGTTTCAGGTTAAATGCTTAGATGATACAGTTGATAAAGTTTAGGTCATTTTCAAAGAATTTAATTTTAACATCAGGTGGCTTCATGGGATTTTCCCCTTAATGCCACTGGACAAGTGAGCAGTTCTATTAGGAGTCTTAGTGAAAAGTCACTTGTACAAATGTAATGCAACTCCTGTGGGAAACCTCCTGTTAGGGAGAATTTTCATTTCTGTGCTAATTCCCTTTAACCTTAAAAACACCCAGCTCTTTTGCTGAACTCAGGCTTTTAAATTTTACTCCCACCATAGTGGGACTTTTTCCCCTACTCCCTCATGTGTTTTGCTGACAAGGATTTTGTGTTTCTTATTGTTTAATGGAGTCTGGTAAACTCCGTAGGCATCTGCTGTTTGCCTTGTGACACAGCACCTTTTGTGCAGTGCCACTAAGAAGTCCCTTGGCCTTCTCTGAATGTTCAAATACATTTTCTTGGGTGTCTTACTTAGCTTTTCTTTTGTGGGCCCAGCACACACCACCCTAGGTGGAGTGCTAGTGGTTACAAAGTAACCCCTTATCCCACTTCTTATGCAACATTTTTTTTACACTAACTTGAATGGATTATGGCAGTGGTTTCCTTTTTTTACTACCTTTGTGCCATGTACCTGCAGACTGATTTCTCAGCTGTAGTACCGCACCCAAGGGTGACCATTTTCCCAAGACAGACCCTGTCCTCTTTTTTTTCGCCATTTCTTGTCAGTTAGTTCCTTCTGGGCTGTTACTCTGCTGAACCAGGTTGGAGTCCACTGTGCATTTTGCCTTTGGCAGGCTTCAGCCTCGAAGTCTGCCCAGGCTCCAGTGTGTCTGGAAAGGCAGGAAGTGAGGGAGGGTCCCGAAACTTCCCTGTTCTTTGTCTATTAGTGTGCCTGAAGGAAACCAGTTCTGATTGGTCGGCTGGCTGTCCAGGCGGATAGCCACCCTGCTGGGTGATTGACATCCTAGGGCTGTGAATGAATCAGAACTTGCTTAAAAAGCGAGGTTTTTGGGACTAGAGGCAGAGTCGACCACTGGAGGACCACATCCGACAAAGAGCACCCTGCTGGACCACAAAGTGCCCGGTGAAGCCCTGCAGCTCTGCTGACCCTGTTTTAGTTTCGACTGGGAAGACCCACAAGGGACTTCCTCCCTTGGGCTGGTGGGACCAATTAGCCTTGAGACCAGCTTCCTTTTGGCACAACCCCAGACTTGCTGTGACTTTCCAAAGCTGCAGAACCCAATTCCCGGGGACCGCTGACCATCATTGAGTGCATTGTCTTCGGAAGTGTGAATCCGCACAAATCTTCGTGGGCATCCAGAGGACCCTACAGAAGCAGGAAATCTTCATCCAGAGTCACCTCACCAGAGTCCAGGAGTGACCAAGTAACTTCCACCCGTAGCAGGCAGTTCTTTGGCACTGAGAAAAAGGCACCAAAACCATAAATGGCTCCTGAATCAAGGAGAATCCACTGCTGTAGAGTCCCTCTCTCAAGTGCTGCCGCAGGAGCCCGTCAAATGTCCTCCCTTTCTTCACCACGGCCAAGGACCAGGAACAAGGGTCTGCTACACTGCAACAGGAAGGCATCCAGCTGGAACCAATTCTTCCATTCTCTGGTACATCTACCTTTTGCCAATTGTGGTGCTTCCTAGTTTGGGGAGTACCCTTTTAAACCCTTTTGAATTGACCTCAACTCACTTGCACTGGCCTCCCAGCTTGTGCTTCTTCAAGGTGGCTCCGCTTCAGCTTATGTGATTTTCTACTGAACTACTGACCATATCTTAAATCATTGTTCAAAGAAGTTTGCACCAGAACTTTGAACTGGCCCATTGACTTTGGCTGTACTGGCTCCCTAAAGGCCTCCTTCTGAACCTATTGGCTTTGGCAGTGCTTGTTACATTACAGGTTTTAATTGTTGAACACTATTATTGCTGGGATAATACTGCCTACATCACTCTGGGAGAATCTAACTGTTTTACTACTTACAAAGTATGCTCTGATCTGACTAACGTTTCCCTCCTTAAAACTCAATATTGCAATGGTGATAACATAAGTGTTATTACTTACCTCAAATGACGTCGCTCAGTGGGATGGAATATGTATAACATAAAAGTTTACTCACCTACTTTATTGATCTTGTTGAACTGAATCCCAACTTTGGGATTAATGGTACTATTAGTTGCTGCTTCTCAAATATTGTCTCAATATACTTGGGTATGTTCATACATACTTATACTATAACTTTAAGTGTGTACGTTTTTACTTGGATACCTATATTCACTTATTTCATTGTACAGCTCACATTACCCCTCTGTACCACCTTTAGAACCCTTATTACCTACTCCTCACAATGCTCTTGCATCAGCCTCTTCAAGACCTCTCTCTCAGACTTTACTTCCTCCTGGTCACTAGCCATCCCTGATGTTACTGCCTCTTCTCCTGCAGACTCGCCACCTCCTCCTGATCCTACCATCTACTCTTGACTTCCACTCCCATGTCCTGATAATATATTCTCCTTCTAACACCAACCTTCCCTATGTGTTATCACGTTCTCTTTTACGGCCCTAATGGTCACCGCTTGCACCTGCGAAGCTAGCACAACTATGCATTGGTAACCTATCTCTTCTGGCTGACTATGTCCATTTACCCGCCTGCTATCAATACTTCTCTTTAAAGTGCTTTGGTACTGTTTCCTGCACTAAACCTTCAGTGTTCAGGAAGCCACAAAGTGACAACATTGTGACAGCAGGACCGCAGGGTTCACTGCTCATCCTGCGATACTTATGAAATGACATATTTGAAATGCCCCATGGAACTGCAACTAACAAAACACTCACTACCATTGGTCATTTAAAAGAAGCTTTTTACATTAAATGGAAACTGTCATTTTACAGTTACTGTTTAATGTCTGTTTTTATAAAGAGCTTTAGGCTCTCTCAATAGGGTGGGAGTTGCTCAAATATTGCCCCTGCTTGATCTCACAAAGGGTTTGATCTGGATCTCCCTCCTAAGGGTTGGTCTGCCGTACTTGGCTTTTGGTTTGGAGTGTCCAGACCCGAAGGACTGCCCAGTAATGTGGCACTGCGATTGTACCCCGACATGCGAATGGGACCAAGATGGTGTGACCAAGCTAAAAGCCCCTTCTTGCCCCAGCCCATTATCGCCTGGCTCGGGTGGCACCAGGCCCAGAGACACCACCTTGCCGGCCCCAAAACTAGGTAGTGGACTTCATCCCACAGGATAAAATGGTGACTTGTAAAATGTGATGGGCTATTCTTCATGTAGTAAAACCTTAACTGCACATCATGTTCTGCATTCGAGGAGACAACAAAGCCCATTACCAGTGCAGAGATTAGTCATTAATGTAGAACCTTCCCTAACAAAAACAAACAAACTGGCGTTCTTGTTGACATTGCTCAGACTACAGAAATACCTTCTAGTGCACCCCTAGCCATAACTGTTGAATTGCATCAGAAAGCTTGCATGTTAAATGCATTCACCAGTTTAAACTTAGCAGCGTCTCACAGGCTCAATGCAATGTAAACTTGTACTTAAGAAAATAAAATACCCGAGATCTGTACCCAAGTCACGGATCCTTTATGAAATCTACATAATGGAAAAGGAATGGCTAAATACTGGTAACCTAGAATACGTTATGCACATATGTGCCTGAGCTATACCAATGAGCATGGTACAGGAGACATCCATATAGCATACACAAACATTTTAAATACATAATAAATATATATAAAATGCTACCTTCGCTCTGGAGTTAAAGATAAGGCCCTTGTGGAGGGCTAGAGCCACTCTTCTGACCAGCTCTTTCCGGATCCCATCTTCCAGCAACTGCTTTGGGTCCACCTGGAAACAACATGGGAACAACATGGAGAATATTAGTTACAAATACCTGCTTTCTTAGAAAAAGTGCATTGACCAGAAGTATTAAGGGTGTTGGTAAACCGAGGTTTGCATTTGTTTTCAATCACATAAAAATTGTTTCTCACCAAGGATATTTATAAAAGTATTGCTGTACTTAATATTAAGTTTTAACATGTTTGTAATCCGCTTGACTAGATGGTTCCTAGTTGGAGTATTTAACTCTATAAAAGTGGCAGAGAAGAATTACTTTTTGGGGGTTCTTCTAACATTGTCCAGGACTTCAAAGCTCGACTGCATCAGGACCAACTATGGAGTCATGCACTAAGGATCTGGTGACCGGTATTCTATGGCCCTGGCTGCTTGGAATTTGGCCAAGGAAAGCCGGCTGCACAGGTGCGTTTGGGTGTCTAGCTTATCAAGCTCAAGGTGGTTGTTGGCTCTGGTTGGTGTAACTTGAAGGAGCAATGATCCAGACAAGGTTATTGTTGGGGAGATTTATCATTATTGTGCTTCATCCGATCTCCTAGTGAGAACCCCAGCACTTTTTGCTGGACTTCTGGACCCCTTTCTTTCAAATATGAAAGAGTGGAGCCTTTTTCTGCCCATCCATCCTTGTGGGATCTATCTTTTGGAACTCTATTCTTTATATTCTACCTGTACTATGGAGTCTGTCTGCTCCATAGCTCTTAAAGGCATCTATGTTTTACTACTGCAGCACACAGATCCTGATGGGCAGTGTTGGCTGGGGACCCTTGCGGTCCTCCTTTAAGATTATTTTTCTATATCCTTGAGTAACTACAGTTTGTAAGGATACTCTCTGGAAAGTCTGAGAGAATGGCACAACCTTCAGTGGAGTGCCAAAGGGATACTTAGTATCCCCCTTCTCTCTGCTCCTGTGACTTTGTCAGACAATCACCTAGTCATGGCTGGTGCCAGTGGTTCCATGTCATTTCATCGCCTGTCTTTTCATCCCCAGGCCGTGCAAATTCCATTAAATGTGCTCATTGTTTTTTGGAGGGGTGTGCCCCCCAAACCCCCCCCCACACATTTTTTGCCATTGTCCAACCGCCCAAACCCTTATCTGCCCTTTCCCAACCCCCCTAAAAAATGTGATAAGCACATTCGATGGAATGTGCACTTTGAAAAGCCTGGGGATGAAAAGGGAGACGATGAAAGGACGTTGTACCGGTGCCAGTGGACGTGTCCTACAAACTGTTGTGTATTTTTTAACCCACAGGCAATGTCCATAGCGCTAGTGCACAATAAGGGCACCCAAATACCAACTTGGGGCCTCCCTTCTTTTTTCACCATTACTAGCGTGGTTGTTCTTTGTTAGCCATTCTACCATTCTGGGAGGGGGAGGACTGTGTATGTGTTTTGCCTTTGGTGGGAACCAGTAGGTATCCCCACCTAGGCTCCAGTGTGTCTGGGCAGGCAGGAAGTGGGGGAGGAGTCTTCCACCCCCCTGTCCTTTGTCTGCCAGAGTGCCTGCATAGGTCCAGCAGCCAGAGGGCGTCTGGCAGCCCTGATTGGACAGTCAAATACCCATTTCTGTAAAATGCTGAGAATGATTGCAGAAGAGTGTGCTGGAACTGCATAAACGGTGAGGCTTCTGGAGTGTAAAGCAAGTCGACCACAGGAAACAAAAGTAACCAAAGAAGAAGACGATGACCAGAGACGCTTGCAGACCCTTTTCAAGACCGTGAAGAAACCACTGCTGTCATGATCCAGTTCTCTAGGCGATAGAGGAGCTCCGAAAAGGACAACTCCTTCCCTGGGCTGGTGGGAACAACCAGTCCCAAGACAAACTTTGAAACAAGCCATTTCCTGAGGTCCTAGGAGCTTCCAGAGCTGCAGAACCCCAATACCAGGAGACCTGCTGCCCATTTCGTGTGCATCATCATGGAAAGGCCGAATCTGTCAAAATCTTTGATAATAATGTAAGGACACTCCAGAGATCCAATCTATCTCACCCACACCCCCTCACTGCAGTCTGGGACTGCAGGAATCAAAGAAGATTGACCGAGCAATCTGTGTCGTTTTTTTGGTGCTGCTTAAAAGTCACCAAAACCGCAGTTAAACAAGAATTTGCTGACAGTCGTGCTACAGGTCTTCCCTCGAGATTGCTGCTGAAACACCCCGTCCATTGCCTGGTCTCTCGTCACAAGACCAAGGAATCCTGAGGTCGTGTCCAGAGCTGCCACATCGCAGAGAAGCCAACATGAACACTTTCTTCAAACCAAAGGTACTGTGGGGGAGAAGGTATTGCTTACCTGATTCCAATAAGTAGCTTCAGAGCATTGGAGTGAACATAGAGGTGTCCAGGGCAACCCCTCTTACCTCTGACCCAAGCTGCTTGTGTCCCTATGTCTCCTTTGTTAGTTGCTAACTTGCTGCTACAAAAACTTTAGACACTGGAAGAAATCTGCAGGAACCCTTCATCATTCGCTGTTTGTCAAGACTTCAAGCCCTCTCCGAACTGCCTTAAGCTATGGTTGCATTTTTGGACTTGAAGACTTGGCAGGCAAAGAAACCATCTCTAGAACCTTGAACTAAGCTCATGTTGCACTAACCACTTATTTTCCTCCCTTTAAGTGACTTTCCTTTATGTGCTTGCAGAGTAAATGCATTAGCGTATGACCCGTTGAAAACCGCATGAGTGCACAATTACCGATATTACGATAACCTTGTCTTTTCCCTTTGTAATGTTGCTACAAATGTAACCGAGAACAAACCCAAAAGTGGAAGTGCCCTTTGAAGTGTATTATCTAGTATTCCTCTTCATCTTAAGATAAGACTGACTGCTCTGCCACACTAGTACAGACTCATACTAAGAGTTGGGGATCTACAAACCCAACAAAATGGAGGATTAACAGCTACATTTAATACTTCACTCGTATCAAGATTTACCTTGTAACATAAGAGAAGTCGAAACTCATCTGGTAAATCAACTTAATTTTAATCAAAACGCGTGTCCTCCCATCTATTCCTTGCATTGAACGATTTTTAAAAACGAGCACTGGCAAAGCCAACAGATTTGGCTCTTTTATAGGCCTTAGCCAGTAATTGAAAAGGCACTGCCATTCGATGCATAGGAACTCCCACCATTTGCCAGGTGTTGCCAGCTCATGACCAGGTAGTAACATTATGGCAGTACCTGGCAAATGCATATCCCCACCACCTACACAAAAGTCAAAACAATGTTGGCTTTGCCAATGCTCGTTTTAATAGCTGCCAATTTATTTGAACATTTCTTAGTTGATTCATTTGAAAACGTTTCAATTTTGTTGGGAATCGGGGGACGATCGTCCCAAGTCCCCAAGAGGTTTCGGATGAGGCAAAGGCCGAAGAGTGTGTCGTAGGGACTGGGGGAGGGGATGTCCCTAGAAGCTGCATTAGGGGTAGGTTACAATATGTTGGGGTACAGATTGTGCTAAGCGTGAAACGCCATCTTAGAAAACAGTAGCACTTTGGAATTGAGGCCAAGCACCATGCTGCACCCAGGGCACTAGGCCCGGGCCCAGAACATAGAGATGCGTGTGTGCATGCAGGGTCAGGTTGCGGCATAGGCAGCAGTGAGAAAGACCAAACCCGCAGAGATTCATATGCCTCTCATTGTCTCATACTAGCAGCACTTGTATCCCGGAAGGAATGCGCCCTTCAAGGCCATGAGGGGGCAAAGAGCTCCCTGTGAACAGTTATCCCATGGGAAGGAGGGCACAAGCCTCCGACCTTCACCAGTCCGAATGAGAATGCATTACTTACCGTAAAAGCATTTCTGATGGTTGTATCTGCTTAGATTCACATGCTGTGCATAGGTCCGACATCCAGTGGTCACTGCGGAGTATTGCATTTTGTTTTTCGTAGTCGAAAAGGGGACGTCGACAAGGCGTGTCTGAAACACTATCCCTATAGTGACGTGCGTTGTACCCACAATCCCTCACGCGTCGAGGTCCCTCTGTTTGATTTTTCTGCCCTGAGGGAGCCTTCTAGACGTGAGTGAGTACAGAAAAGAGAGAGATATATAAAGGAAGTCTATGTTCCTTCCATCCGAGAGGGGAGGAAGGGTGGGCGCATGTGAATCTAAGCAGATACAACCATCAGAAATGCTTTTACGGTAAGTAATGCATTCTCTTCTGATGTTTGTTAATCTGCTTAGAATCACATGCTGTGCATAGACTAGCGAGCAGTACCCGTAGTTGGCGGTGGGTTATGAGAAGGAACAGTAGAGAAAAGGTGTCGTAATACTGCCTGTCCCACCTGGGAGTCAGATCTAGAGTGTGTATCTAGACAGTAGTGTTTTGTAAAGGTGTGCACCGAACTCCAGGTAGCCGCTTTGCAGATGGACTCAAGGGGAACATTTGCAATGAATGCTATGGATGCCCCCGTGCCTCGAGTAGAGTGTGCTCTTGGCCTGAAGGGCAGTTCTCTCTTAGCAAGAGTATAGCAGAGAGTGATGCATTGAACAATCCATCTAGAAATAGTGGATTTTGAAACCGCATCTCCTTCTCTTCCTGCTGCCACCGAGACGAAGAACTGATTAGTCTTCCTCAGTGGTCTGGTTCTTTCCATGTAGAACATGACCGCTCTGCGTACATCTAGTGTGTGCAGAGTCCTTTCTCCCAAATTGGAAGGATTTTGAAAGAACGTTGGTAGTTCTATAGATTGGTTTACGTGGAATTTAGAAATAAATTTCGGAGCAAACCTAGGGTGAGTGCGTAGAACCACTTTATCTTTGTGAACTGTAACGAAGGGGTCTAGAATAGAAAGAGCCTGAAGTTCACTTACTCTCCTGATGGAGGTGATAGCTATTAAAAAAGCAGTCTTAAGCGTGAGGTGTTTAAGAGATGCTTTGTGCATGGGTTCGAATGGAGAGCCCATGAGTCTGGTAAGTACCACATTAAGGTCCCATCCGGGAGCTGGGTCAGCTATCGGGGGGTGTATTCTCTTTACTCCCTCCATGAAGGCTTTTATAACAGGGATCCTCCACCACGACACTTTGAGTTGGGAAGTGGCGTATGCAGAAAGTGCAGCTAGGTGGACTTTAATGGAGTTAAACACTAGACCTGAATCCAATAGGTGGGTCAGGTATAGGACCACATGTGTGGGAGAGCAGTCAATAGGGTTGATGCTTTTACTCCTGCACCAGATGACAAATCTTTTCCACTTGCTAGAATAGCAGTGGCGAGTGTTCGGTTTTCTGGCTTCCCTGAGGATGTCCATGCATCTTTGCGGGAGTTGTAGATGTCTGAACTCTATGATCTCAGGAGCCAAGCTGCTAAGTTCATGTTCTGGGGGCATGGATGCAGAGTCCTGCCCTTGTCCTGAGACAGCATGTTGTACGGGCAGGGGAGTTTTACTGGGGGGATAGAGACATCTCCATCAAGTGAGCGAACCATGGTTGTCGTGCCCACATTGGGGCCACTAGTATCATGGTCACTTGTTCCTGGTGCATCTTGTGCACCACTTTGTTGAGAAGGGGAGTCGGGGGAAAAGCGTAAACAAATTTCCCTGACCATTGCATCGACAGACCGTTCCCCTTGGATTGGTTCTGGGGGTACCTGGAGGCGTAACTTAGGCATTGTGAGTTTTCCAGGGTTGCGAACAGGTCTATTTCTGGGAATCCCCATTGTGTGAAGACGTCGAGGACGATGTCTTCGTGCAGGCGCCATTCGTACTCTTCTGGCAGGGGGAAATCTCTGCTGAGACTGTCTGCCAGCAGATTGAGTTCCCCGGGTACATGTAGTGATAGTAGGAACATGTCCTGTTTGAGAGCCCACTTCCATATATTCTGGGCCAGTTTGGACAGGCCTGGAGAGTGGGTGCCCCCTTGCTTGTTGATGTAGTACATGGCTGTAGTGCTGTCTGTAAGGACCATTACCGTTTTGCCTTGTAGGTGTTCCTGGAAGGCTCTTAGCGCCTTGAACACAGCTAGTAGCTCCAGTAGATTTATGTGTTTGGATGCTACGTTCGGAGTCCACACTCCGTGAGCAGTCTGATGGGATAGGTGCGCCCCCCATCCTGTGAGGGATGCGTCTGTGGTTAGAGTGGCTTCCGCCGCGGGTGTGGCAAAGGGTTTCCCTTTTTCCATGTTTTCCTTTGTCCACCACCGTAGCGAGAGAACCAAGGCTTGCGAGACCACAACTATATCCTCCCATAGTCCGCTGGCCTGACACCACTGGCTGTTGAGCCACTCTTGCATTGGGCGCATGCGCAGGCGCGCGTGAGGTACCAAATAAATACACGACGCCATCATTCCTAGCAAGCGCATTGCTTTGCGTACCGTCACCTCTCGACCGGTCACATATTGAGGGATTTGAAACAGCATGTTTTGGACCCTCTCTTTGGAGGGGAAGACGAGGCCGTCCTTTGTTTGAATTAGAGCCCCTAGGAATTGCTTGATTTGACTGGGGTCTAAACTGGACTTCTTTTCGTTGATGGAGAAGCCCAACTGGAAAAAAAGGTCTACCCTCTTTTGGGTATTGGAGAAGCATGTTTCGTAAGAATCCCCTGTTATGAGCCAGTCGTCGAGGTAAGGGTAAACTGGGATGGACAACCTGCGCAGGTGGGCCGCTGCCACTACCTTCGTGAATACCCTTGGTGCTGATGCTATGCCGAAGGGTAGCACTTTGAACTGGTAGTGTTTGCCCTCTATCATGAACCTGAGGTATTTTCTGTGCGCTGGCAACATTAAAATATGAAAGTATGCATCTTTCATGTCTAATGTTGTCATGTAATCTCCCTGAGAAAGCAGTGGGATCACTTCCTGTAAGGTTACCATACGAAACTTTTGGGGTTTGATAAACTTGTTCGCTGGGCGCAGATCTAATACAGGGCGCAAGGTTAGATCCTTTTTGGGTACAAGGAAGTACACTGAATAAATACCTTCCGTTACCTGAGATAGAGGCACGACCTCTATGGCTCCTTTTTCCAGCAGTTGTTGTACTTCTTGGAGAAGGATGGCAAGATGTTCCGGTGTCATGCGACGTCCCCTCGGGGGTCTGTAGGATGGGGAACTGTTGAATTCGATACAGTATCCGTGGGCTACGGTGGAAAGTACCCAACGGTCTGACGTTATCTCCTCCCATGCAGGAAGAAAGGATGTTATCCGGCCCCCGACCGGTGTTGCATGGGAGGGGACGCGAATCTTCGCGTCACTTGGAGTTGTTGGGGGCTTGGGAGCCTCTGGGGGTGGATCCCCGAGCTCTCCTCTTACCCCGGCGTTGGCCTCTTTGGCTGTACTGCCCACTATTGGTCTGGTAATTGGTGGCAGGGTATTGTTGATGCTGACTTTGTTGTTGTTGTTGGCGTTGGCCACGAAAAAAGCGTTTGTTGCCATAGCCGCGTCTGGTAGTGGGCTTAGAGATTTGGTCAAGAGTCTTGATAGTATCGAACTCTTTTTTTGCCATCTCTAGAGCTTCATCCACCGCTTTTCCGAATAGGTTAGAGTCTTCCACAGGTTTATTTATTAAAGACGCCTGTGTCACTGGTTTAAACCCTGAGTTGCGCAGCCATACATGGCGTTTTAGGAGTATTCCCTGCACCAGGGAACGTCCCGCTGTTTCTGCCGCGTCCAGAGAGTTTTTTTTACAATGCTCTGGTTGACCTGGGTTCCTTCGCCAATAGTTGAAAGTAGGCGTGTACGTAAAGGCTCCGGTGCTTCCTCGGCATCCTTGCGCAGTTTGGCCCACTGCGCGTCTGCATAGCTAGCAAGCAAAGAATTGTTGTTCGCAATTCTTGCTGAGAAGGCAGCCGAGGAAGTTACTCTTTTTGCAAGGGCATATAGCCTTTTGCCCTCCTTGTCAGGGGGTGCCTCACTGTGGAAAGTGGTACCCCTGCCCTCTTTCTAGTATTAGATACTACTAGGGAATCCGGAATGGAATGTCCCCTAATGTAGAGCGGGTCTGAGGGAGAAGGAGTGAAAAGTTTTTCAATTCTTGGATTGACCCCTCTGATCAATGCGGGAGTGGCCAGCGAAGGGATGATTCTTCTCTTCACTGAAGCTAGGAGGGGAATGGTCTGGCTGACCGGGGGTTTCTCTTTAATTACTTTTTCCACAAAGTCTAATTCTGGAGAGAGCTCCCCAGTGTCCAGTTCGAAATGTGCTGCTGCTCTGCGCAACAGTGCATTGAAAGTGGGCTGATCGTCAATCGGAGACGTGTTCCTAACCGGTGAATTGTCAGGAGGATTTAGGTTTAGGACATCAGTGTCGGAATACACTGATGGGGATTGCCAGGGGTGCGAAGGTCCTTCTTCAGTGTCTTCTCGGAAGCCTTCTTCTATAATGTCTGGCGTGTCTTCCAGACATTCCTCCCGGTTCTGTCCTACTTGATCGTCTATGAAATCATCCTCCTCCTCCAAGTATTCTTCCTCCCCAGTGAGGTCGTATACGTTATGGAAGTCTGAGGCTGTGTCCACCTGGGGATCGACTAGCCTCGGATTTTTGGCCCTGGGGTCCTCCTGAGGCCCTTCTCTAGTCCTCTTGGGAGTTTGAGAGGTCTGGGTACTCATAAACCTTTCCATCCTCTCCATACAGAGGTGGAGTCTTTCCATGGTTTCATGGGGTACCCCAGAGCGGTCTGGCGGGGGAAAATTAGAGTCATCTAACTGGAAACGGCTCGACCTATCCCAAAGCGTCGAGGAAAGTGTCCCGTCGCCCTCCGAAAAACCTTCAGGTGTGCTGGGTGACCCCCCGACTGAAGGGGGTAGTCCCTGCCTTTCTTCGGGCTCTTTCGGCGTGTCTTTCGACTTATGCGTAGCACTCGACGTGTTCTTCGGCGTACGCTTCTGGGCGTCGGCTACAGCGATCCTCGCCAAGCTTTCGGCGACTCGTTTGTCGGCGGAAGCTTGCGTTTTCGACGCTATGGGTGTCGAACGCTCTACGGCGGTATGCGCCTTCTGTTGATGCGCGCCGGCCGATGGTTTGGGGGCGGCGCCCTTATTTTCCGAAAGCCCAGTCGCTGGTCGCGGCTGCGGTTGCGAGAGGGGCTTCGAACCCGAACGGTCCGAGGAGGCCGCCGGTGGAACCTGCGTCTCCTTGGGCGCCGAAGCTCTTTTCGTCTTAGACGAAGAAGAGCCGTGGGTTGTGTGCTTATGTGAGTCTTTGTGTGCGTCAGTGTCGCCGGGGTGTTCATCCCCATAAGCAGGGCGTGAGCCGAGCCCGTCGGGGCCGGGGACAGACGACGAAGCGCGCAAGCGCTCCTTAGAGGGGGTTTCGACTTCCGTAGCGGAGGTCGTGTTATCGCGTTCCTCGTCACTGTCGGTGGTAGCAGCGCCGGGTGAACCTTCGGCCTTCGACATCGCGTAGGCCGCCCACCTTTTAACCCTACGGTCTTTTAGAGTTTTAGGCTTAAAGGAGAGTTCCGGGACTTTTTTTTTATTGTCCCTACGGTTCGGCCATGTGTTTTTAAGCATAACTCGGTAGATCGTGGAAAACTTTCCTATGGACCTTACCCGACTTTTCGTCCATTAACGCACTCGAAATCAGCCGCCATTTTATGATAATCCTATCACTTGCCGCATCGCCCTGGCTCACCTGCTTTTGCGGCACTAAATCAAATCCCCCGCCCCCGAGCCTGACATCAGCAGACGCGTACCGCCCATTTCCCAACGCCAAAGCACGTTTCGTGTCAACAATCGCTGCGCCTCAGCTAATGAAGTGTCGCCATGGAAACGGCAGGACGCCTCTTTCCTCAATAAGTATAAACACACCGTTTCACAACACACAGCAGCAGATTTTCGATTCCATTACTCTCGCTGTGTTACTTTGAGTATTCTGTGACTCGTTTCTGTGCTCTGGTCAAATACCTTCGTTGATTGTAGCCCGTGTGAACAGATACCAGTACCACCGCTATAAATTATTTTACTTTCTTTACCACACAATGGCTACAATAATGCCGTATATGTACGAGCCCGAGTACACCGAGGAAGAACTACTGGAAAGGCAAGCACGCGAAAACGATGGGGATTCGGACGGCAGTTGGGAGGACCAGTCAACGGATGAAGAGCCTGGACCATGTCGCATGGACGGCGTCTCCACCTGGTGCACGTGCAATCGTTGCGAGCTAATGCCAACTGAGGAGGAGAACTGCTGCTGCCGTGAAAATTCCGGGTGCTTGGCCTACATTTCGGAAGGCGAGCCAAGTCCGCAATGCATCACCGAGCTGCCAGAGTTCAGGGAAGCCTGCCTCTCACGGACAGTGTTGAGGATGATGATGGTGCTTATGCACAAACTTTGCGGCACTGTTCGTCCGCGTAATCCGAGTAACGAGTAAGTATACTCTGGTTGTGATGTCAGTGATGCCACTACTATTTCATGGTCGTCTCCCACATATAAAACTACATCTACATATCATTCGAATGCATGTAAATTGGTTCCATGTTGTGCATTTTCTAGATAGAATTTTTTTCAAAGCAGAATTACATTTTTGTACCTGAATCGACAGTGATAAGAAAGTTGTCATTTTAATACAGTTTGCATCTTTCATTTTCACAGGTGGTACAGGCTGGTGGCCTATCGTTGCTTCACTTGGTGGCTTCACGGGAGGCTCGGACACCGCGTTCGGAGAGTAATACCTGCCTGTGCGGTACTTGCCATTAGACAACATTTCCCCAGCGACAGTGGACAATACCGCGGCTTTTCCCGGGATGTGCTGCAACCGCAACTTTACAATGTGTAATGTTTATTATTTATGTTCAATTGAAATTAAGATCTAAAATAAAACCCAACATATATTTTAACAATGGTTGTTTTGATTTTTTAAATGAATCTAGTGTGTCTCCATTGAATAGTCTTCCTGTGCCTTGTCTTGTCACACCACATGTCTCCGGCCAGCATCCTCCCTCACGCTGGCCGCCCACCTTCAATCCACATAACCGTTGAACCCATATGCAGCAGACATACATATGTTATTTTGCGGGTTGGCATCAAGCCTCCCGGCCTTGCCTCCTCCCCCAAAAATACTTACCACACCACTTTGTTCAGGGTCTCCAGGGTGAACTGCACCCATATATTCTCCTGGGAGGCTGAGGTATTTATAAACTCACCCCCCTGCCTTCCATGTACTAGATCCTGCAGCCTGCCTCTTACATGCAGTTAGATGGCCTCTCCTTGGTGAGGCCCTACGGCAAACGAGTCTTGTCTGCACGACCACCGCCCGCACCGGGGTACTTGCGCTGGCAAGTGGAGCTGTCAGGGAGCGATAAAGGCCAAGAGGTGCCAAAGACCATGTACACTTCAAAGTGGTCTATAGAGCATGGGTTGTTGTTCCCATGTCTACCGCCAGACCCCGTGTCTCCTGCCAAGCATCTCCCCTCACGCTGGACGGCCCCCTGCAATCCACATAAGTGTGTCTCCATTCACGAGTCTTCCTGTGTCTTGTCTGCACGACCACCGCCCCAATCCACCCCCCGCCCTATCAAAGGCAGTTCGCACCGGGGTACTTGTGCTGGCAAGTGGAGCTGTCAGGGAGCGATAAAGGCCAAGAGGTGCCAAAGACCATGTACACTTCAAAGTGGTCTATAGAGCATGGGTTGTTGTTCCCATGTCTACCGCCAGACCCCGTGTCTCCTGCCAAGCATCTCCCCTCACGCTGGACGGCCCCCTGCAATCCACATAAGTGTGTCTCCATTCACGAGTCTTCCTGTGTCTTGTCTGCACGACCACCGCCCCAATCCACCCCCCGCCCTATCAAAGGCAGTTCGCACCGGGGTACTTGTGCTGGCAAGTGGAGCTGTCAGGGAGCGATAAAGGCCAAGAGGTGCCAAAGACCATGTACACTTCAAAGTGGTCTATAGAGCATGGGTTGTTGTTCCCATGTCTACCGCCAGACCCCGTGTCTCCTGCCAAGCATCTCCCCTCACGCGGGACGCCCCCCTGCAAACCGCATAATGCCTTGACATATACACGTCATTCATTCACAAACACACCCCTGTTTCGAATTCTTTATAACCCACTTCATATTTCTAATGAGAACTTCTTTGCGCTTTGCTAGTCAACCCGTGAAGGTGCTGGTTGTCTGCTCTTCGTCTCTGTGAACTTCCGTGACCACTTTGAGCAAACTCATCAGTTTGCAACCTGTGAACTGCTCCCTGTTCTACGACAAGAAACTACTCTGATCCCTGCATCTAACTGTTTGCTCGTCAAGGTAAGGCCATGTACCATACTCATTTTGCGTCCAATTTCTTTTCGTTCAAGACAGTACATGCAAGGAACTAGTCACATGTTCTGAGTTTAGTGAAATTATTTTTGTATTTTTTTAAAGTTATTCAAATACTTATCCGCATGTGAATAACGTGTATAGTTCCAAGAACCAAAACATACCTTGCATTGAACCTTTTATGTATTTAATTTTTTAACACAATGGTATTCATAGAGAATTGTTGATCTTTACTTTTCAGAACTTTCCACAATGCCTGCCTGTTCCATTGGCGGTTGTCCTTCGAAGACCCATAATAAATCTGAAGGTACTATAATGCATGTTTTCCCTAAGACAATAGATCAGATAAGAGAATGGGTCCGATATTGCGGATATCCACCCTCTGAGCTTGAAAGTAGAGTCCTAGAAGTCTTTGCGGACAAGAGGGGTGATCGATACCGCATCTGCAGCAGGCACTTTACCTCTGACATGTACTCCACATCATTGCTAATAAAGAAGAACACACCGCGAGCGAGGCGAAAATTGCTCTCAACCGCTATTCCCACTCTATTCGTCCACATCCCTCCACTGGTGAGTCAAGTTTACGTATTTATCTCTCGGCCTTGCGGTAGTGTGTAGCATTAGCTAACAATAATTTCCCCATTTATGTATCCACTCAATATGAAGGCGGAAGATTCTCCATCCGTGTCGTTATTGCAGTCATCAGCCACTTCAAGCGCCTATCGGGTAATCTTACTTGGCTATTCTGCCACTGACTTGTTTTAGGCATGTAAATCAATAGTTTTAATTTATCGTGTAATTATTTTACCTAATGGTACACCCTTGTACTCGTCCTCTAGTCTTTGCTTTCAGTTATAATTATTGTTATCCAAAATAATTCAAGTACTGTCTTTCAGGGAGATGCTGAGGAGTCCAACGTATTGACGACTACCGTTGATGTCACTCAGATGCTCGAGGTACGTTTCAGGACAGTTCCATCGATGGAGATCATCAGATCTTGCATTCTTGTAGCGTGATTGTTACACACAATGTTTCTATCATTTTTAGCCATTGATATGTCCTTCTGTCGTCGCCCTCCTATGTGTCTTCTTTTTTCAATATTGTGTTCATTACTAATGAAAGTCCTATGTTTCAGGGAGTCGATGGAGCATTAGTCCAAGAAGAAGGGGGAGCGTGCAGTTACGGGTCGGCGCAACAGCTTGCAGAAGTGTGCACCGCAGTCACATCGTCCCTTGATGTTCTTATGCATTTCGAGGTATGGATACTGACAGCTCGATCAAGCGAGATCATATGACTTGATTACATCCGCTATACTTCCTTCTTTATTAACGCAAGTACTATGTTTCAGGGAGATGACGGAGCTTCTTCTACAAGAACATCACCCCTAGTAGTTGATGCAGATTTCTGGGTGGTGACACTTCCAACGATCGAGCAAATCGAATCATATTTAGATATCCATTATTTATTTTAGACAACTGATCATTTGTGCAGGTCTATTTAGATGAGCCGTTGACGCCTGCACAAAGTGTATGTTCTTTTTATCAAAATAGAAAACCATACTAATGCAATTACTGTGTTTCAGGGAGTCACTGAAGCATCATCTTCAATAATATCATCAATGGAAGTCTATGAGGAGCCCGAGGTATGGATCTTGACAGTTCCATCTAACTAGATCAACAATGCGTGAATAATTGTCGTTTGAATGTTCTACACAAAGCGTTCATTCGTGTTTTGCTATTGAGATGTACGTGGGTATTGGTCCCCAAGTACATTTTGTGTTTTCAATATTATTATACATAATAATGAAAGTTCTATGTTTCAGGGAGTCGATGGAGCGTCAGTGCGTGATGGATGTGCTTATCATGAAAATATAGTCGTTGCAGCGCAAGAGGAAGTGGAGACATGCACACACGAGTCGGAGCAACAGCGTCCTGATGTTGAAGTTCGAGGCAAGAAGGTTTCAAAGAAAAGAAAGCAAAAGAAGGTTAGTGTCCTGGTCACTATATTATGTTGTTTTTCACTGTTAATAGTTCAATACTGTAAGTTGTGTTTAAACTGAACATCCCTTTTCTAATCTGTCCTCTAGTTGCGAGTGGGTGTACGAACTAGATCTACACAGACAGTGAAGCGAACGAGAGATGTTGCTTGTCAAACCGTTTGGCAGGGACTTGAGACTGGAGATGCATCGTGCCAATGGGAAGAATATGAAGTGATTGACAACGGAGCTATACCACCACCAGCCATTGATAGTGAATGTCCTCCTGGTAGTTCGGATGCAGTCGGAGATCAATTCACAGAATCCACACCCGCAAAAACTAAGACCGCGAGAAAGTTGAAGAAATTGTTTTATTCACCCATCGCCGGAGAAGGAACAGATGTTGCAATGGAAGAGAATGAAGTAGACGACAATGAAACACCATCAATATCACTGAACATAGCGGAAGACGATATCAGAGATTCTACCTTTCATGTGAGTGACATGTCCTCAACGTTACAGGCCGAACCAGCTGGGATGCAGAGTGACAGTATAAGGAAAGAGGCCAAATTCATTGTATTCGATAGTTGTTTGATTGATATTATTATTCGGATGAAATGTGGGCATTTGGTTGGTGGGGAAGTATGTGGGGAGCCATTGATTAATGTGACTCGTGCAATTCGAGGCACTAACCTTAAAATACATGCCACCTGTACAAAATATCATCCTTTCACATGGTCTGCACAACCTATGCTGGGACAACTGCCAGCAGGCAATCTACTTTGTGCAGCGGCTGCACTTTTTAGTGGTTCAAGTTTTAAAAAATTAGAGTCGTTCTTTCAGTTTGTGGGAATCCATTTCATTGCGAAAACTCAGTTCTACAAATACCAAACCGATTATCTATTTCCAGCCATTAGCGAAGCTTGGAGAATGGAAAAAATGTCTATTGATAGTACATTCGCGGGCAAACGGTTCAGGCTAGCCGGTGATGGACAGTGCGACAGCCCAGGATTTTCAGCCAAGTACTGCACCTACCACTTTCAGGACATGGAAAGTAAGAAAATTGTGAGTTTGGTGGTCGTGCAGGTGTCACAAAGTACATCCTCAGTGGCCATGGAGAAAGTTGGCTTTGTAGCATCATTGCAAGAACTACAATCGCGGGGAATGGTGATCGACCCGATAGCCACGGACAGACACGTTTCAATTGCCAAGGCAATGAGAGAACAGTACAAAAATATAAATCACCAATTTGACGTTTGGCATCTTGCAAAATCAATCAATAAAAAATTGTCGGCTGCAGGTAAAAAAAAAGAATTGCAAGGTATTTCACAGTGGTCCAAGTCAATCAGCAACCATCTTTGGTGGAGCTCAAAAACATGTGGAGGGTCGTTGGAAATTCTACTGGAAAAATGGCGGTCAGTAATGCCACACTGTACAAATGTTCACCGATGGAACACGAACCAACATTTCCACAATTGTGAACATGGCCATTTGTCCACAGAGGAGGCACGGAAGAAGAAGTGGTTGATTCCTTCATCACCCACTCACAAAGCCATTGAAAAGATTGTATTTGATAAAACTATAACAAAAGCTTTGAGTGGACTCACGGAATTCTGCCACACAGGAGATTTGGAGGTGTTCCACAATATGTGCCTAAAGTACAGGCCAAAACGATTGCATTTTGGCATGGAGGGCATGATAAATCGGACTCTTTTAGCGGTCTTGGCACATAACCATAATGTTGGCCGTCAACAAAGTAGGACGACCGGAACTTTAGGGACGCTTCGCTACAATAAGGCCTTCACTAAAAGAAGTAAACAATGGGTGATCAAACCAGTGTTTGAGGATATGCAATATGAGTTTATTGAGAAACTTATTGTTGACGTCCTAGATAGGCACATAAATGGAGCTGTGAACGAACCTGTGCAGGGGACAACTGCATTGCCACCCAACATTGCATCTGTTCCATGTCCACCTAAAGAAGAACTCATTGAGAAATACACATCACGGTTTAAATGATTGTAATTTGATTGTCTGTTCTCTCAAGTCTCCTCATGTCGCAGGCCCATTGAATATGTGTATCTATGTATTGTGTAAATAAAAGTGATTCTAATATAAATCATTTTTCAATAAATATAGAATCTCTCCGTATTTATGGTTCTGTGTGGCTGCAAAGCACGCAGACAAAATGCAAAGATGGAGTGTAAATTTCAAGTCCTGTGAGAATGCCTTACACTGAATGTAGCTAACTTGGAATGTGTGCTCGTTCGAAGTGAAGGTCAGCTGCTTTGATTTTTTCTCGGGTGCCAGAATGGCCCACGACTCAGAATAAGGTTCTATTGTATTTTGACCTTGACAGGCCTGGACCACGTAAGAAACGATAATGAATATAATTTCAGAAACGAAAGCCATTTCATGTTCGTTCATTAGAAGAAATAACGTCGGCATAGAAGGAGTGGTATTTCGGGGCTGCCCTACGCACAGACGCAATGGAAAATGCAAATATAATGTAAGTAACTCTTTAGATGAGTTTATACCGCAATTTAATTACTATACAGTTGCTTTAAAGACGGGTTAAGTTGTACTTGTTCGTTCTATGTGGCATGTTGTTTTGTACCGCGCACTATCTTGGGGAGAACCGTCTACTTGGCCCCCTTCCCGCCCCTACCTGCAAGGCTAAAAACCTCGGGGTCATCTTCGACTCCACACTCTCCTTCTCTCCTCATATATCTGACGTCTCTAAGAAGTCACACTACCAGCTGCACCTCCTCAGAGGTATTCTTCCCTTCCTCTCCTTCCCCCAGAAGCTCACTGTCTCCCGAGCCCTGGTTCTCTCTAGGCTGGACTACTGTAACAGCCTCTATCTTAATCTGCCTGCCTCCACTCTCCGCCCTCTGCAACTTATCCAGAACAGAACTGCGAGACTTGTCCTTGGCCTCAAGCGGGCCCTTTTTATTTATTATTTATTATTTATTATTTTATTACGCTACTTACCTTGTACTGCACTTCCCCCCCACCTCCTCTCCTTGCACTTTCTCCTTTTCCCCTTACCTCTGCACTTGCGCGATCTGAATGACACCTGGCCTAGTAGGATCGTTTGTCTGTCTTCCCCTTGTTCCCCTCCCTCCCTGCCTCGTCGCGCCTTGAAACACTTGTGTATAGGCGCGTTACAAATACCATATCATATCATACTTTTACGGAAGCACCTCAAAACCTTTGCTTCTGCTTTCTCTCTCCCTCTCCCCTGCTACAACTGGTCCACTGTCTGCGATCTCGGTCCTGGGCCCTTCCACTCTCCACCTGCACTCCCTGTCAACCCCTGCACTGGGGGACTGTCTCAGTATCCTACAGCCCCCCTTGACGTATAAAACCCAGTTGCACTGTCCTAGCTATGAAATAATTTCCAGACCTAATATATAAAATGAATAATTTTAATAAAGATCTGATGGTGAGACTAATTTCCTTTTTTTATGTTTTTCAAATAGATACATCGTCCATTATTGTCTGTGTCACGAGTACCAGACACCGGCGGATGGGTTTTTTAACCGCCAGTTGCTTCTCCACGTGAACAACGTTAGCACCCTGACCATTTTGTGGGACGATCGCCAAGTACAAGTATGCCCTTACGCGGTACTAACGGCTAGATGCAACATACAGACCGTTGTGGTGCCCTAGTGCCTCGTTGTTGGAATAGCCATGCGATTATCAGTGCGACCGAAGAGCTTATTTTATCGTAAACCAACACCATGTCTACTGCACACGAACATCGCTTGCCTCAAGACGAAATATTTTGGATCGAGAGCAAATAAAAATTCATTTATCTAAGACCCTGTGTACAGCAAAGGAACATCGTGTGCCTCGAAACGAACTTTTCGGAACGTGAACAAATAAAAATGCAAATCGCTGAATATTCTCAAAACATTTGATGTCAAATAAATTTACTTTACCAAATTTACAATCTTGCGGTTTAATTTAAAAGTACAGTTTCATATTCCCAATTGTGGCGCGCTGTGTTGTTTGAGCTCATCTGTGTTGATTTCCTGGTTCTGTGTGGAGTCGCGTATAAGACGCCTGGGCGCGTTTGCCTACGCAGCTCAGTCACGTCACGGATAGAGGCGGGGAATATGAATGTTTTGATCAAGTCTGTTTCAGGGGCGGGGGATTTGATTTAGTGCCGCAAAAGCAGGTGAGCCAGGGCGATGCGGCAAGTGATAGGATTATCATAAAATGGCGGCTGATTTCGAGTGCGTTAATGGACGAAAAGTCGGGTAAGGTCCATAGGAAAGTTTTCCACGATCTACCGAGTTATGCTTAAAAACACATGGCCGAACCGTAGGGACAATAAAAAAAAAGTCCCGGAACTCTCCTTTAAGAAGCCGACAAGCCGCGCAACCTTCCTCCTTGTGATCGAGGGGCAAGCAGCGGTTACACTGTGAATGCTTGTCCTTGCAAGTAAATTTGCCTTTGCAAAGCGGGCAAAACCTAAATGGTGTCCTCTCCATAGCCGAGGCAATAAATCGCGATAAGCACCCCAAGGGAAAGGAAGGGGAAAGGGAAAGGCATTCTCAGAAAAGACCCAGAGATGTCCCACGACCCCACTCTCCCTACTGTATATGGCCTGCGAGGTCAGGCCACGTGTTCGGCAGCGCCGAAGGATTTCCTCCGCTCGACCCTCCGTCGAAGATTCTTTTCGGCGGAGAACAGCTTACAACTGCGTCGAGGGAGGGATTATTAATATTATGAGAAAAAAACGACCAAAGGTCGAGGAGTTGCAATGTCTCTCGAGGAGCTCCGCGTGAAGGCGACCAGAAGCTGGGCGGGAAAAAACAATCTGAGGGACCTCGACGCGTGAGGGATTGTGGGTACAACGCACGTCACTATAGGGATAGTGTTTCAGACACGCCTTGTCGACGTCCCCTTTTCGACTACGAAAAACAAAATGCAATACTCCGCAGTGACCACTGGATGTCGGACCTATGCACAGCATGTGATTCTAAGCAGATTAACAAACATCAGAAACTAAGTTATAGTGCACAGATGCCCTGAGGATGCATAAGGGCACGGGACACCAATCAAAGCAACTGTGAGAATTAGCAGAGGAGAGAAGGGGGGAAGGAGGAGGTAAAGAGGGAAGTCTTGAGGAGCTTCCGGAATGTAAGAAAGTCCTGCTCAAGACGCAGACGGAGGGGGAGGCTGTTCCAATGGAAGGGAGCCAGCGGAGGAAAGTGATCGACCTCCTGCCCTTTGTTTAGCTAAACGCTTTACACACAGAGTTGATACCAGAGGTCTAGAGGGAGAATATTTAGTAAGAGAGAGTTGCAGGTAGTGTGGTCCCCAGACAGCCTTGTTGATGATAGAGGGATTTGAATTTAATCTGTGAAGCACCCAGGAGCCAGTGAAGACTTTTTAGGGCAGGAGAGATGCAGTACCTGGACTTGAGGCCAAGTCTTGCTGCCTTAATCTGGAGTAGCTGGAGTGTTTGCAAAATGGAAGGTAGGTAGGTTCAGGAGGATGCTATTACAATAGTGAAGCCTAGAGAGAACCAGAGCTCTGATAACATTGAGCTTCTGGAGGAAAGTGAGAAAAGTTAGAATTCTTTTGAGAAGGAAGAGCTGAAAGTGGAACTTCTTGGTAATTTCCTGAGTGTGAGGCAGGAAGGAAAGCGAGGAGTCGAAGATGACCCCATGGTCAATGGGAAGGATCTCAGTTTTGCTGGCATTGAGGCAGAGATCATTGGAAGTGCAACAGGCCTGGATGGCAGACAGGCAATCAGCGATGATGGAAGGTGCAAGAGGGTCAGTAGGAAGTTTCAAAAAGAGTTGTGTGTCGTATGCATAACACTGGAAGTTGGGGGAGGAGGAGCTGAGGAGTGCCAGCTGAGGAAGGTAGATGTTAAAAAGCCAAGGGGAGAGGATAGAATCCTGGGGGACACCACAGGTGGAGAAGTAGGAGAGGAGAAGGTGCCCAGGATGACTTGGAAAGAGCAGTCATTTTGGAAGGAGGTCAGCCAGTCCAGGGCCCGTTCCTAGATGTCAAGGGTGTTGTGGATCCTTTGTATGAGGATGACGTGGTTGACACTGTCAAAGGCAGAGGAGAGCTCAAGAGGATGAGGACTGATGGGGAGTTGGAATCCAGGGATGCGAGCAGTTCCTCATGGGTGTTCAGAAGAACAGTTTCCGTGCCTCTGGATGCTCGGAATCCAGATTGATGGTCGTGGAGACCACCAGGTTCAGTGTGAGGGTGAAGTTGGGGCAAGGCCAACTTCTCCAGCAGTTTCCGCAGGAAGGGGTTGATGGAAATAGGGCAGCAGTTGGCTGGATAGAAAGGGGCTGCAGACAGTTTTTTTAAGGAGGGGGTGCACAAGGAAGTGCTTGAGGGAGTAGGGGAAAGAACCAGTGGCAAAAGAGTGTCTGCAGAGATAAGCAAGTGCGGGGGCAAGAGACACAATGTTGTCCTTGATGGTTCTGGATGAGCAATTGGAAACCTGTTTGTAAGAGACCTTGTGGCGGCAGGAAACGGGCAAAGCGGTTATGCAGTATGAGCTGCTACTAGTCGCCTTCAACCAGCTGCACCATCCCTCTCACGGGTCAAAACCTATTGCTGCAGATTTAAAGGAGGACTGGTTTGTCCCCAATCTGCAAGAGACAGTGACTAAAATGGTGATTAATTGCAGTCAGACTTACAGTACTGGCCACACCCTAAGAACTAATTCAAGGTACCCTACCCCGCCTGGTGGACAGATGTATAGAAGGCCAACCTTTATTGTGACGGGGACAACTGTGGAGCTGTAGCCAAACCAGTTGAAGGTAGCAGTGATGAGAGGTCTAGGCTAAGTCTCAAGAGGTGGTGAGCTTGCAAGGGGTCCACAATGAGTACACACAATGGGATTCACAAATTACACTTAGGCAGTATGTATAAAAATAGTTATTTATTTATGGCCAATATCACTATGAAAAATGACTACTAACAGGTTGAAGTATCACACAACACTAATAATAGATCACATATATACAGCCACTTGAGTAGGGCATAACACAAATCAAACTCCTGTAAAAAAGTGCATATTAGTTCCATGTACTACAGGCACAAGGAGAATTAACTCCAACTTCAAAGGTCCTTCCCTACATTCTCTGGGGCCTTATGCCCAAAAGTTCGGGAAAGTTTCGACACAGTTTGTGAGGCAGGAATAAAATGAATGTAGGGTCTCTGGGGTCCAGTGAACAGTTCCAAGGGTTAGAGGGGCAGTGCATTCTAACTAATAGAAGTGTCCCCAACGTTCAGAAGGCTTGCAAAAGCATACAGTGGCAAAGCCAAAGTATAGCAGAAGTTTTATAAAAGTTACGAACACTTTTAAAGGGAGTTTAGGGGCAGGAAAGAACCACTAACTTACCTCCCTGCCCCGTACTCCGATTCTTGAAAGGTCAATGGCAGAAGATCCGAGGTTGCTTCTCACGCCGTCAGCAACAATCCTTGATTCGCAGGGGTTGCAGGCTCAAGCAGATCTCTGGTCGGTGGTCTTTCGCTAGTACAAGGACTCTCGGACCCTCTCAGGACTGGACTCAACGCAGTTAGGCTGTTTCACACGGTGTTCACTGCAGTACAGCATCGCAAAGGGCCTCACTTGTCGTAGTCAGACTTTCCCTCCTATCTCGTGTCTCCTTGACGCTAGGACTCTGACATTTTGCTGAGGTAAGTCTTGTAGGAGAAGCTGGGAATTCCCCATGTTCCAGGCCTCAACTCGGAATGCCAATGTTGGCAACATGGTAGTCCAAACTCAGAGCTGGTCAGCCACAGGATGGTCCCAGGACACTTCCAACGGATCTTATTCAAAGGGCACCTAGCAGAAGTTGGGAATGGATGTTCCATCCCAACGGGTCGCAGCTCCCTCGCATGACTGCTGCAGATCAATAGCAAGATAGGGCTCCAACAGGACAGTAGCAGAAGTTGGTCACTAGGCCTCCTTCAGTCGGGTCTCCAAGCTAGACAGGAGTCTTGGCTCCTTCAGGTTCATACAGGATCTCTGAAGAATGGGTTCAGGGGTCCTCTTTTTATCCTAAAAGCCAGGTAAGAAATCAATCTCCCAATAGCCACACACATAGCCCTCCAGTAGCCCCCCAAAAGCTTCTGCTTTCCCGGGCTGGAAGTCCATATAAGGATTTCCCTGGCCTCACAGGCCAGGAAGAAGGCTAAAGAACAGGATGGCCAAAGGACAAGCGAAAAAACATGTGGCACAGCCATGTGTTGACACTAACAAGAATTATTAGGCAAACGCATTAAGGCTAAACCGAAAAGCACAAAAAAATGTAAAAAGTCACTGCTGCCACCAGCTTGTCCATTTAGCACACCTAAAGTAATCAAAAATCCTTTTCGTGTTGGTCTATGGCAAAACAAAAAGTGTACCCCAGTGTACTGTATTGTAAAATGTTTCCCAGTACCGACAGCCATAAGGACATGTTAGTTTCCCCATAACAGATGAGAAAAAGAAAGTGTAGTCAAGCTTAAGGCTTCACTGCACTGTAAAAAGTACAGGTTAGGATCAAAAATAAAAGCATGGGGTCCATAAAAATGGAAGGAAAGGTGCAGTAAACAGAAATCTTTCCTAACACACGTTGACTATTAAACATTGGGGAAAGGTGTAATGGGTGTCGTTACATGATTGCCATTGTGTGTCCCTTCTCCTAATGGGCGGAGGCAGGTCCTTGTACATATCCAGATGCTAAGTGTGCAGCAAAGTTTTTGGTCAGAGGTTTTTTCCCACTGGAGAGTGTGAGATGCATTAAGGTCTGACAATGGCATCCATTTCTTCAAATGAACTGTTCAAGGAAATAAAAGCATTACTGGGCATCAAGCATCGGATGTGCACAATTTACCACTCCCAAACCAACAGGATTGTAAAATGGATCAGTGGTCTATTACAGAGTAAACTTTCAAAGCTGTGCACCACGTTAAAGAAAACCTGGGTGCGCAGCCCTGTAAGGATCATCATTTATCGCTGTCATGATCCCAGTCAGAAAACAGTCTTCACTCAGACATTCAGGCTAGGCAGAACACATTACAGCAATCTGCAGGTCAAAGGTGGGTGTTAGCCTGGCACATATGGCATTTACACCATTCACAGTATCGAATCCCATAGACTTCCATGGGTTTCAATAGTAATTCCCGGGGGACCCATTCACAAGCAGCAGCACAGGACCATTCATTTGTCCTAGGGAGCTACTTAAGCCCTGCCTCTGCTGGAACGCGGGCTTCGCGTCTGCTCCGCTGACAGCGGTGTAACTATACCGGCGTTTATCTTCTAAAGAAACCAAAGATAAGTGAAATATTAGTGCTTGCGACAATTACAAAGCATCACAGACCACAGATAAGACTTACCTGACAGAAGTTTTCCTCTGCCGCTGTAATTTTCGTTGAAGAATATTTGTTCGTCTGCAGCATCTCCTCAGTCAGAGATTTTCACTCGCAGCATCTTCCGAAGGTCTTCCCTCATCGTTCCGAAACCCTGCAGAAAACACAAAGGTATTTAATGATAAAAAGTAACTTTACAGACTAAAAGAGAAGACGTTTTAATGCGCTTACGTACCTGAAGTTTCATCAAGTTTTCACCTCACAGTTGTTACCGCGCTCCACTTTTGAAGGTTGCAGTTACTCTGTAATTGGCGAACTTACATTTTTTTCGTTTTCTCATCCTCAGTAACGCCGCAACCATCCCGCATCTATAGTTCCTTCTTCATTAAGAAAAACTCATCTGTTAAAGTGTGCATCATAGTCAGCGCTCCAAATCCCTAGAACCTGCAAAAAGGAGAAAAGACAAAAGTAATTAGCAAGAGAGAGCTCTCCAACATAGGAATCATTTAAAACTCTTAAGGACTACAATGTCTTCTACTGCTTACCTACGAAAAGACTCATTCTTTAAAAGATAGACACCCTCCTTCAAAGAATTATAGAGTTCTTCAGTATACCAAATTTAGCAATTGATTCACATCTCAACGCGCCCCTGTTGAAAACAGGACGGAGAGCTCCACAATTACAAAACACAGGTGAGAAGGGAATTTAGCACTAGAGTTAGAAGGGGAGGAGGAGTACATTTTTAGGTGTTTATACACACCCCATCTAGTAGTTATCACAGTTAATAGTTTTTTTTTATAGCATATCTATTGGTGTTATCTGTCTGTCTTAACAAAAAAAGAATCCTAAAGGCTTCCAGGTATCAGGTCTACAGGCTGAAGGGGTATTACGCTCCCGAGGAGTCCAGGTAAGTGTTACAATTGCCCCATTAGGTGGTAACAGGGCGGCGAATGCACATGGCCCCATAGCCCATCAAAAGAGCGTCAGATGCTCACAGGGCTGAGCCCATTCTAAGGGACAAATTCAAAGACTATCTTTCTGCCTTAACAAAAGCAATCCAATTTACTTCTCAACAGATAGCACCACCACGGTCTGAAGATACAACCAGCGTTGCATCAAACCCACAAACATTGCCTCCTCGTCAGCTCTTACCAGGAGATCAAATATTTGTCAAGAATTGTATCAGCTGGTGGAGTGAGCCTACATACAACGGCCCGTTCACGGTCGTCTATGCCACTCCCCTTGCGGCAATGGTCCGAAAGCTGTGATATTGGGTACATCTCTAACATGCCCGGAAGGGCCCCTCCCATGACACCCACGCCCTGCCACGCAGAGGTTGAATAGATGTCAGAGATGTAAGGACTGTGACACAAACTGATCTATTGACCTAGCTATTAGTTCTGAGCACGTGTATATAAATATAACCTGTGACAAAACATTGCTTTATGGTCCCATTTCTAATGTGTGTTTACAACAGGTCTACCCCTCCACAAAGTATTAATGCTACCAAGCACTATTTGCACTTCCTCTTTACCTCCTCTTCTACGTTTCCAATTTTCTCTATCTTTCTCTCTTCTTTCATAATGGAAATGCACATATATGAGAATATGTCCAGAGGATGGTCATATCCTCGTCCTCCTGAACATTCTATGGTAACCGGGTTTTCATCTACCTATACCTGTGTTATGCTTTGTATAGTTGGACTGTTTGCTCTGTCTATGTTGGGATTAGATATATATTTATGCTAGTTTTATATGGGGAGAGCATATAAAGGGGGTAGGGGAATACCAATATTGCTTTATTAAATGGGGCAACTGGGGAAGACAACACCACTGTTATTAAAATGAACCGCAACACAACTGTCGTTAATATGAATGCCACTCAGGAGGAAGTGGGGAAGTTTACTAAACTAGCGATGTCGTTATTATTTCCTAATCTGTTCCCTCCTGACGGGATTGTGAATTTGAGCTTTTCTTCTATTACTTCACACGTTAGTGCATTAAAACATATTAAGAGACTAGTGAAAAGAGCCACATATGAGTATAGGGGACTAGGGCTAGATGTGATAGAAGATGTGCACCACCCAGAATTAAGTAATAGTTGGTACGCAGACATGAGCTCGGTAGGGAAAAAAAAAGGTTAACAGCAGCTGTTACATTTGTTCCTAGATACTACACATGTCGGGTTCCTAACCCCCCCCCCCCCTCCCCATCCCTCCCCCCACCACCCAAGGTGTTAATGCTGCATAAAACTCTGCTTTTAGAGGCACAATGTTTGGTCCAAATGACGTTGTACAGATTGCGAAACACTTTTCAGTCACAAAGCATACAGCTCATGGTGATGGACCCAGATGAACTGCAGCGTGCACGGAATCCTTAAATCATACAGTGTTAACCGAGGACATACCTGAAGCTGGAAGGTGTAAAGTTTGTGGCAAACAGGTGGCAAGACACCACAATGAGCTGCATGGCATGGGGCCTCGTGGGATTTGGTGAAGAAGTTATCGGAAAGGTGAACAAGGTGTGCCGGGAATATTGGAATGAGCATGTGGCAAAACTCACATGAATTGAGGCAATGGAGAAGCCAGTTAAGGTGCAGAAGCAAGAAGAATATGAACTGTGTTTCTACAGGAGGTGTTTTAGTGGAGGCCAACAGCAAATGCAACAAGACATACATCGCAGAACGCAAGAAAGACAGCTGTGGTGATGGACAATTACTGGTTCTGTGGTCAGCAAGCATTTCTGCACCTCCCGACATTATGGAGGGGTACCTGCTCGCTGGCCACATTGCATTCCGCTCTCCTTGTGGTCGCGAAGAGCATTTAATAGTGGGACCTAGGGGCTTGCTCGCCCCACCAGTGCAAGATGTCTCCAAAATGTTGGACCTTGGCAGAAAGATTATCGGAGGGAGAGATGTCAAGTGAGATAGAGAGGTACAGACAAAGGAGAAGGGGAGGAGAGTAGGAGGAAGGTAAAGGAATACAAGGGGCGTGGACGTGAAGTACCAAGCAGGATCTGAATGTCTGGAAGTCACCTATTCTTATACTGAATTGCACTGAAGAACATAGGTTAGGGACCACCTAGATGGTTTCCAGAGGGAGATGGTTAAAAAAGGGTGCTTACCCTTAGGCCATCACCACCAGGCAGGCAGACATTTAGACAGTAGGGAATTCTAGAGCCCAACCTAGAGTTGAAGGACGACTATGGAGGGAACCTTAGTGAGCAGCTTTTCAATCTCTTTAATAAAAACACTTGGACTATCTACAGTTGGAACTCCTGAGGACATCTGTGAGAACTGATAATGTACATTGAAAAAAGCAGTAGAGCCAGGACGCAACCCTGTCTTACAAAAGGGTTTTGTTCTTTCACCTCTGAAACCCATCGTACAACCGCATAATTATTAATATACAAACTTTCAATCGCCTTCAATATTTCAGAGAGTACATTACATTGTTTTAATAATCTCCAGAATTCCTTTAGAGGCATAGAATCAAAGATATAAAATAAAAGGCTACCCTGAGATACAGAAAGGCAACATCAGGCATTAGATAACGTATTTTTTCAACTATTATTTTGATGGTTGCATCTCACATATAAAGATTAGCTGCTGCACTGAATTAAACCTACTTACTTTAAACGGGTGCACTTGTGAACTTCGCCAGCACTGCGAGCTGGGAAACGCTCTTGCTGGTGTCCGAGAGCCCGTTGCTTCCTGGATGAGGCGGGGCTTGGGGTTCGAATGTCACGATCACGTGACTCCCAATCTGCTGAAAGCGACGAAACAGCCACCTTTGCGGCGTTAAGCCCGACGGGTGTAAAGGGCGCTGACTGTTTTGCGGCTGTTCGACGCACTGTGGACGCAAGTATAAACGTTTAGAAAGCTACGAGTGGAAAAATTTGTATTTTGGCAGCTTGGATCAGTTGTAAGCGACTCAGCTCTCAAATATATCGCAAAATAACCACCTGGTGGGGGGGAGAGTCGGACTAAGGCCTGCTCCCTAAGCTGCCGGGCGTTCCCAAACCAGGTGGATTTGTGGAATTTGGCATGTGTATCCATTTTTATCTTGAGACCACTGATATATTTATTCTGCAAAATTGGTTGATAGTTATTTCTTATCTGTTGGACTTAGTATGTTGAAATTGTAACAGCGGTCTCGTTGTATAATATGAGTTTTAAATTGCTCGCTTTTTTTATCTTTAAGTGTTGATTCATTTTTACACTATTGTGATATTGCTTGAGGCACTCTGTTTAATATTTTATATTGGTTCTAGCCCATTGAGACTATTTTTCCCTTTGCATCGTTATTCATAGTGAAAGGTGTGTATTGTGAATATTATTTCAATTTTGGTACTGGAGCTTGATTATACAGATCAGTGATATTCCAACTGACCTACTGCTGTTATTATTATGGCTCCAACCCCACGTTCCCATAATCTAAGGTCCAAAAAAGGGAAACAAAGCACACCTACAACTTCTATAACGGTAGTAACCAAGAAGGTGGGGAAAAGAAAAAATAATAAGAAAGGAGAGAAGATAGAGCCTATTGGTGGAACTAAAGATGCACCTGACCAACCCAAAATACTTAGTTTTTTAACTTTTAAAGAAAAAGTATTGGTATCTGATACTGAACAGCCTCATTCACCCCTACTAACAGTTCAATGATTGACAATAACTCTTTGTTGACATTAGTGCATAACCTTAGGCGTCAATCAATGGGAACAGATAATGACCCTAATATCTCTGCAATTGAGGATACTGACATGAATAATATTATTGGATCTAATCTGTCTGATACCCCAGACTTAAATAAATTTATACAAGGAGAAGATGTTTGTAATGAGGGTGAGGTGTCATGGAACCCTACAGAGAATTCACTTAACTCTTTTAATAGAGATATGAGTGGGGTTAATGCAAACTCCCTTGAGGTTGGGGAAAAATGTGATGCTCTCACTACTATGATGGATGTTTTATTGACCATCTGTACTAAGTTGCTTAAAGAACAAAGGGATATTTAGGTACTGGTACAACAGAACATTGATAATACCAGATCCCTCGGGATTGGGATACAGGAATATTTTGGGGGGGGTGGGGGGGTTGTGGGGATGGGGTGGGGAGTATCCAATGGAAATAAGTGATGATCTAGGAGATCTGAGCAAATTGGTCCTAGTGGCCGAAAATGAAAGCAAGAAAGAATATGCTCAGTTAAATCTACCCCCCCAGGAGCCGCCCAACCCTAGGGATAATATACCTGTAGAAATAACCCCGAATGAGAGTATTGTTGAAGTAACAGTATCTCAAGGTTTGAAGAGACGCACTAGGCGAAAAAGGAAAAATAGAAAGCCCACTCGGAAAAGGGTGGCGATGGCTAAGGTCATAACTACTAAGAAAATTAAGAAGAATATTATGGCTCTAGCAGCTACGGCTTCTCCAGATTCTGAATGTGTTGAAGTGGGGAATCACTTTGAAATTATTGAACATCAGCAGATACCGGATCCAGTGAAAAAAAATGGAAACAAAAAATGGGGGTCTACAGAACTGGTTAAAACAGTAACAAACAGGTGATGGAGGAATCAGGACCCAAGGATATGGTACCTATGGGAAATAATTTTAAATATGTTACAATACCTCGGAATAGTACTGCTTTGTCTCTCACTAAAACAGAGCAGGAAATATATATTAGGGAGATGGAGCGTTTGGCCATGCATAGTAATCAAAAAATTGGCATGGCTAATTTTACTGGAATGAATGAAGAGCCTCAGCTCTCAGTGGGAAAAACCATAAAGATTATAGAAAAGGGCACTACAGATGAAAGCCCCTTTTAAATCGGGCATGGTTATTGAATAAATTGTTACCCATACCGCAGCTACAAAATATTAACACAGGGGACATAGACTCCATCACCCTACCGGAAATTGGAAGCTGGGAAAATTGGGTTATTGTCCGATTCAGATCCGAGGTGTTTGTTGATCTTATACGGGAGAATTCTAATGGAATATGGGGGAATGAATATGAAATTGTGATATGCAATTCTCCTAAACATAAACATCCTAGTGTAGTAAATAGGGGTTTGGAGGGGTTACCCTCAACTAGCACTGAATATGGAAGTAACTCAAAGGAAATAACTTTGGAAGGAAATATCCCATGCCCTAATTGAGATAAGGGATGTATTAATGAATACACCCTTCTCTCTTGGAATTGTAGGGGTTTTAACTCCCTTTTACATAAGGATGGCATACAACTATTATTAGAGAGTGACATCTTTGCCCTCCAAGAAACTTGGATCACTGGGGAAATCTTATTGGATGGATATAATATATGGCATAAAACTGCCAATAAAGGGGAGAAGGGCCGTCCCTATGGAGGGCTTTGTATTGGGATAAAAAAATTACTTTAATTATAAAACATATGAGAAACATGGGAATTTTCGGAATGTCATGTGTGCATCTATAAATAGAGGAAGCTCCACAAGGAAATGTCTTCTTATAAATATATACTCTCAACCTGGTGGGGAAAATATCCAGGAGATTGGGGAGTATCTCAATTTGACTCTTGAAAGCTGGTCTCTGGAATCACCTGATTCTGATATTTGTATAGTGGGAGATTTTAATGCCCACTGTGATTTAGCTGTAAAGGATGTGAATAGGTGTAAAGAATTGTGGGAGGAAACAGCTATAACTGCATCAATAGAATCACAGGATTGTCTCGGGGTTGGGGGGCAAAACCAGCAAACCCTACTGGGCTGTCGATGGATGGATGAATCTGATGGCTGATTGAGGACTCCTGTACTTGGAAACAAATATAGGTACAGGTGATGGGAATACTTGGTCTAATGGAAAGGCCTCTTATAGGTTAGACTACATGTTCGTAAATAAAAACCAAAGACGCTCAAACATCTCGCTCGAGCATGTAGATATCCTGTTGAGCGACCATACACCTCTTAGGGGTAAATTTAACTATGATGGGGAGTGGACAAGGAGATTAATCTACAATTCTCAGCAAGTGGAAATAGGATTACGTGGTCTGATAAAAATCTAGCCTCTTTCAATGGTCTGTTTGATCGCTTAATTATTGATGGTCAAGACATTGCCTGTAATCGGCTTAATTCTATTACCAACTTGTTGGGTATAATACGACGCACAAACAGTAATGTCATTTTGAAAAATATAAAGGGGAAAAACTATTCACATAAGTTTGATCAAGCAATCTATGATAGGAAAAAAGAGATGATGCGTGACATCCGAAAACTGACTTAAATGACAAAGAGAGAAGTAAAAGAATTAGTAACATAAAGACGCACTATAAAAATTGGATAAAGGATTATAAATATAACTCCAATAATGCAAATTGGAGATGCATATATAAGCTATGCAAAACCCATGACTCAAAAAAAATTTGGTATCTTTATCGACAATTTCTAATGGATGAAGACAATAGGGAAAATAATGATGTTGGCCAGGAGGCTTGGAAACAATATATTACCGATCTCTTTTTCAAGACTAGTCACATATCTGATATTATTAACATAAATCCATGTGGTATGGCCAATTTCCCCTTTGATATTACAGACATTCTTAAAGTAATCTCAAAAATGAATTCCTCTCGTGCCCCAGGGCCGGATGGGCTGGCCAACATTGCTATAAAACTAAACCCTAAGAAATGGGCAGGCATCTTTTTCCAACTATTCACGAGTATATGGGAAACAGGTATTATACCAGAAAGTTGGAAGAAAGCTACTGTCCCTATTTTTAAAAAAAGGGGACAGAAAATTGCCGGATAATTACAGGCTTCTGGCAATGGCGGATAGTAGTTGTAAGATCTTTTGCTCCTTGCTAGTGGATAGTTTGAATAAATGGATAGAGGATAATAGTCTTCTCTCTATTCAACAAACGGGCTTCCGAAAGGGATATAGTACCCTGGATAACTTGACTATGCTGAATTACATCATAGCTAGCTCTAAGGATAAGGGGGAAAATTATATGTATGCTTTATAGACTATTCTAAAGCCTTTGACTGTGTCAACAGGGGACTTTTGTGGGAGAAACAGAGGGAAAAAGATTTGTCCAAAAATTCTCCATTTTTTGCAGGAAATGTATAGGGAAACCACGGTGACCATCTGCTTGGGTAAAGGAAGGATGTTGTCATCTGAGATTAGAACTAATACTAGACTTAAGCAGGGTTGTGTCACTTCTCCTTTATTGTATAATTTATATGTATTAGATATGTGGGAGAGTTTTAAGAGCTTAAACAATTTTCCACCTATTGTGGCTGGGAAACCAATATGCGGACTCATGTACGCAGATGATACTATCCTCATGGATAAAACGTCGATAGGATTGCAAAGAAAGCTGAATGGTTTGTCTGTTTATTCGGAGGCAAATAACCTCAATATTAATATGAATAAAACTAAAATTATGGCATTTGGAGTTACTAAACAAGAAAAGAAAAAGCTTAACTCGAGATGGCACATTAAAAATATTATATTGGAGGTTGTTGATGCCTATCCCTATCTGGGAATGCCCATTTTGAGTAAACCATGTATTAATTTCTTTCAAGAGGTAGTTAATCTGAAAACTTTAAAGAAATGGAATGTGATAAGGAAATACATGGTTAGTAAGGGTGGCCACTCCATTGAAGGCTTTCTAGAAATATATAAGAGTTGTATTATCCCTGGAATCAAGTATGCTATAGAAATAGTGGAAAGCAAATATCTGAGTAAATTAGACCAACTGGAAGGGAAGCTTTGGAGGCCAGTCCTTGGGTTACCTAAAGCTGTGCCTATACAAGCAATAAGATGCGAGTTGGGGACTACTTCCCTTTCCACGTTGTGGAAAATAGGATGTTGTAAACTCTACTTTAAAATAATATTAGGGGAATGAAAACCTTATTGGTCTCATAGGGAAAAATAAGAGCGAAGGCAGGTATCAGAACTCTTATATGGTTAGTTTACAACAAACAGTATTAGCCTTCCTTGAAACCTTAGGTTTTAATGAATTTACGGGGAAGGATAATATTGTACGCATTCTGAAAAGCCTCAAAGAAAAAGCATGTATTTGGGATTTGAGTGAAAATCAGTCTTTTCTATATAATATTCCTCAATATGCAGATTATGCTCTTCAAGGTCTTAAACCAGCTACTCCTAAACAGTATTTGTTAAATACAGGAAATAGGACTCTGAGGAGATTTATTTTACAGTTACGTATGAATACTCTCCCCTGTAATGAAATAATCGGGGCTTGGACTAATATACCCCATGCTGAAAGATTGTGTAGACACTGTAAATTAGAGGTGGAGACAGCAAGACACATTTTAACTATGTGCACCAAACTAAAGGAATGGTATTCTAAAGGGTACTCAAAATTTTGTTGGGGATCTTCAAAGGATCGAATCTAATCAATTCTGGTCAGCTATTTTTGATGGAGAAATTAAGGTTTTTATGGGGGCAGCCTTTTATATTTGGAAGCGAGCAATTTGTCTCTTTTAAAAAGAATGTATTATCTCTGTTCTCTATATATGAATAATATGAAATCAATGTATGTCTTTTCTCTTGTTATTGATGTAATTGTTATTTGATAGTGTATAAGGTTTTAATTAACCAATACACACTTAATTTAATAAAAAATAAAAATAAAGATTAGCAATAACAATTCAAACATCCCAACTTCAACTCCCCTGCCCCTCCCACTCACCATGTCCAGAAGTGAGATTAGTCTTTCCTTAGTTCAGTTATTGTTAAGTTCACAGCAAGTCCAATATTCTGATCTTATATGAGCAATATTGTGCCATATATTCACTTTGTAAGTAGGTAAATAATGGGCCGAATTCCTGTTTGAATGTATCCTGATTCCTCTGGATTTTATATGTCACCCATTCTAGCGCTACAAAATTCCAGACTTTTTGCAACCAGTCTGATTGTTGGTGCGGTTTGTTGTTTCCACTTGTGGGCTATTACCAGCCATGCTGCTATCAACAGAAGAACAAGTTACTTTCTTACCTGGCAACGTTCTTTCGATGGGATGTTCAGACGACGTATTCCATATCTATGACAGGTAATCACCACAGCTGTGCTGCTTCGGCACATTTTCGGCGTGTGCGTCCTGCGTCGATGACGTCGCTACGCTGTTCTCGAGGGCCTCCGTCGAGCCAACGTCACCGGATGTTATAAGTAAGACGCACGACGCCCGTAGCCTCAGTTGTAGTTTTTTCCCAGAACGCGTGGCACCAATCTTCTGCCAGTATGACCACAGAAAGCCTTGCGGAAACGTAAGCTGCAATCGCATAAGAAATTCTGTAGCGGGGCAGGCAGGGAGGGAGCGATATGGAATACGTCGTCGGAACATCCCATCGAAAGAACGTTACCAGGTAAAAAAGTAACTTGTTCTTCGTTCCTCCGACGTATTCCATATCTATGACAGACTCCCAAAGCAGTACCAACGTATGGAGGCGGGAAAATAATGTCGAATTTAGAAATTTAGAATGTCCAATTAAAAAGCAGAATAAAGGACCGCCTTGTCAAAGGCCAGATCCTGCCCATGGATAGATTCTAGGGAGTAGTGTCTTACAAAAGTATGGACTGAAGCCCATGTGGCTGCTTCACAAATGTTACGAATGGGAACACCCCTCTGCAGAGCAGTAGAGGCAGTCACACCCCTAGTAGAATGGGCCCGTAAGCCTACCGGAGGGTCCTTACCCGCCATGGGGTAACATTCAGAAATTGCCAAGATAATCCATCTAGACAACGTCTGCTTAGTAACAGCTTGTCCCAAACACCTTCCAGCGTATCCTAAAAAGAGCTGATCGTCCACTCTGACCCGGGACATGCTTCAGATGTAGAAACTTAAAACTCTCCTAGGATCAAACCTATGGAGCCTCTCCTCTTCCGTACCAGGATGCTGAGGAGGATAAAACGCCAGAAGAATGACCTTCTGGCCCAAATGAAATTCCGACACAACTTTCGGAAGAAAGGAAGGACGAACCCTAAGGACAACCCTGTCCTTATGAAACACCGTGAAGGGTGGCTTAACAGAAAGTGCCTGCAACTCACTCACTCTGCGAGCGGAAGTAACCGCAACTAAAAATACAGTTTTAAGGGTTAACAGTCTTAAAGGACAAGAATGCAAAGGCTCAAATGGAGCACACATGATGAATTTTAGAACAAGGTTCAAATCCCAACCAGGCACCTGGAAAGGTGATGGTGGAAACACATTAGTGAGCCCTTTCAGAAACTGAGAAATTAAAGGAATTTTAAAATAAGAACACTCCTCAAACGAGCGCTTAAATATGGACAGCGCCGCCAGGTAACCTTTAATGGTACCCACTTGCAGGCCCTTGTGGGCTAAGGAAAAAGACAGAACCACAGGAACGTCACATGAAAAAGGATCCACATTCTGAACCCTGCACCAGTCGCAGAACTTTCTCCAACCGCAACGGTACAGGGACTTTGTTGCAGGCTGTCTGGCCGAAAGCAACACCTCCATCATGTCTTCAGGGAGGTCCCAATCTTTATACCTCAACCTTTCAGAAGCCAAGCGTTAAGGTTGAGGGATCTGACCTCTGGATGGAGAACCTGACCCCCATCCTGTGGGAGCAGATCGTCTCGGTAGGGAAGACGGCGTGGAGGGCAGATGGACAAGTCGAGAAGGTCCGGGTACCACGTTCTCCGGGCCCATGCCGGAGCAATGAGGATCATCCAGGAACCGAACCTCCGTAACCTCCGCAGCACTCGCGGGATGACGGGGACTGGAGGAAACGCGTACAGCAGTGGGAAGGACCACTCCACCACAAACGTGTCCCTTAAGCCGCCTCTTGGAGGAAATTCCCGCGAGCAGAACCTTTCGCACTTCCGGTTGACACTGGTGGCAAAGAGATCCACTTGTGGGGTCCCCCAAAGGGTGAAGATCTCCATGAGAATCTCCTGAGCTAGCTCCCACTCGTGAGAGATCGCACTCTGCCTGCTCAGAGCGTCCGCCGTCTCGTTTTCGTCTCCAGCCAGATTAACTGCAGCGATCGAAAGTTTCCTGCTGGAAGGCCCAGAACCAGAGCTGCATCATCTCCCTGCACAGAGGAAGTGACCCTGCCCCCCCCCCCCTTTTTGTTGAGGTAGTGCATGGCCACTGTGTTGTCTGACAAAATCAGGGCATTCTTCCCTCGCACAGTCGGCAGAAAAGCTTTCAGGGCAAGCCTGACGGTTCTCAGCTCCAACAGATTGATATGGAGTCTGGACTCTGACGGAGACCGACGACTGCCGACTGTCAACTCGTTCGTCCGTCACGATCGTCACCTCCGGCCAGGGTAGCCAAAACTGAGCCCACCTTCATCAGATTGCCTTAGACGGCCCCTCACAGAAGGTCCTGGGTGACCGAGGGCGGCACCTGAATGGGGTCCGACATCCTGCTGGAAGACTGTGACCACCGCATCATGAGAGCCCACTGCCGAGATCTCATCCGCAGTAGATCCTCTAGCACCAGAAGAAAGCAGGATGCCATGAGGCCGAGCAACCTGAAGAACTCGAACGCCGGGAGACTCTGGGCAAGTTGAAACTTGTGCACCATCTGCAGAATGTGATGAGCCCTCACCTGGGGAGGGAAACACTGCCCCAGGGATGTGTTCGAGCCCTGCTTCGATGTACTGGAGCCGCCGGGTTGGAATCAAGTGGTACTTCTTTAAGTTGAGTGAGAAGTCCAGCCTGTGAAGGGAGTGGCAGGTGACTGACAGATGATCCAGGACTTGCTCGGGAGAGCGGGCCCTGATCAACCAATCGTCCAGGTAGGGGTAGACATGAATCCCCCCTTTCCTGAGATACGCTGCCACCACCACCATGAGCTTGGTGAAAACCCTCGGGGCGGAGGTCAATCCAAACGGCAGGACCCGAAACTGAAAGTGCGAGTCTCCAACCGTGAACCTCAGATACTTCTTGTGCTTGGGATGAATCGGCACATGAAAGTAAGCATCCTTGAGGTCGAGAGACACCATCCAGTCCTGAAGTTGAAGGGCCTGGAGGACCTGAGAGAGAGTAACCATCTTGAACTTGTCCTTCCTGAGGAGCTTGTTCAAACCACGCAAGTCCATGATGGGTCTCAATCCCGTCTTTCTTTGAAATAAAAAAATAAGGGGAATACCATCCCTTGTTCCTCTCCGCTACAGGCACCAGTTCTATGGCACCTTTCTCCTGCAGGGATTTGATTTCCTGCGCAAGGAGCTGATCCGGACTCTTCAAAGAGAGCTTCCCTGGTGGATTTTCGTGAGGCCTCTGCCGGAAAGGAAGACAGTAGCCGTGGGATATGATCTCCAGAACCCACACATCTGAAGTAATGACACGACATTCTACAATATGCTGCGCCAGCCTTCCCCCAACCGGCGAACCATGGGACATGGCCTCATGACTGACCTGAAGCAGCTGCGGCAGTGCCTGAGGGCAAAGAAGCAACTGCCCGAGCGGCCCTGGCACCTTGAGTACCTTGTTTTCTACCTCTGGTACTCCTACGTTGGCCTCTTTGACTTGCATCTCCCCTCGATCTATCAAAGGTTGAGTAATATCGAAAGGAACCTCCCCTCCATTGCTGTCCCCTAGGACAAAAAGGCGGAGGTTGGCGAACTGCAGCGTTCAATGACTTTGCTGCAGCTTTGGAGGTCTGCAACCTCTCAAGGCTCTCGTCAGCCTTGCTGCCAAAAAGATGGTCACCATCAAAGGGCATGTTGAGAAGCCGGTCCTGCACATCAGGAGCAAACCCTCACTTTTGCAACCACGCAAATCTGCGCATCACGGTGCTCACCGCCATGGACCGGCTGACACAGTCTGCCACGTCCAGACCAGACTGAACGGATTCACACATGGCATCCTTGCCATCCTGTACAAGGGCAAGAAAGCAATCCCGTTCCTCCCCCTCTGGAATATGTTCAGCCAACAATGAAACAATTCCACAGAGTGTTAGTGTAATGTGCTAAGGCACACACAGAGTTGGCTGCTTTCAAAGCCATACCCCCTGAAGAAAAGACTTTCTTCGCCCAACCGTCAAAACGTTTGTCGTCCCTGTCAGGAGGGATTGTAGGGTATGATGCCTGTTTTGCTAGGGCCGTAGCCGCCTGCACCACCAAACTCTCCGGAATAGGGTGCATGGACAAGTAGCCGGGGTCGCCACTGGCTGGGCGGTACTTTTTCGGCAGCGACTTACCCACTGCCGGGAGACCCTCTGTAGCAGTCCAAGCCGCCGCCACCCTTCGTTGTAAAGCCATATGGAATGGCAGTACCGGGTCAGTTGGTGGACCTTGGTCCAAGATATCGGTCATGTCGCCCTGCAGAAAATCTCCTGGTGGCGCAGACCACGCCAAGTACTCTGTCACCCTCGACATAAGCCGCCTGTACGAAGAGTCAGCATGCGTACCAGGCTCAGGCCTGCCAAACTCAACCTCCAGGGAGGTATCAAGACAGCTGGCGGCGTGCAAAAAACTGACGCAGGTCTTCAATCTGGCTATGACGAGACAAAATCTCGTCAGGCACCTCATCCGGAACCAAACATTCCCCAGACCCTTCCTCCACCTCAGAAATGTAATCCAGAGGCTGTAATAAATTCCTGGAGGAGGGCACAGAAAAAGGCTTAAAGAGAGGTCTCAACACTACAGCTAAGTCAATGCCTAGTCTGGGATACTGAATGGAAACCCTTATTGATATATCTTTATGTCCAGTTCATGAGTTCTGGATGACTACCCCTATATCACACCCCTCTCTTGGAATCCCCCTGACCCTATAGAGCCAAGAAGTAGTTCTGTTTTTCAAGTTAAAAGGTTTATTTTAAAAAAAAATTAAACAATATATATATATCACACTTTTATGATAAATTAATAATTAATATCACACTTCAGAACAGGAGCAGTTAACAACAATGGGTAATGTTCTACTAATAAACTGATTTGGTTACCCAGGAGTAGTATAAAGGATGAGGTAGCACGCTTGGGAATAGGAACAGAAGAATAAGGTGGTAGAGAATGCTTTATCTAGTTTCAGATGGATGCAATGTTGAATGAAATGCAATACAGAAAATACTCAATATGATTTCAACAAAACAATGTAATCACTTTTCTCTGGCAATCCACTCCCCCCCTTATGCAATGTAAGGAAATGAAGAGGAGAGCACACAGTTCTTAGAAATGCAATCAAATGTAATTCAGTTCACCCCAGCAAGCTTAGACTACAATAGGAGTTTTGAAACACAGGCAAAATGCTTTGAATATGGTGACAATGCAGTGAGAAATATGCTGAAAATGCTTTTAATTCCCTTCAGGAGGTTCAGGGTGAGTGGTATCTAGTTAATATGAGTTCAGGCTCACTCTAGCAATGAAGAGGCAAACGAAATTTGAGCAGTTCAGGCAAAAGCTGCTGATTTTTACAGTAAAGAAATTGGGCCAAATCGCAAATCGCGGCAAAGTTCGCGAATGCGTGAATCGTGATTGCGGAGAAAGTATAAGGAAGTCGGTTCTAGGCTTGTTGGAAAGGTAAGATTCTAAGCTTTCAGAGGAAAGTTAAACCAAGTTCCTAGCCCAAACGGTTACGGAGTTATGAACAATTTTGTGAAGGTTGTTTTTCGGATTTGAAATTTTAAAAGTTCAAAGCGACAGTTTACAGCTTGCAGCTAGAAAATGACAGGTGACAACTTCTAGGAGGCAGTTCTGGTTAGATTAAAATAGCTTGGATTAGATTATTTTAACTATGAGATTGGTTCTGTACAGTTCTGCTAGGTACTCACAATATATTTTTGAAATAGGCCTCGCCACGGATCTGGTCAGGTTTTGGACTGGACTCCGGTTCTGGCCTCGGCACTTCACAGTGATCTGGATCAGCTCTCTGGTTCTGCTAACAGCGGTCTGGGTCACTCTGGATCTCTGGCCTCTGGTTCTGGATACTGCTCTGCTTTCTCTGGGTACAGCACTGCTTCTGGATTTTTCTGGCACAGGGTTTTAGGCCAGAATCAACAGCTGGGTCCGGCTGTGAATAGTCTGCAAATGATTTTTGGGCCTGCTGACAAATACTTTTGTTTGCAGTGGGCCTTCTTGGTTCAAAGTTCTGTAGTCTCTGTTTAGCTTGGAAGTCTAAGTGTAGGATCTCTGGATGTGAAGTCGTCGGTCAGCATGCTCCGCAGCAAATGGAATTGAACCCTCTACCTGTCCCAGCAGTCTCTTTTTATGTGTTTTGAAAGTGGGTGTGTGCCTGGGCCTAGCTAAGCCTGCCCCTTTCTACTTGTCATTGGCCCAATTCTCCCCTCTCCCATGATTGGGGGAAGGAAATGTGAGTCAGAGTGATGCTGTAGGTTTTATGGGTCAGAGGATCCTCCCCTGGTCAGTTTGCCCACAAATCTATATTTGACCTAAAGACATATTTCATAGATAGACAGTGGTTTGAAATTACATGCACCCATCACGTATCACATGAGGTATACTCTGTTCAAACTCTGATGTTTCTAAGAGCTTGCATTCAGAAATGGCAACATTTTGCGTTTAACTGGTTTTTCATTAAAAATTATACACATATACACGGCCTGTCCATACATACTCCAGTAAATTCCCATGTCTCTAGCTTAAACACAGAGTCTTTAGTATCCATAAATAGCGGGGTTTTGCCCCAGAACATCACACAAATTGGAGTTTGGGCTTGAATCGAATGTACATTTTTTAAATTAAGGCTCTCAAAGTTATACATTCCTGTCATTTGATTACAAAGGGTTATCAGTGTTTCTGTAAAATATATATTTTGCTTTCAATTCAGTTCTCAGAGTGTTGGAGTCCGCCTCCAAAACTTGGGTGGGTCAGTGATCACGTGTCTTCTGCTGGGAGCTCTTTGTGTACAGTCAACAGTCAACATCAGCATATTCTATTCAAGTGCAAGAGCCTATTGTGTGGTCTCCAGGAGGCTGCCAGCCAGTCTGCCTTCTATCAATCAAGAGGTCATGTGAGATTCTGACTCCTGGTGTGAATCTCTGGAGGTGAGAGGTTTCCCAGCCTTTGGCCTGTTAATTAAATCAGATTGTCTTCTGGGAACAGCATGTGGTTAAGATTTTAATTAACTCCCAGCCTTTGATGTAAAGGCCTCTCCTGCAACTCCTGACATGCAGTTTCCCTGTCAGAGTTTAGACCGCTAGCGCCGCCCTCAGTCAAAAGCAGGTACTGCATGCATTTTTTTGAATCAGTCTTGAATTCAAGCATTTTAAACAAGAGATATTACATGGAAGTATATTGTCCAGGTTCAACAAATGGCATTGGTGTAGTTCTGCAGTAAAATAATTTTGTGCCCATAAATTAGCCATATTTGACCTGAAGAAAACGAATTCCCAACAGTTATGGGTTGCTTTTGGCAATCAGCATTGCCCCTTTTACAATGGTTTTAGGCTCTGTGCCCTTCTCTGCTCACAACATAGGCAAAAATGGGTGGCACCTTGGGTGACCATCTTGGTGTGCGCACAAACTGCGTGGTTCTCCTGGATTCTGGCGCACATGTGGGCTTTTTGGCCATCTTGGATTTTCTAAGCCCACAGCACCAAATGTTGCAGCATGATAGCTCAAACGTGGGTCAGGACACCCAACAGGGTATCCATCGATGTATGGGGTACTTCCGATAAAGCATCCTCGAAAGGCGTCGACAGAATCGGCGTCGAACGTGGCACCGATGGCTTCGACACATGCCTCGAGGGCGGAGCCCCGAGCCTATCCTTCGATGGCCTCGGCGCTGATGACTTCCTCGGAGGCGGAGCCTCGAGAGAGTCCCTCGACGGACATGGCGCCGATGGCGTTGACGTCTTCTTCGAAGACCTCACAGGCTCCGACGGTCTCAAGGGCGTCGAGGACCTGGAGCGGGCATGACTAGAGCGATCCACCTTGTCCGTTCGGGACCTCGAAGGCGCCCAATTATCGCACAGACCACCCGAGCCTGAAGGCATGCGAGCGGTGGCCCTAGTACGTTCCCTGCCAGCTTCTTTCAAAGGCGCGGACGGAACGGAGCCCTGCGACTGAAAAATCGCCATCATGTCCGTGCGAAAGGCATCCCATTCTGCAGGCGAAGAGTGCTTGTGGGGACAAGCAACCCGCCGACGGGCGGAGTCCTCGAACGAGGATGGGGAAGACGACTGGTGACGGCACTTCCGCGAGTGCCTCGAAGAGGCAGAGGAATGGCGGGACCCACTCTGGGACCGAGACCCCCTGGACTTACGCCGACGATGCGGAGAGTCGCCTCTCGAATCGTCAGTCGAAAGCCCAGCGGATTTCGACTTTCAGGGCTTGGAAACCCTACCGAAAGAAAGCTTCTTCTTCCATTCCCACAAGGCCTTCGAGGTAAGTGACTGACAATCGTCACAGTCATCCGTGGCGTGGTCCTCACCGAGGCACCAGAGGCAGGCTGCGTGCGTGTCCATCAGCGACATCTTGGAACCGCAGTCCCGACACTTCTTGAAACCAGGCCGCGGAGTGGAAGACGAAGACATGACTTCACAAACAACAAGTTCGATAGAACCGATAGAAACTCAGAAGAACCGAGGCGCGCCGAGATCTCCGAAGTAAACACGTTCGTGGAAAAAACGGAACCGAGGCTGCGGGCGTCGTGCGTCCTACTTATAACATCCGGTGACGTCGGCTCGACGGAGGCCCTCGAGGACAGCGTAGCGACGTCATCGGCATAGGACGCAGAAAATGTTCCGAAGCAGCACAGCTGTGGTGATTACCCGTCAGATATGGAATATGTCGGAGGAACCAATCTCCTCGAATCATCAATCCTCATTTTTGTGTCTTTGTAGGTATTTTCAAACTCGGCACCCACATCCCATACATCCATATCTTGTCCCCCCCATTTGTTTTACTTACTGGTACATTTCTTGCATTTGGTTCTTTACCTCTGCCCAGAACTGTTGTAGCACCAGGCATTGTCCCCAGATGTGTAACCAATATCCTACCGCCTTGCTTCCCCTCCAACACTGATCTGATGCTTTGGGAAACATTAGGTGGATCTTTTGTGGTGTATAGTGCCATTGTAGAAGAACTTTGATCCACATTTCCTTTACCTGGCTGGAGTGTGTTAGTTTTGGGATTGCTCCCCATAGATATTCCCACTTTCTTTTTGTGATGTTTTCCCCCAATTTCCTCATATAGTTCCATTGAACCTGCTCATCTTGATCGCTCAAGAATCTATAGAGCTTTGAGACCAGGCTTTTTGAGCCAGAGTGTGTGGTTATATATTGTTCAAAGGGTGTCGGTCGTCTTGTGGCTGTGCCCCTAGTAGCTGGGGTGTTTAACCAATGATTCAGTTGGTTATATTTCTCGGTCGTTCTCCGCCGGGCCTATGTCCTGGACACATTCCTCAAACGATTTAATGGTCTGACATTGGTACATGTCCCGTATCTTTTGGCAGCCCACCTTTTCCCACTTTCTGAATGCTTCTTTTTCCATCCCCTGTTGGAATTCCAGATTCCCAAACAATGGGTAGAATGCAGAGGTTTCACCGTTAGTAACCCCCCAGCTCGATTGCTGTGTCCCAGACTTCCACCTGGCCCCAGTATCTCACTAATCCCAACATTAGGGTACCCATTACGTTTATTTAGCCACATAATTCCTGAGGAGGATCCTGCCACCGCTCTATCTTATCGTGTCCATATTTTCTGTTGATCTCTGGCTAACCCGCAACTGGGCCGCCTCGTAATATTTGTAGAACTGAAGGAAAGCGAGGCCTCCTCTGTTTTTTGGGGGCTCTAAGTGTGGTCACTGCTACCCTGGGTGTTTTTTTTCTCCAGACGTATGATGAAATGGCTTTATTAAGAGATTAAAAAAGGTTTTTGGGATCCTGATGGGTAGTGTTTGAAAGTAATCTAGAAGTCTCGGTAGTACCAACATGTTTACTGTTGTCCTCCCCCACCATGTGATTGTAAGAGGGTTCCATTTAATGAGATCCGCTCTCATTTTATCTAGCATCTGAGGGTAGATTTCTCTGTACATTTGCTCGATTTTCTTTTTGAGAGCCATGTCTAGATACGTTATCCCTTTTTCCACCAGTTTTAATTGCATTCTGCCCTCAGTCTATTTATCAGTTCGGGGGGCCACAGTTCGGTTTAAGATTTCTGATTTTTGCCTATAGATTTTTCATCCTGATATCGCTCCAAATGTTTCGAATTCTTTCAATAATATTGGTAATGATCTTTCCGGATCCGTTAAAGCTACTAGAATGTCATCGGCAAAAGCTATTGCATTATGAGGCTCTCCTGCCATTTCTATTCCTGTTAGTCTTTCCAGTTCACAAATGCTAATCAATAAGGGCTCTAGATAGATTGCATATAGCAGCGAGGAAAATGGGCAGCCTTGTTTTGAACCCCGTTCTAGTTACTTTTTCTGAGACTACGCCATTAAGGGTTCTATGTATTGTTGGTGAGTTGTAGTTTGCCTGCACCATCTGTAGAAATGTCATGCCGAATCCCATATATTTTAATATGTGGAATAGTAGGGACCATTCGACCACGTCTAATGCTTTTTCTGCATCTAATGATACCAGAATTGCAGGGTCTTTTGTTATCCCCATTTTTTCTAGTAGGTGGCATATTCTACAGGTGTTGTCAAATGTTTGCCTGGATTGTATGAAGCCTGGTTGGTACTGCTCTATTGATTTTGGTAATAGACTATTTAACCCGATAGCCAATATTTTGGTGGGTATTTTTGAATCCAGGTTTATCACTGCTATCGGACGATATGATCCTGGCCGTGTTAGGTCCTTACTCTGTTTGTGGAACAATATCAGTTTTGCCTCATTCATGGAGGGCGTGATGGCCCCCTTTGTTTTCAATGTGTTGAATAATTTTCTGAGGTTCGGGGCCAGTATGACATGCATTACTTACCGTAAAAGCATTTCTGATGATTGAATCTGCTTAGATTCACATGCTGTGCATAAAGTCCAACATCCAGTGTAAACCGCGGAGTATTGCATCTGGTCTTTCGAGTTTCGAAAGGGGACGTCGACAGGGGCGTGCCTGTAACACTATCCCTACGTGACGTGTAGTGTACCCAAAATCCCTCACGTGTCGAGGTCCCTCCAATTGTATTTTTTCTGCAGTGAGGGAGCCTACGACTATCATGAGTGTGCAGAAAAGAGAGAAAGTAGTAACATGTCTATGTTCCTTCCATCCGAGCGGGGAGGAAGGGTGGGCTCATGTGAATCAAAGCAGATTCAATCATCAGAAATGCTTTTACGGTAAGTAATGCATGTCTTCTGATGCTTGTTAATCTGCTTAGAATTACATGCTGTGCATAGACTAGCGAGCAGTACCTGGAGTTGGAGGTGGGTTCTGAGAAGGAACAGTAGTGAAAACATGTCTTAGTACTGCTTGTCCCACCTGAGAATCAGACCTAGAATGAGTGTCTAGGGGAACATTTGCAATGAGTGCTATGAAAGCCCCAGTGCACCAAGTAGAGTGTGCTCTAGGCTTGAAGGGCAGTTCTCTCTTAGCAAGAGAGAAACAGAGTGTGATGCATTTAACAATCCACTTAGAGATTGCTGATTTAGAGACAGGATCCCCTTTGCTACCAGCTGCCACTGAAATGAAAAATTGGTTGGTCTTTCTCAGTGGTTTAGTTCTGTCCAGGTAAAACATGACTGCCCTAGGCACATCTAACGTGTGTAGGCTTCTCGCGGCCATGTTAGTAGGGTTCTGGAAGAAAGTAGGCAGTTCAATTGATTGGTTCACATGGAACTTGGAGATAAATATAGGCGCAAAACGAGGGCGAGTGCGCAGAACCAACCACCTTATCTCTGTGAACTGTCACAAACGGGTCTAAAACTGAAAGGGCCTGTAGTTCACTAACCCTTCTTATAGAAGTGATAGCCACTAAGAAGGCTGTCTTATAGATAAGATCTTTGAGACTTGCCTCATGCACAGGTTCAAATTGAGACCCCATAAGTCTGGTTAATATCACATTCAGGTCCCATCCGGGAGCTGGATTTGAAATGGGGCGGTGAATCCTCTTACCCCTTGTATGAAAGCCTTAACAACTGGTATCTTCCACCATGACACTTTTTGTTGTGACGTAGTGTAGGCTGAGAGAGCAGCTAAGTGAACCTTAAGGGAATTCAAAACCAGGCCTGAGTCAAGCAAGTGAGTTAGGTACAGTATGCGAGTAGGAGAGCAGTCAATGGGATTGATGCTCTTGGTATTGCAACAGATAAAGCGTTTCCATTTACTGGAATAGCAATATCGGGTGTTAGGTTTTCTCACTTCCTTAAGTATGTCCATGCATCTCTGAGGGAGTTGTAGATGTCCGAACTCTATGACCTCAGGAGCCAGGCCGCTAAGTTCAAAGTTTGCAGACATGGGTGAAGTGTCCCCCCTTTGTCCTGAGACAACATGTTGTACGGGCAAGGTAGTTTCACTGGGGGGGGGGGGGGGAAATAGAGACATCTTCATCAGATGAGCGAATCAGGGTAGGCGGGCCCACATGGAGGCCACCAATATCATGGTGACTGGTTCCTGGTGCATATTGTGTACTATTTTGTTGAGTAGGGGAGTCGGGTTTTAGCATAAACAAATTTCCCTGACCTTGTGATCCAGAGTCCGTTCCCCTTGGAGCGGTTCTTTCGGTACCTGGAGGCGTAGTCTTGGCATTGAGCATTCTCCAGAGTTGCAAACAAGTCCCTCTCTGGGAAGCCCCATTCTGCAAAAATGTTGGACACAATGTTTTCCTGCAATCGCCAGTCGTACTCCATGGGTAGTGGGAAATCGTTGCTTAGTATGTGTGCCAGAAGATTGAGTTCCCCTGGAACATGTTGTGATAACTGGAACATATGTTTGAGAGTCCACTTCCAAATGTTCTGGGACAGTTTGGACTGCCCTGGAGAGTGAGTGCCCCCCTGTTTGTTTAGATAGTACATGGCCGTGGTGCTGTCTGAGGATCAGGGCCATTTTCCCCTGCAGTTGTGTCTGAAAAACTTTCAGTGCTTTGAATACTGCTAACAGTTCCAACAGTTCTATGTGGTGGATGCTATGTCTGACGACCAAAAACGGTGTGCTGTCTGTTGAAGCAGGTGTGCTCCCCACCCTGTGAGATGCGGCTACAGTGACAGTTGCCTCCACTATGGGGGTGGTAAAGGATTGCCCTTTCAAGAGGTTCTCCCTCGACCATCACCGTAGCGAGAGAACGAGAGCTGTCCGCTGGCCTGACACTACCGGCTGTTGAGCCACTCCTGCATTGTACGGATGCGCAAGCGCGCATGAGGAATCAAGTAAATGCATGACGCCATCATTCCTAACAGTCGCATAGCCTTGCATACCGTCGCCTCTCGACTGGCTACATATTGAGGGATCTGAAACAGCATGCTTTGGAACCTCTCTTTGGAGGGGAAGACAATGCCGTCCTTTGTTCGAATTAGAGCCCCTAGGAACTACTTTACTTGACTGGGGTCTAAGCTGGACTTCTTCTCGTTGATGGATAATCCCAGGCTTAATAAGAGGTCTATTGTCTTTTGGGTATTTTACAAGCATGTTTCGTAGGAATCCCCTGTTATGAGCCAGTCGTCGAGGTAAGGATAAACCAGGATGGATAACCTGCGCAGGTGTGCTGCTGCCACTGCCAGTACCTTTGTAAACACCATTGGTGCTGAGGCTATGCCGAAGGGTAGTACCTTGAACTGATAGTGCTTGTTCTGTATCATGAATCTGAGGTATTTTCGGTGCATCGGCAACATTGAAATATGAAAGTATGCACCTTTCATGTCCAATGTTGCCATGTAATCCCCCTGTGTGAGCAGGGGGAATTACTTTCTGCAGAGTGACCATGCAAAACTTTTGGGGCTTGACAAATGTGTTCGCTGTGTGTAATTCTAGTACAGGGCACATGGTGAGATCCTTTTTGGGTACAAGGAAGTACACTGAATAAATACCCTCATTTACTTGTAGAAGAGGCACGACTTCTATGGCACCCTCCCTCCTGCAGGGTCTCGACTTCTTGTAGCAGGATGCACAGATGTTCTGGCATCAGGCGTCTTGCTCGTGGAGGTCTGAATTGGGGGCAAGGGGGATTGGCTGAATTCTATACAGTATCTGTGGGCAACTGTCTTGAGTACCCACAGGTCTGTAGTTATTCCCTCCCATGCTAGAAGAAATGATGTTAGCCGGCCCCCGACCGGGGATGCGTGGGAGGGGACACAGATCTGTGGCTCATTTTTGGCCTGAGCCCGGGGAGCCTCGAGGGGTAGAATTCCCACCCCTTCCTTTACCACGTTGTTGGCCTCTTGGGGGATACTGGGTAGTGTAGGTGTCGGCTCCTTGGGTAGAGGACCAATTATTTCCAGAGCTGTATTGGTTTTGAGGGAAACATTGACCATGAAAGGAACGTTTAGACCTGCTCCCTCTCCTCGGAAAGGGCCTCTGGCTGATCTGATCCAGGGTCTTGAGGGTGTCGTGTTCTTTCTTAGTGGTTTCGAGCGCCTTTCCAAATAAATTAGTTTCCTCCACTGGCTTATTTGAGGCTTGAGTCTCTAGTTTAAAACCAGAGTTGCGTAACCATGCGTGCCTCTTCAGGAGAGTACCTTGAACCAAACACCTGCCAGCTGTCTCTGCTGCATCCAAAGTATTTTTAAGGATACTCTGATTAACCTGCCTGCCTTCTGCAACCGTGGAGAGCAGGCGAGCTTGCAGCGGCTCAGGGACTTCTTGAAGGCCCTCCTGTAGCATGGCCCATTGTGCATCGGCATAGCTGGCCAACAAGGTTGTACTTGCTATGCGAGTGGAAAAGGCTGCAGCTGCCGTGACCCTTTTCCCTAGAGCATATAGTCTCTTACGCTCCTTGTCAGGGGGTGCCTCCCCAGTTGATAGGGGAACCCCTGCTCTCTTCCGGGTTGTTACTACCAGTGAATCTGGAGTAGCATGACCCCTGATGTAAAGGGAGTCAGAAGGGGAGGGTAGAAACAATTTTTCTACCCTAGGATTTACTGCTCCAGGAACAGCCTCCTGGGTAGCAATATGGAAATGTTCCGTTGCTTTCATCATTATGGCGTTGAACGCAATCTGGTCGTTGATCGGGGAGGCTTGTCGAGTGGGTGTGGTTGGGGGGGCGGTGTCGAAGCACAAGGCACCAGTAGGTGACTGCAAAGGGTGAGGATCAATTGGGTGGGGGTTATCTCCCCAACCCTCTGTGGAGTCCGAATGAACATCCTCAGTGTCAGCAAAGGGATCTTCATCTTGATTATATAGGTCCACAGGGGCCTGCTCCTCAGTGAGGTCATAAATATATCATTCTTCCTCTTGAGAAGGAAGAAAGACCTTCTGAAACTTAGCCACAGGGAGGGGGTGGGGGGGTTCTCCTCTCTAGGCCTTTTGGGTGTGGATTTTTCAGAGAGTTCTACAAACCTCTCTAGCCTATCCATACATCCCTCAAATTTCTCTCTAGTCCAAATAGTTGAACCAGAGGGATCCAGGGGTGGAAAGGGCTCCTGTAGTGGATCTTCTGTCGCCAAACGTTGAGATTTCTCCAACGAAGAAATCCCTCCAGTGCCTTCCGAAAAGTTCTTTCATGTGACAGGCAGTTGACGCGTGTCCTTCCGTTTGCCTTTGGGCCTCTCCGTGGGTACCGATGAATCCTTCGGCCTATCCCTAGATTTCGAGGAATCCTTGGAATTGTCCTTGGGTCTCGATGAATCCTTGGACCATTGCTTCTGACCATCCACTGAAATAATCCTAGCGATGCTTTCGGTAATCAATACAGAGTCGGGAAGTTGCAAAGTTCGGGCCTGCGGTTGCGCGGTTACTTTCGGCGGAACTGGGGCCTTTTCGGCTATGGACGCTTTCTTCGATGCGTCTCGACGGACTACTGAATATTGGGGGCAGCACCCTTTGATTTAGAGGGCCTAGTCGCAAGGCGCGGTTGCGGGAAGGACTGCCGTTCCTGCCGATCTGCGGGCAAAGCCGAAGTTATTGGTGTGCCCGTTGGCGCTATGGACCACTTCGACTGTTTCGTCGAAGACGTCCCTGGGGTTGTGTTCTTAGTGTGTGAAACATGTGCGTCTTTGTCGCCGGCGTGTACAGTCCCCATAGCAGGACCAGAGTCTTGCCTAGTGGGGCCGGGGACAGACAGAGCGAGAATGCTCCGCTGAGAGGTCAATCACCTCAGAATCGGAGGCCTGTTCGGCAGTTGTGGCAGCGGGAGAACTAGACTCGGCCTGCGACATTCCGTAGGCCGCCCACCGCTTAACATAGCGCTCCTTTAGTGTCTTCAGCCGCAGGAGCTTGCAAGCCGTACAAACCGCCTCGTCGTGATTAAGGGGAAAACACTGATTACACTTACGGTTTTTATCTTTCCAAGGGAATTTGGCCTTACAAGAAGGACAAAAACTAAATGGATTCCTCTCCATAGCTGAGGAAATAAATAGTGACGAAAAGTCCCAGGGAAGAAAGAGAGGAAAGGGAAAGGCATTCTTAGAAAAGGAAATGTCCACCCAGACACCGCTCTCCCTACTGTGTAGGCCGGCCAGAATGCCCGGCCACGTGGTCGGCAGTGGAACCGGAACACTGTCTGTCGAAGATCCGTGGAACCGTCTTCAGCAGAGAGCTGGAAACAGCCGTAGATGGAAGGGACGGTAGGATAATATTCAATAATTCTAATAATATACGACCAAAGGTCGAGGACAACTATAGCAATGTCTCTGGACAAGCTCTGCATAAGGTGACCAGTATACTGGAACAATCGCATGGACCTCAACGCGTGAGGGATTTTGGGTACACTAGACATCACGTACGGATAGTGTTACAGGCACGCCATTGTCAACGTCCCCTTTCGATTCTCGAAAGACAAGATGCAATACTCTGCGTTTACCACTGGATGTCAGACTATATGCACAGCATGTGAACCGAAGCAGATTAACAAGCATCAGAAATCCTTATACTTTTTATTAAAACTGCCCGGGTACCTGTTGGGCCACAGAGCCTTGTTGTTTGGTAAATCCTCTATGGCTTTCTGTAATTCTTGTTCCCTTGCTTCCTCATCTAGACATGCCCCTTCCGATATCTGCGGGAGAGGAAGTTTCGCTAGATATTGGTTTACTTTCCAATGGGCTATCCGATTTGTATAGGGCCTATTCTCTAAATATTCCCCCCCCTTTCCTCATTTGTCGTCTTGTCCTTCCATTGACTATTTGAGAGTATTATGATTGTTTCGGTCCCACTTTTTTTCTTTTAATTGTCCGGCTAGGTGTCTGTTTGCTTTGTTGGCTTTCACATAGTACCATTGCTTCAGGTATAGTAATGCTGTTTCAGCTCTTTTCATTCTAATTGTCTCTAGTTGTCCATGAACATGTCTCAATGCCCTTTTTGGAGTATTGTTGGGATTTTTTGATATTTTCCCCTAGAGGTCTCTTAGCTTCCCCTCCAGTTCCGCTTCCCACTGCAGTCTGTTTATCCCTCCCTGCTTTTAGCGCTAGGTGTTCCTGCATTACTGCTTTGAAAGCTTCCCATATCATTTCTTGTGGTGTGTCCCCAGTTTCATTGTCTCTAAAATATTGTTCTCTCTTTTCCTTGATTGTTTCAGCCTGTACTGAGTCATGTAGGATGTCTGTGGGGAAATTCCAATTCCACAGTCTTCCCATCCTGTTTCCCACCTTAATGTTCATCCATATCGTGGCATGGTCTGAAAGGGTGATGGATCCTAGCTCTACGTTTCTTACTTTCCCCAGGAGCCCTGTGGAGGCCCAAATATAATCATTCTGCAACATTGAGGAAAGTGCATGTGAGTAGTGAGTAAATCCCTGGTCTTCCCCTCTTATTGCCCACCAGACATCTTGGAGGGCCAATGAGACCATATTCCGCCGTAATGCTTTGGATGGGGCTTGTACTGTTTTTCCGCTCAACCTGACTGGGGACCCATGCATGTTGAAGTCTCCCGCTAGGATGATTTGCCCTTTTGTAAAGTTCTCCAATTTTGACAGTATGTCCCTCAAGACGCAGTCCTGTCCCATGTTTGGGACGTATATCGATGCCAGTGTGACCATTTGGCCTCACATGGCTATATTTAGAAAACGTGTGCCTTCCCTCCCTTTCCGATATGGAGTCTTTTACTTGTGCTCCAACCCTATGGTGTAATGCAATAAGTACCCCTGCCCCCCCGTCCCGCGTTTGCTTGGTGCGTATCCTTTAAGTGTTCACTTATCTAGTTTGCGTATGTGCGCCTCTTGATACATGAAAATGCCTACTTTTTCTCCCCGCAGATAATGTTCCACTTTTTTTCTCTTCACTGGCGTGTTAAGACCCCTTACATTGTACGTTAATACTTTAAGTTCCTTCCTCCTGGTGCCTGTCTTTCCATTTCCACGTAACTCTCAGGTTCTTAATCCCTGGTTTCCCCATCTCTGGCTCCCCCCCCCCTTTCGCACCCCTTTCTGTGTGCCTCCCCCCAACTTTCAACAAAGGCCCCAAACCTGAACACCCCTGCTCCCACACCTCCCTTTCCCCGAGAAGGGCCCAGGTTCCTATGGTCGCTCGGACGATGTGTCCGCACGCCTGCCACTCATACCATACCAGAGAAAACATTGTGGGGAGTACTAAACCACACTAAGGACTCCAAGTTGTGCCCTCCCTTCCCAGTCCCTTGGGCTGCAAACGTATGTTATGTGTTTCAGTCTTACCACTTTCTCTGGGTGCGTCTTATGTTCACTTCTCCTCCTGCTATAATCCACTTCCCTTCCATTGTTCTCCCATCTCTGTTCTCCCATCTCAGCCTTTTAGTCACCATTTTCCATTCCCATGGTTTTCGGAATCTTTCGTCTCCCCTCCTTTGTTCCTCGTTAGTATCTCGAAGTTCTCATTGTAGGTTTAATATCTTTTCTCCTTCCTCACATGTCGTGATCCTATGTTGTCGTCCTTCCCATGTGAAGAGTAAACCAAAGGGAAACGTCCATTTGTACCTCATTTGTTTAGTCGCTAGGAATTTCACTACTGGACCCATCCGCCTCCTTTTTAGGAGCGTGGATTGTGCAAGGTCTTGGTATAAATGCACCTCTTCTCTGTTTATTTGCACTTGCCCTGCTAGTCTTGCTTTCCAGATCTGTTCCTTCTGGCCGTAAAATGTTATTGACACCAACAAATCCCTTGGTCATGTGCCCGGCTCTCCTGTTCTTCGTAGGCCCACACAGTGTATTCGGTCCACCTGGATTTCTTCTTCCTCATCTATTGCCAACATTTCTGTGAAAAGCTGCTGGGCGGTACCTTTCAAATCCTTGCCCTCCACCGTTTCTGATAGGTTGTTTACCGGAATATTTGATTGCTGCGAGCGATTTTCAAGGTCCTCAAATTGGATCTCGAGATTGTGACATAAGTGCGAGATGTTCCAATGTTTCATCATTTTTTTGTGTGTCCTCTTCTATGTTTTGCACTGTTTTTTCCAGTGTGTCAGTTCTTTCCTCTATTTTTGCTACATCGATTCTCACTTCTTGTAATGATTGCTTCATTTCGTCTTTCAGAGAATCGAAATGTGTCTGGAAGGAGGCCATGAATTGGCTTTATAACTCTTTGAACCAGCTCTGCATATCTTCTTTACATGTCATTGCTCCATCTTCTCTGCCCACCGGTGTGGGTGGGATCTGACTGCTTTCTCCTCTCCTGGGGTGCGTTGTGTTCCCCGAGCTCCACAGCTGTTTGATGCTTGTTACCTGCTTTCCCTGGGGTCACTGTTGGATTGGTGGCACTGTTCTACCCCTTGTCTTGGACATATAGGCATTAGTGCAGTCCCTTTACTGTTTCTCTGATCTCTAGTTTAATGCCCGGCTCCGGTGGTCTTGTTGATGGGTCTGCTTCGTACCTGCCCACTGTTGCGATTTCCTTCTCAATGCTTTCCTTTTCCTGGCGGTGTTCGTTGTGGTTGGTTCCAAGCCCCCGGTTTTTTCAGCTCTTGGACCCTCTAAGGTACTCTTTCTTTTTCTGGGGTCCATTTTGTTTCTTTTTTTTGGGGGGGGGGGTGCCTCCATAGCACTTGTCTGGTCTCCCCCTGCCTTATATCTTGTGGTTCCGGGTCCTCAGGTCTTCTTCACTGCTGTATTTTGAGGCTTTACTCTTCCTGCTTGAACCCTTTGTGTTCCGGTGGGATTTTATTATGTATTCCCACGTACTCCTAGTGTTGCTGTGTTTGGGGGCCTCATTGTTATGGCTCCACTCCCAGGCCTCTCTCCCCTTCCCCTCGGTGTGCTTGCTGCTGGGGCCTACTTCTCTGGTCCGCCTGCTCTATTACCGGTGTCCACAGTGTCTTCACCTCCGGTTCGGGTCTGTTCCGCTGACGCCTTCTATGCCACGCAGGGGACGACTCTCCTCTTTGTGCAGACCCGGTGTGTCTCCGCTTCCACTCCACCAGTATTTTTTTTCTGGGTGCGAAGCTTGCTTGCGGTGTGTTTCGGCTGCTCATTTACAGCAGTATTATGTTTTCCTCCTTGTACACCGTTGCTCTGCTCTCGGTTCTGGGATGGGCTGATCGCATATGGCTTCCGTCTACCTGTTACAGCTGCGGAGGGAAGTTGGTGTCCCTCATTATTTCATATGTAACTTCACTGTCGGCTTCTATTGAGGCCCGGTGGGGAGAAACGATCACACGTCCTCCCTTGACTGCCGCCATCTTGTTATCTCCACTTATTAAAAAATGTTATCGAATATAACCTTTAAACGTTGTCAATGGTAGATATCCACCTATAAAAACCTACCGGGAGGCGAGTTAGAATGTCAAACTTTATACCAAGACACTTATCGTCACAAGACTACTTTACCATAGACTTTGGACAGGGCATCTAAGAGTGAAATTGGGCAATAGGTCAAGGTTCACTGCTGTCCGCCTTCTTAAAGATTGGGACAATTTCTGCTCCTTGCCAAATGTCACTCTCAGACTCCATGCACGCAATCGAATTGCACGTTCACCTACACATGCCATGCTGCACAACCTAAATACACATGTACCGTCACACTGCCAGTGCACAAGAATCTTCACCTTGCTCATACTACTCCCTTATTATGAACATACAATTACAACCAGGCAAATACATATGTGCACATCTTGTCCATACACTCGCACGTTGTGCATATGCCCACATGCTGCACATATACACTCCCACTGCACATACACCCACAAACATGCGCATGCTGTGCATATGCCCAAAATGTCTCCACACAGTCCAAAAACAAATACGCACACTCTTGCACTGCACATATACACTCATGGCGAACATAGACTCACAGAACACTCAAACACACAGTGTCCATGCACCTCTAATACCAGTGACAAGCTCAAAGTGCTTTTACAAAAGTCAGTACCGTTGGATTTGCCAATTCTTATTTCTTTGTACTGTCGACAGCTATTCTACCCCTACATTGGGCAAAATTGCTAACCCTGTTTGAGCCAGTCTTTTCGACTTGCTGGCTTTGTTGGCAGTATTCCTCCAGAGTAGCGAGATGAAATGGCTACATATGGGAATCCTCTTTACAGGCTATGGCCAGAGCCCGGGTAGTAGCCATTTTGTGTGTTGAACTGTTATGGGCTGCAGATAGCCCCATAAACATCCAATGTTTCAAACAGCTTTGAAACACTGTCTAGGAGCTTTATAAATAAACATTACCAATGTGGTCATGACTGTGGCTGAGCTGCTTTTTCAGGGAAAACCCCATCTTTCCATTCCTCCCGGGTTATCACTTGATCGGGGTAAAGACATGTTTCATCTGGTTATGGGTTAAAGGATCGAATACAAAGGATCGAAATGGGGGGCAGGGGCTCCCCCGCAACCCCTGTTTTAGGCCAAAAACCATTAATTTTACCTATACCAACGCCCCCCCAAAAGAAATACATTAAAAAAAAGGCATTCAGTCTTTTTTTTCCGGTCCTTTTGACTCGAATGTATTGCATTCGATCCTTTTGTTTTCGAATGAATGACCGAACACCGTTTCATCTACCACAAGTATGTGCTGGATGCCAGTTTGCTCACTGATGTCTTTTGCATTGGCACATATCCTTGCTGAAGCTCGGCTCTCATTCATATCCTCACCCCAACTCCCGCACAATTTCCAGGTGCTTCCTCATGGCTATGATCTTGTTTTTACCAGGCAACAGAATGCTTATGTGACCACTGCTGTTGTCTACAGCCAGAGTACAGACAACATGCTACTCCAAGGACAGATGGTAGCTACAATGACCAGGCTACTAGATATCGAGTGTTAAATCGAAGTCCATGTAAGGGGTAAGTAAAACCATTCAACTGAGGCAGTACAAGACACCACTCTTAGTATAAGGCTGTACCACCTGAGTTCATTGGTAGCGCAGACAGTACAGCCCGCCTTATCTTAGGAGGGAGAGAGGGCTGTAGAATCAGTACAAGTGAAATTGTAATACAAATGGTCTGAAGAAACACTGAAAAACACTATGCATTGTAAAAATAAAGGATTTATTTAAATACAGGTAGGCCCAGATAAATCTAGGGCTAGATAGGTACTGTCACACCTTATATATAATCACAATTATAAAAACACAACACTATACTTGAAGGTACACAGACCAAAGTATAAACCTTACTTGGAAAACCTAACAGCAGTTCTAGGGAAGCAAAAACCTTTTCATACACATTCAGTATAGGTCACACCTATTCTTGGGGAGTAAAAACGAATGGTGACTTTCACAATTACATTCAGTAATGCAAGGGCAGTAGTCCCTACCAGTTGTACAGTGATTCTCAATACAAATCACATAATCAGTCAACTGGACAGTATACTTTTTGTGAATAGTGGAACACCTATTCCAGTCACAGTAAAGCCCTATAGCTACTTTTGTGATAACACCCAGTTATACTAGGTGAGTAAAACCGAAGGATGTAATATTAAAATTACAGGTGTTTTTGAGATCAGTGAAACACAGATTGGGATAATCAGTAACTCTTGCAACTTATTCTTGGATAGCACACAGCTAACTCACAAGGAGTCCAGGTTAGATCTTTCCCAGCTATACAAGTAACTGAAGTAGGACTTATAAGGGACAGTTAGAACCACATACTGTGGGTTAGATAGCACAGGTAAAGTAAACCCTAATGTTACACTTTACTGAATGACTCAAAGTTATTCTAGGTAGGCAAACACCTAACACAGACGTATTCTGGACAGGCTAACAGCAAGACAGGGGAAGCAAGACCCAGTTGGGGCTCACTCATACAATTATCCAAGCAGGACTAATCTGGTGAAGCTACCATTACTTTTGGCAAGAGGTACAACCCAACTATACCTTCACATCTACTTTCTATTAGAATGGCAAAACAGTTTCTAAGGAAAGAAAGATGTTAACCCACCTTTAAGAATAGTGCATCACACATCCAAGGTAAGAACTTTCGTAACTGTTCACTCTTAAGAGTTAGTTACCAACCAACTTTTTACAAGTAAGTACCTTTTAAACACGTATTCTCTTTTCTAGGCAAAAGGCCCAATTCTTTAAAAGTCTTTCCCTTACTCTTAGATCATGAGTGTTCTCAGTGGCAGAAGGGGGTCACTAGGATCTAGTGACCAACAGGAAGTGTCAGGATAGGTTCTTAAGTAGCAAAAGTCAGAGTTCCTTAGGAAGACTGGGCAAACAGGTGAGTATTTTACTTTAGAGTTAGAAGAGGGTCCAGGGGCTTCGCAGCAGACACCCTAGCAGGATTTTGGCAGTGGGACTAGGTGCAGTGGATTAGAGGCGTCCAACTCACAGAAAACACCCGACAGCTACACAGAAATCCCAACAGACTTAAGGTAAGTACATACCCAAGCCAACACAGTACCTCAGCATTGAAGAAGATTTTGCAGCAGGACGACTTCAGGATCTGCAGCCAAATACCCGGTCAGTGGATTCCTTGTCGTGGTGACTGAAAACAAGACCTCGGAAGGGACTTTGCAGCAGGGATTGATTAAGGCTCTATGCAAGGTTTTCCTCATGGCTGAATGCTAGTCTGCGGACATGGCGCCTTTCCAATGAGCACAGAAAAATAGCAGTTGAATTCTCGTTGTTACAAAGGGTCCAGCACTCTGTAGAGGGGACTTCTCGTACTCTATTCATGACTCTGGAGATCCACCATGATGCCCACGAAGTTTCAGCGAGATTCAGAATACTGCACAGTGGCTCAAGGTCCCAAGGTATTAGGGTATTGCAGCAATGCGTGGGATGGCTCAGAATTGAGTCTCGTAGGTCTCACTACGCTCTGGGTCAGGGTCGGCGTTGTCGGATTCCCCAGCTCGATTGGAAGGAAGGGCTACAGCAGGATCCGGTTACACAGCAAATTCTCTGGTCGCTGGAAATCGTTTCATTCACTTTTCCTTCATCATCCTCTTCGGTTTTAGTTCCAGTGGTCGACTTGTCAGTATATATCAGGAATTACAATACAACTTCTTTCATTCTCTCCCTGCATTTTACAAGAAAGAGCGGTCTGGTTGTCCAATAAGGACAGCCAGCCCCCCCCCCACTGGGATTTGTCCCCATTCAGGCAAGGAGGAAGACAAAGGGCTGTGGAGTTTTCGACTCCTCCCTCGCTTCCTGTCCTCACAGACACTCTGGAGCCTGACGATAAAAATAAACAAGCAACAATAAAATGAAAAGAGACGGGCCCATTTTGGTAAAATGAGCACCTTTACTGCAGCTGTGCACACAGCCCACGCTGAAGGTGCACCAAATGAATACAAGGCTGCCACCAGCCAATGAAGGTAAGCTTGTCCCTGTAACAGAAGTGTTACAGTTTTAAAGTGAAAGGGAATACATTGTATCTCCCCAGCACACCACATAAGGTGGGGTGTGCTGGCTTCACATGAATAAAATGTAAAGGGGATCCAAAGATCATTTCTACCCTTGGGAACTGTAGTTCTCTCAGGTTAGCAAAAGAAAGTTAAAAGGGGAGCACCTAAGGCAACCCAGCAACAACAGGCACTTATTGCCATAAAGTAGCTAAACAGGATAACTTTAAAAAGACTATGGAGAGTCAGAAAAATGACACCCATAAAAAGAGTAAACAATTCTGTTAGTGTGGAAAAAGGTTCCCACTCAGAGTTATTAAAGAAAAATATCCCACTAGTAAAGCAAAAAAGTTCTGCGGTTGACCAAGGTCAGGAAGATTTACCAGTTCTGTGAACATATTACCCAACATCTAGCATGCATATCCAGCTGGAAATTTCAGCCTATGTCCCAGAATGTCCCAACAAAGCTGTTTTAAGTGGGGGTGGTAGGGCAAGCTTTGTAATCTTCAAAACATAAGTACACTTTGCTAGGCAAGATTATATGTAGTAACCATGTGGTTACCAGCCTTGTCCTCTTGGCAATAGGTAACAACTACTGGTATAGGTCAGTACTTCACAAGCTGGTAGACTGACTTAGCAGCCAGACCTATCTCAAGAGGGGTAAATGTGAGTTGTAGAGGGTGAACAGAGATTCACAATTACAAGTATCCAAATAACACTTATACTCAAGTAAAATAAGACATGCATTACTCACCGTAATAGCATTTCTGAGGATTGTATCTGCTTAGATTCACATGCTGTGCATATGGTTCGACATCCAGTGGTAACCACAGAGTATTGCATCTGGTCTTTCGGGGACCGAAAAGGGATGTCAGCATAGACGTGTCTGTAACACTATCCCTATCGTGACGTGCAGTGTACCCAAAATCCCTCACGTGCCGAGGGAGCCCAAGGCTATTGTAAGTGAGTACATGAAGAGAGAAAGTAGTAAGACATCCATGTTCCTTCCACCCCGAGCGGGGAGGTAGGGAGGACGCTTGTGAATCTAAGGAGATATAATCATCAGAAATGCTATTAGTAAAGTCTTCTGATGCTTGTTAACCGGCTTAGAATCACATCAGTACCCAGAGTTGGAGGTGGGTTATGAGAAGGAAAAGTAGAGAAAAGATGCCTTAGTACTGCTTGTCCCACCTGAGAATCAGACCTAGAATGAGCGTCTAGGCAATAGTGTTTTGTAAAGGTGTGTACAGAACTCCAGGTTGCCGCTTTGCAAATGGACTATGAATGCTATGGAAGTCGCAGTGCCCCGTGTAGAGTGTGCTCTAGGCTTTAAGGGCAGTTCTTTCTTTGCAAGAGCGTAACAGTGTGATGCATTTGACAATCCACCTTGAGATAGCTGATCTAGAGATAGGATCCCCTTCTCTACCAGCTGCCACTGATACAAAAAATTGGTTCGTTTTCCTCAGTGGTTTTGTTTTTTTCAGGTAGAACATGACTGCCCTGCGCACATCTAGTGTGTGTAGGCTTCTTTCGGCCATGCTACTGGGATTCTGGAAAAAGGTAGGTAGTTCGATCGATTGGTTCACATGGAACTTCGAGATGAATTTAGGCGCAAATCTGGGGCGAGTGTGCAGAACAACCTTATCCCTGTGGACTGTAACAAAAGGATCTAGAACAGAAAGGGCCTGTGGTTCGCTAACCATTCTAAGTGATAGCCACAAGGAAGGCCGCCTTGTAAGTAAGGTCTTTTAGACTTGCTTTATGCATTGGCTCAAAGGGAGATCCCATGAGTCTGGTTAAAACCACATTTTGATCCCATCCAGGAGCTTAGTGAGAAATGGGAGGATAAATCCTCTTAACCCCTTCCATAAAAGCTTTAATCACCTGTTTTTCCACCACGACACCTTTTGTTGTGACGTGGTGTAGGCTGAAAGAGCAGCAAGATGAACTTTTAGGGAATTGAAGACCAACCCTGTGTCCAACAAATGGGTTAGGTACATCACAATGTGTGTGGGTGAGCAAACTATGGGATTGACGCCCTTGGTATTACACCAGATGACAAACCGTATCCATTTGCTGGAATAGCTTTTCTAGCCTCCCCGAGAATGCCCATGCATCTCTGAAGGAGCTGAAGGTGTCCAAACTATGACCTCAGGAGCCAGGCCACTAAGTTCAGAGTTTGTGGGCATGGGTGTAGGGTCTCCCCCCTGTCCTGAGACAACATGTTGTACGGGCAGGGTAGTTTTACTGGTGGGGAGAGGGACATTTCCATTAGACGAGTGAATCAGGGTTGGCGGGCCCACATGGGGGCTACCAATATCATGGTGACTGGTTCCTGGTGCATCTTGTGCACTATCTTGTTGAGTAGGGGAGTCGGGCGGTGTGGGAGAGAAAGCATTAACAAATTTCCCTGACCATGTTATCCAGAGACCGTTCCCCTTGGAGCGGTTCTGGGGCTACCTGGAGGCATTGTCTTGGCATTGGGCGTTCTCCTGAGTTGCAAACAGGTCGATCTCTGGGAAGCCCCATTCTGTAAAGATGTTGGACATGGTGTCTTCGTGCAGACGCCATTCATATTCTATGGACAGTGGGAAATCTCTGTTGAGCACATCGGCCAGAAGATTGAGTTCCCCTGGAACGGGTTGAGACAACAGAAACATCTTGTGTTTGAGAGCTCACATCCAAATGTTTTGGGACAGCTTGGATAGCCCTGGAGAGTGTGTACCCCCTTGTTTGTTCAGGTAATACATGGCTGTGGTGCTGTCTGTCAGAACCAGCACAGTCTTCCCTTTAAGTTGCGTATGAAAGGCTACCAGGTCTTGAACACCGGTAATAGTTCCAGTAGATTTATATGGTTGCATGCTACTTGTGGGGACCACACTCCATGCGCTGTATGCTGAAGCAGGTGAGTCCTCCACCCCGTGAGAGATGAGTGTCGTGAGAGTGGCTTCCACTGCAGGGGTGGTGAAGGTTTTCCCCTTGGAGAGGTTTTCCCTCAACCACCACTGCAGAGAGAGAACGAGGGCTAGCGAGACAACTACCAGATCTTCCCATTGTCCGCTGACCATTGGCTGTTGAGCCACTCTTGCATTGGATGCATTGCGCAGCCGCGCGTGAGAAACCAAGTATATGCAAGATGCCATCATCCCTAGCAAACGCATGGCTTTGCATACCGTCACCTCCCGACTGGCTACATATTGAGGGATCTGAAAAAGCATGTTCTGAACCCTCTCGTTGGAGTGGAAGACGAGGCCGTCCTTCGTCCAGATTAGAGCCCCCAGACATTGTTTTACTTGACTGGGGACTAGACTGGATTTTGTCTCGTTGATGGAGAAACCCAGACTGAACAGAAGGTTTGCAGTCTTCTGGGTGTTCAAAAAGCATGTGTCGTAAGAGTCCCCTGTTATGAGCCAGTCGTCGAGGTAAGGGTAAACCGGGACAAGCACTTTGAATTGGTAATGACTGTCCTCTATCATGAACCTTAGATATTTCCTGTGCGCTGGCAACATTCAAATATGAAAGTATGCATCTTTCATGCCCAATGTTGCCATGTGGTCCCCCTGTTTCAACAGTGGGATCACCTCCTGTAGCGTTACCATATGAAACTTCTGAGGTTTTATAAATTTGTTCGCTGGGCGCAGGTCTAGAACAGGGCGCATGGGGAGGTCCTTTTTGGGTACAAGAAAGTGCACTGAATAAATACCCTGGTTTACCTGAAGAATAGGGACGGCTTCTATGGCGTCCTTTCCCAGCAGCGCTTCCACCCCTTGATTCAGGATCTGCAGATGATCCGGTGAGAGGCGCCGTCAGCGTGGTGGTCTGAACAGTGGTGGCGGGCGAATTCCATGCAGTACCCTTGGGCAACCGTATTTATAACCCACTGGTCTGAATATCCCCTCTCATGCCGTGAGGAAAGATGTTAAACACCCCCCGACCGGGGTGACAGGGGAGGGGACATGGATCTGATGGTCATTTCTGACCAGAGGCTGCGGCTCCTCTGCGATTGGGGCCCTTTACCTTTGCCACGTCGCTGACCCCTTGGTGGGTAGTAGGCAGGGCTTCCTGATGTTTGTCCGGAGTTATAGTTTCCGGTGCTGTAGTTCTGACTTGAATGGGACTGCCCTCGAAAGGACCAACGAGAACCAACTCCCCTTTGAGGGGAAGGTTTCTGAGCTATCTGTTGCAAGGATTTTAGAGTCTCATGCTCTTTCTTGGCAGTCTCCAGGGCATCGTCGACACTTTTCCGAAGAGACTGGTCTCTTCTATGGGTTTGTTAATAAGAGCGGCCTGTGCTTCAGGCTTGAACCCCAAGTTACGAAGTCAAGTGTGCCGCTTCAGTAAAGTGCCCTGGGCCAGAGACCTGCCTGCTGTCTCAGCAGTGTCCAGAGTGTTTTTGATTATATTCTGGTTTACCTGCCTGCCTTCCGCCACGATGGTGAGAAGCCTGGACCTAACAGGTTCAGGAACCTTCTGGGGACCTTCCTGTACCAGGCTCCATTGTGCGTCTGCATAACTCGCCAGCAGCGTGGTGTTATTCGCTATGCGTGTGGTGTATGCAGCTGCTGAGGTAAAATGCCTACCTAGCGCGTACAACCTCTTGGATTCCTTATCCAGAGGTGCCTCCCCCATAGCATGGGGTACTCCAGCCCGTTTCCGGATGGTAGTCACTACCAAGGAGTCGGGGGTGGCGTGGCCTTTAATATTGAGGGTCCGAAGGTGCTGGCCGAAATAGTTTTTCCATTCTTGGGTTCACTGCCCGGGTCTGAGCTGGTGGCACCAGGGAGGGGGCCAATCTTCTTTTAACAGAATTTAGGAGGGGAATGGCTTGGTTTGAGGGGGGGGTTTCTCCTTGAGAATGTCCTCCACAAATTCTTGTCCGGGTACCGCCTCTTGAGTAGTGATCTGAAAGTGATCTGCTGCCTTCCTTAAGGTGGCATTGAAGGCCATTTGGTCGTCTACAGGCGAGGCCTGGTGAGCCGGGATGTATGGAGGAGAAAACAGGCATAGAACATCAGTGTCCTGATCTTGCTTGGGGAGTGTCCATGGCTCAGTTTCCACTTGCTGGATTTTCTCCCAGTTGTCGATGACATTCGCCTGGTTCTCAGTGTAGTCCTGCAGGAAGGAAGGGTCTTCTTCGCTGTAGATGTCCTGATAAGTGTCCATCTGGACCACCTCTTCATGGTGGACAGAGACCGAGAGTCAGGATTTTCTTGGAAACGTGAAGCTGATCTTAAAAGAGGATCTCTTAGAGGAATGTGTCTCGAAGGGTGTTGGACAGAGGCTCTTGACTGTCCTCGTAGGTTTCGCGAGTATCGGGGCACCATAGCGTGTCTTTAGACATGTCCGCGGCCTGCCCCATGTGTTTCGAAGAGAGTAGGTACCAGCCCAACTGCCGAAGTAATTCTCTTCATACTGTCTTCAATCTCTGCTCAATCAGTGTGAGTTAACGGGTTCGAAGGTCTATCGGTAGATTTACCGCCTACTGTGGCGTTAGAGGGCCTAGCAGTAGATTTTTCACCTGGAGGCCTAGTAATAGGTTTTGGGCCTACCGGGCATTTAGGGACCATCGGAGCGTTGAATGCCTGCGCTTCGACGTGTAAACCCGATTTAGGGGTAGCGCCCTTTTTTTTTGAGTGCCCAGTCACAAGACGCTGCTGCGGATGCAGGGAAGGCTGCTGATCTACCCGATCAGAGGAATCCGCTGAAAATTTCAACTGCCCGGCTGGCGCATTCACCTTTTTCGACTGAACCATCGAAATTGGTGGTGGGGTTGTGTGCTTAGTGTGATGTGGTTTTTGTACGCCCCTGTCGCCGGGTGTTGTCTCTGAAGCGAGACTTGCATCAGGCCTTAAAGCGTCGGGGATGGGCGCGGCGGACCAAGAAGTGTCCGCCTCAAGCTCTAGGACATCTGATACGGATGTTTGGTCATCGGAGGTGCCCCCGACACTTTCGGCGGGTGTGGCGTTGGGGGAAGAGAGTTCAGCCCGTGACATACGTTTGCGACCCACCGCTTTACACAGCGCTCCTTAAGGGTCTTAGGCCAAAGGAGTTTAGGAGCCGCACACCGATTCTTGTTGTGATCTAAGGGGAGACATGAATTACATGTTCTGTGCTAGTCTTTCCATGGGTATCTGACCCTACACTTAGGGCAGAACCTAAATGGAGTCCTTTCCATAGCGAAAGGTATAAACAAAGATAACCAGACCTAGAGGGCAAAGAGGGGGAAAGAGGAAATACATAACGAAAGATATAGCCACCCCAACCCCACTCTCCCTACTGTGTAGGCCGGCCATGTGGATACCTCAGCTGCCGATCTTAGGCGCCGAAATCCACCGCCGTAGAAACTCCCTGCAGTCTTTGTCGAAGTTCTTAATCGCTGTTGAAGTGACTTATGGGGGAATAACCAACAAAGTCGGTATAAAGATAAACAATGTCTCTTATGTAAGAGCTCCGCAATAGGGCGACCAGTTATCTGGGCGGAAAAACAATCTGAGGGACCTCGGCGCATGAGGGATTTTGGGTACACTACACGTCACTATAGGGATAGTGTTACAGACACGCCTATGCTGACGTCCCCTTTCGGTCCCCGAAAGACAAGATGCAATACTCCACGGTTACCACTGGATGTCGGACCATATGCACAGCATGTGATTCTAAGCAGATTAACAAGCATCATTAATTATTTAACAGTCAGTTTTAAATAAGCCTTCTTTAGAAAGGGCAATATGTAACAATAAAAACACACTTCACAACATTTCCTCAGATTTCAGTTATGCCAGTAGATGATATGATAGTTTATATATATATATATATATATAGCGCCTATACACAATGTGTTTCAAAGCGCTTCAAGGCAAGGGAGGGAACAAGGGAAAATACAATGAAATTCTTACAGGCCATGAACAGTAAGGATGTGAAATTAACTATCGTACACGGCCTGACGACATTTCTGATAGTGCAAGAGCTAAGACATAGATAAGGAAGGGAGGGGGGAGTTCTATAAAGTATACAGAGAGGAAATCCTCCCCCCAATGCTGGACATGCTTAATGAGGCGTTTGAGATAGGACGGTTGCCTGTGGCGCTCAGAGAGGCGATCATAATACCGCTGCCCAAGCCCAACAAACTGGAGCATAGATGTGGTTCCTACAGACCTTTGTCGATGCTAAATCAGGACAGCAAGATTCTAACGGCTGTCCTGGCAAATCGATTGCAGAAAGTGATTGGTAGACTGATACATCCTGATCAAACGGGTTATGTCCCGAATAGGAATATAACACACAACCATAGGCGTCTTCACCGGGTGGTCGAATGGGGTAGCAGGAATGAAGGTGAGATGGCGATAGTGTCTCTAGATGCAGTTAAAGCCTTTGATTCGGTCAAGTGGTCATGGCTATTGGCTGCCTTGGAAGGGTATGGAATGGGGCCGGGCTATATAAGGTGGGCTAAGATGTTGTATAGTGAACCGCTTGCCAGGGTCCGAACTGGAGCGGTGATATCCGAGAGATGGCAACTTGGTAGAGGCACCAGACAGGGGTGCCCCCGATCCCCGATGCTTTACATTTTAGCCCTGGCGCCTCTGGCAATATGCCTTAGGGCACAGTATGATGCGATAGGCATTGAGGTAGGAGGGGAACGACACTTGATATCCTTGTACGCAGATGATTTATTATTGTACCTGCAATACCCAGAAGAAAATCTCCTATACATACTTGAAGTGATGGAAAGATATGCAGAGTTGTCGGGCATATCGGTGAACCCCCAAAAGTCTGTCATATTCCCGCTGGGTAACTGTAAGGGGACCTCTGTGGATAGACTACCAGTGCTACAAGTACCATGGGCAACTAACTCTTTTCGTTACCTGGGCGTAGATGTATACCACACGGTGGAAGAAGAACATAGACATAATACAGAAGTAGCCGTCGAGAAAATTAGGAACAGCATGCAGTTCTGGGCAAAACTGCCCCTGGCGATGATGGGGCGAGGGGCAATGCTCAAGATGGTAGTCCTACCCAGGCTCCTGCATTACTTTAGTAATATCCCATACATGATACCCAAGAGGTTTTTCAGTAAATTGAACAGCATGTGCAGGGAGTTCCTGTGGCATGGTACCCGAAATAGAGTGGCGTTTTGGAAATTGCAGAACTTTTATGAAAACGGAGGTATCAGACTGCCTCATTTTGAGGTTTACTATTTGGCGGGACAGCTACAGTATGTGGCTAAGTGGCTCTCCGTCGAAGTGACCCCTGAGCACAGGGTGCTTGGACAGGACTGCGCCCCGTTTTACATGAAAGAAATGATCTGACTGCCTGAAACCGAAATGAGGGGGCGTCCTGCGATGTTGAGGTTTGGGTGGGAAATTTGGCGTAGGGCTTGTCGCTTGATGGAAGTCCCATGCCCGTGGCTTCCGCAGATACCGCTGGTTGCTTTGACAGGAGAGGATATTCAGTTGAGGGTGATTATTAGGACCTACTGGGAATCGGTGGGGCTGGTGACGCTAGGCGATGTTTGGCAAGAGGGGTCCATTAAGGAGTTTGTAGAACTCAGCGAATAGGTGGGGCTACATACGGGCCAATATGTCACGTACATTAGATTGGTGCGGATGATTAGGAACACCTGGCCAGAGACAGTTTTGATAGAAGAACCAGATGCAGTTTTGGGAGCAATATATGATATATCCGAAGGAGGGCATGAGATATCGAGATTGTATGAGATGGTGATGGCTAAGGTCGGGAAAGAATTAACACATCTGAGACTGTACTGGGAGGCGGAAGTGGGGGCCCCAATGGAGGATGGGGTGTGGGAGCGTGCCCTGGGCTATCACAAAAAAGTGTCTAGAAATGCCAGATTAAAACAAATACAGCTGTATGTTACGCATAGGGTATACATGACCCCCTTGAGGATATCCAAGTTCCGAAACACTGGAAGACAAGCGTGTCCCAAATGTAACTTAGAAAACGCTGACATGACACACATGTTTTGGTCGTGCCCGATCATTGGGTGTTTTTGGGGAGAAGTGGCGCAGAAACTGGCTGATAAGGGGGTTACTCTTGTTATAGACACGGCCTGGGCCTGCTTACTGGGCAGGTTCCCCAGGCCACGGAAACTCAAGCATATTGAGAAACTGAGAAATCTGGCGTATGTGCTTGCAAAACATAGGATTGCCATGGGGTGGAAGAAATGCCACAAGCCTAAGGTGGATGTATGGTGGAAGGACTTGCAGAAATGGGCAGAGGCTGAAACGGTGGCATGGCAAGAAGCGAGTAGCCTGGCTGGAGAAGGGGAGGCGGGCACCCTGTTGGCTTGGAAATCGCTAATAGCAGAATTGTTTGGAGTAATATCGGATCCAACAGACTCCGAAGAGAACGAAACCCAGCCGCATGTGCCAGACATTGAATGAGATTGACAAATAGGCTCATGGGGGGAGGGAGGGGTTATGGGAGCAGTGATTAAGATAAATTGGTGTGTAATGGAACTATTATTATGCTGCTTGCTTGGTTTGTGTTTTGTTTGCATAAAATCAATAAAAGAAAAAAAAAAATTTAAAAAAAGGGAGGGGAGAGTGGGAAGGCAATGGAAACAGACAGGCAACTACCGTACTAGGCCTGACGACATTTATGGTAGTGCCGGAGAAAACAAAAGGTGAGAGGATTGCAGAAAGGGAGGGGAGGAACAAAACAAGCGACTACCATACTAGGCATGATGACATTTCAGATAGTGCTAGAGGGGGGGAGGGGGGGAGGGAGGGACAGTAATGGGAGGTTGGAGGAAAAAGATACCCTTTTGGGATGTCACACACACACACTTCCTACGCCCTGAGGTGACTTCAAATGCTAGGACACTTCACTTGTAACCCTTAATGTAATATTGAGATTGTGGAAAAGGAAAAGGTTAGGGAAGGAAAAAGGTTAACAAGTTCTCATAACGGGTGAGTATTTTACACTCCTCCAATGAAGTATAGGTTAGACCTTTCCCAGCAATAGAAGTTAAACCTATGAACCACCTATGAGGGACAGTTAAAGAAATGGTTTGGCCAAAACATTTTATTTCAAAAATAGAAAGGCAATATTAAAAAAAAAAACGATTGGCATTTTTTGTTTTCGAAGTCCCTATGTAAAATTTTGAGCAATTCAAGCTCAAAATTTGCAAAAGCAAGCACATGGGCACATCCATTTTGTGAAATGGATGCCCGCCTGTGCTAGCTTTTGCGGCACTAATGAAGGAAAAGCCAGCCAGCTGTAGTAATCAAAAGCTACCACTGGGTGGCTTTTCCTTCATTGGTGCCGGCACTTGGAGGACGCGGACAGGAGACTACAGGCAGAAAAGCTGCAGCTGCATCTCGGTAAGTGCTATTTTTTTTTTTTTTTAAATAAGCACTAGCTGCGTTTTTTTTTCTACGTTTTCCGGGCTGGAGGAGCCCGGAAAACTTAGAAATAAAACTGCAGCTTTAAAAACGTATTTATGTTTGCGGTCGCTTTTGAAGCGACAGCAAACATAAATACAACGTTATTGTGTTTGAAAACGCTGCGGTTTTTCTTTCTAAGTTTCTCAGGCTCCTCCGAGCCTGAGAAACTTAGAAAGAAAAACCGCAGCGTTTTCAAACACAACCGCGTTGTGTTTCTGCCTAAATCTGCTTTCCCATTTGGGGCTCTAGGGCTCCCCACAGGGAGCCCTAGAGCCCCAAATGGGAAAGCAGATTTAGGCAGAAACACTGCAACATTTAGCATTGCGGAAAACAACCGCGTAGTGTTTGCTCCTCGCCGAAGAGCCCCAAATGGGAAATCAGCTGTAGGCAGAAACACCGCGGCATGTAAACACAACCGTGTTGTTTTTCTGCCTGTCTTGGCTTTCACTTTGGGTCTCCGGTGCTCTCCTGGGGGAGCACCGGAGACCCAAAGTGATAGCCACGGCAGGCAGAAACAACGCGGTTGTGTTTGAAAACGCTGTGGTTTTTCTTTCTGAGTTTCTCAGGCTCCTCCGAGCCGGAGGAGCTTGAGAAACTTAGAAAGAAAAACTGCAGCGTTTTCAAACACAATAACGTTGTATTTATGTTTGCGGTCGCTTCAAAAGCTACCGCAAACATAAATACAACGTTTTTTAAGCTTCGGTTTTATTTCTACGTTTTCCGGGCTCCTCCAGCCCGGAAAACGTAGAAAAAAAACCGCAGCTAGTGCTTATTTAAAAAAAAAAAAAAAAATAGCACTTACCGAGATGCAGCTGCAGCTTTTCTGCCTGTAGTCTCCGGTCCGCGTCCTCCGAGTGCCGGCACCAATGAAGGAAAAGCCACCCAGTGGTAGCTTTTGTTTACTACAGCTGGCTGGCTTTTCCTCCATTAGTGCCGCAAAAGCCATAGCGAGCACAGCGGCGGGCATCCATTTCACAAAATGGATGCCCCCATGTGCTATCTTTGAGCTTGAATTGCTCAAAATTTTACATAGGGACTTCGAATAAAAAAATGCCAATTGTTTTTTTTAAATATTGCCTATTTTTTAAAATAAAATTTTTTGGCCGAACCAAACCAATGTCAATGGGTAAGAAGAGTCTGCAGGGACCCAGGACAGCCAAGGTCAAGTTGAACAACGTCTAGGGAGCGGAGGCACTTCTGGTAGATGGCACAAACGTCTTACACATTGTTATAAGAGTTTGTATAAAAAGAATCGCTGTTGGGCCACCAGCTGTAAGTCTTGTTGTTAGGGAGAATTCGCCGAAATGTGCCAACTCCTCTATACCTTAGAGACCCCCAGCACTTTTACTGGACTCTAGGACTTTTTCATTTTTAACCTGAAGAGAGAGACCTTTTTCCCCACTCTCTCATGTTTTTTTCTGTTATTTAAAACTGTTTCTTTCTGGTTTTGGAGTCTGACAAACTACTTAGGCATCCTCTTTGCATTGTGACGCACATCACCTCAGTGCAGCGGCACAGGGAAGCCAAAGAGAGAAATACCCTCTCTTGGATAAACTACTGTTTCCAAGAGCAGTAAAGGGAAATTAACTTTACTTCCAACATGTAACTTTCTAGACCCAGCACACACTATCTTACCATAGGGTGCTGGAGGGGTTACTTAGTGAAGGCAAGCGTCCCCAAACAGCACGATCCTCCCCGCAATGAGAGACAATGAAGGACTCTCCCAAAATGGGAATAAGGCCAAGACAGAGTGCGGGTGAGCGTAAATGGGAGTTTATCAATCAGAATAGGGCATGCAAAGGACTCTGCAAACTCCGAGAGCGCTCTGTCTGACAATAGCAAAGGCAGGCGTATATATTTACAAAAAACGTCATAAGAACCTACACACTATAGGGGGCACAAGTTCATGGGGATTGGGTGGCGACGACTAACTATAGGTGCTGCTGTGATGTGGTTGGCTTTGGCTGGAAGACGTCACTGGTCAGCCTCGTGGGTTGGGCTGGGCCTGGCAGGGTGGCAGAGTTCATCCAGGCGGTGTTGTGGGGCCATCGCGGCCAGTGGCAGAGATGAATGTCTTTTCCTGACTTATTAGCCCTAGGCCATGCACACCGCAGTCATTCAGGCATTTTGATATTATCTTCTTTAGTAAATCTTTCAATAGGTTATACAACAGGTTAATGCAACACAGGAGGAATGCACCTTGTGAGGGGACTGGAGGTAATACGTCAGGGCATGGTTACCAGTGTCCTGTTGACCGGGGCCATAGGTCGAGGGGCTAAGCTTCAGGGCCTGGGACGGGCGGTACATGTCTTTCTGCCTTGTTAGAAGTTGTTATGGATGTTCCGCTGTGTGTTGTCAAAGTGTTGGGTGTCTTGATTGCACAGGGCCATAAGTCTGAGATGGTCCGGTGGGTTGTGAGGTTTACGAGGGGGCGCGTGTGTTCAGGCAGAGGTTTACTGCTGTGCTGTAAATAATGCATGTGGCAGGTGGTGGCCTTGGGTGCTACAGAGGGGGTTACAAATCTTTGAAGCGACTCCAGTCTGGTTGGGGGAGGTAACGCAGCGCGGCGCGGTCTCTGCTCTCATGCCTTGGCAGCCTTCGTAGGGTGGGAGGGGGAATGGCCTTGCACGTATTTCACAAAGGTATCTCCCTCGTGTGTTGCCGATTTAGGTAAAGACATCACAAACATTTGAACACTCTATAATACTTATTCAAAACATTACAAAACGTGCATTTAAACTTTGCTGGATGTGTCTTGATTATACCCAGTCTGAGCACCTTATTCAGACATTATGTTTTAACAAGTACAGTATTTAGTTATATGCATATATATTTGCAGTAAGTGAGGTAGAGTTAGGATTGGTGGAGAACATAGAAAGTAACCCGCCACTTGTTCGTGACGGTGGTGGCGCATGTGGGGCCTAGACATGCACACATGACATGCGCCTTCTCGTGCATTCTTCACATGGGCCCTTTGTATGGTTACATTCGTTTTCTTGTGTCCTCTAGCAGCATTAGTTCAGTTATGGCGCGAGCCCATGGGGTGTAAGTTTTCCAGTCATACACGTAACAAACAGATTCCTGGTGCGTTCCTTTATTATTAGCACCCAACTGCAATGGTATAGGCTCACCATCGCTTATATCATAGGAGCATGATTTCTTGTAATTATACATCTTACAGGCTTTTGTAATATAAGGGATTTTATGGAAGAAAAGCATCCTTTGCAAGTAGTCTCAACATTAATATACAAAGATTGTCTGTCATCTAACGACCATTTTACTGTTCTTTTCATTTGCCTAGGCCTGCTGGCCGGGTCATGCTGGGAGCGATGATACACTGCGGGAGGTGAACTGTTACAATGTTAGTGTATTACACTAGCTCATGTCCGTCTTGTTCGTGGGAACGTGCTCGCAGCGGATCTGCCAGGGTGCTGCGGCAACAAGGATGACTAAAACCCTCCAAGGGTGGGGGCCGCGCTACAGTGCGCTGAGCTCACATCATCTTTACCAGACAAAATGGTTTCTAGGCCTAGCTAAATTTTAATACATGTGGGCAATTAATACGTGCGGGCAATGTCTCCAGTGGGTGAACCCTCCACCACCTGGGCCCGGGTGGCATGAGGGGACGCCCAAGAGAGCCATAGTCCTCACCTGGGGAGAAAGCGTAGGCGAGGGGGGGTCTTCTTGGACCAGTCCTCCCCTACATTTCCCCCCTTTCGTTACTAAAGTAACTAATTCTTTAAATCTTCTATCCTCCTACATTCTGCCTCGTCCATCACCGCCTCATCCCATGCAGGAGTTCCTTTGATGGGCATCCATGCTCTGCACACCCCCCTTAAGCTCTCACCTCTCCGGGCGTATTCATCTGGGGTACACATTAGATATATGCACCCACCATCTCCTTCCAAATCTACCCAAACTTCCTCATACCATTCTAGTATACGGGGCTCTTTGATGGTGGTGTGCCACAACTTATCTACAATATCTTTATCGTGGTATATAGGCACCAGTTGGTACCTGGGCGAGTTATCTATCCCTGTTTGTACTTGTGCTTCTTGCATCGTTTTTATTGTACCGTGTGAGTTGCCCATTGTCACCATCATCATTGCACCATTTGGTACTGCGTTAGCACAAACTCGAAGACCCACCTGGCACAGGCAAAAAAGTAGAAGGAGGAACACAACAGCTGGTATTAAAAATTTCACAGTTGTTCCAAGCCATGAGGGAACCCAGGAGAAGATGTTGTCGAACCATGTACTCGCTTCTGCTCCACCTTCCTTCCCTCGATCACATGGGACAGGGAGCCATTCTCTGCGTCTTCAGAAGGTACGAAAGTGCAGCAGGCACTTCCTATTTTTCGGCAAACACCACCGTCCATCGCCGTCAACAGGTCCAGGACATACCTGTTTTGCATGGTCATTAGTCGTAAAGCTCTTAGTTCCACTTTGATTATATTGAATCCTTTCTTCAGTGTCGTTTGCCAGCTGAATCAATTCCCAGCGTGTTATCTGGAGCCATTTTGCGTTTGCCCTTGCTTGGACACTTGAGACGAGTGAGGCAAAAAATGTTTCTGCTGAGCTGAATAATCGATACTTGTCTGGGATCTGAGCCAATAGTTCTGATGATGCCTTTGATATGTAATTTGATGCTCGTCTGTTACGGGTCAGCACTTCTCCCTTGCTTCCAGAAGACAGGACATATATTTGTGTCTCTGCAGTTGGTTGAGCCACACTCTGCATGCGTTCCTGTGTCCCATCGACGTGGCTTTCTGGTATCACCATTAGGGCTGAGTGCAGAGTGGCCATTGAGCAGCTGCCACTCCATGACTGGGGGAGGTGTAGGTATGCCTGTTTGCCGCACACCCAGTACGTGTCCATCAGGGCCGCTGTCCCTTTCCTTAGGTCTGGGATGGTGAGGGTCTTGTTGCAGTTCTTGTTTGTTCCCATGGGGGTTCTCCCTTCTCCTTTAAAGCACAGTTTATAGTCCATTTCGCTCTGCAGTTTGAACGGCTTTTCAATGGCAGTTACCCAAGTTAGTTTTGAAATGTGTTCTCTCCATACTGGTGTACATGTTTCCTCTATCCACTGCAATTTATCCGGTGCCACGCCTCTTAGTGCTTCCGCTTTGCACAGTACTTCTTCATCCTTCCGCTTGTTGTCAGAAAAAAGTGTCCCTTCTATCACAAAAAATGGTTCTTTCAAACATACCACTCCTGCCGTTTTTGGGTAACACGTTTTCTCGTTCTGCAGCATTTGAAAAGTCACTTCGTGTGCCTGGAAGGTGTTCTTAATCCTGCACAGCGTGAGATGAAGGAGACATTGGGCATCCACAATAGGCAACTCTTTGGGTAACAACACTTTGGGTGTACCTGATGCATGGGGGATGAGGGAACAGACATAACAGCTCTCGTTTGTTGTCTGTTTAGCTGTGGCACTCATGTCTGCATACCACTTATTTGTTTGATGGGGGTGTCGTGGGTCTTCCATCTTATCTAGACCTAGCCCATAGTACTCATCATACTTCCTCCTCCCTGCTTCTCTCTTTCGTCTGTTGTTCTTGTTACTCATGTACTTCCCAACCCCCTGGGCAGTGGACAAACTAGACCCCCCTTTCTCATTCCCGCCCCCCTTGGCCCATTCATCATATAATATTTCGTGCATTGCTAGTAGCTTTTCGTCTTCTTTCCTGACGTTATCTGGCAGATTGTTTTTTGGGATGGGGGCAAGCTGGCTGGTGGGGGTGTTATACAACCATGATATGGCAGACGGGTTTCGGTCATTGAGACTGTGGGCATTGTAATTGGATACCCCTGGTGGAGACACTGTGTTGCTCTGCATTCCACCTTGTGGCTTTTCTCTTTGTGAAGTCACAACACTGGATGGTGTGGTATGATACCCCCACACAAGTTTAGTTCCGTCCCATATCAAAAAATCACCTTCCCTGGTATTGACACCTGCCGTTGCATTGGGCCCGGTGGTACTGTTAATTGGTCCAGTAGTGTTGTTACTCCCTCCCCCCTCGTACATCTCGATAGAGATGAACGCTATAAACCAATATGTAACCAAGCCAAACATTATCATAAAAAACAATGTGATGCATACTGATAATCCACACTCATACGAATATCTACATCTCTCATATACTAATTCTCTCATTCTACTAATTCTATCCGTTGCAGGCTGCCCGTTAGATGCCATGGAAGCTCCCGTTTGAGATATAAAAGTGCATTAAGTGCATGCATGTAAACGTTTTGCTGGCACCATCTGTGCCAATACATTTGACGGGGAATGGAAGTGGGTGATGATGCGGGGGAGGGGTATTCACAGACAAGGGTATATACAAGCTATAATATTATTATTTCATTAATTACATACCACTCAACAAGATAAAAAAAAAAAGCACACACATTTTTTTTTTTTTTTTTGGAATATCCTTGTCAGTCATTATTCCATTCTAGTCCAGTGCTGACACACACACACACACACACACACACACACGCAAGTTGATATTTAGACATCCTACTCATTTGCATCGTTTGCTGTTGTCTGCCTCCTCATCTATCTCCTCTTGTACATTGCTGTATGCTTTTCGTACGTCGGTCAAATGCACCCAGTACCTCAAGCCCTTCACCTTCACTGCCGTGGGTGTGCAGAATATTACTTCGTATGGGCCATGGAATCATGGTGCATTCCACCGACGCACAAAGCTTCTAACATAAATTGAGTCACCTGGCATCAGCTGTAGCTGTTGCTCTGGCTCCGTGACAGATCCTGTTACGTTTCCCTCTTCTCTAGTGAAGGGTGGGGAGAGTTGTTTTGATATGGCGCGCGCTGCTCTTGTCAATTTTCGTAAATAGTCTGTAAACTCGTCTCCCAATATTGCGGCACTTCTGTGAGCATCTGAGTGTTCGCGCAGTGGAGTGTGCGCTGTATTCATTCTCCTCCCAGTCACGATTTCGTGCGGGGACAAATGGTGGTCTTTGCTTGGCTGATTTCTTAATTCAAATAGCGCCAGGGGTAGACAGTAAATCCAATTTTTCTGCAATGAGAAGCATAGTTTTGATAACCTGCCCTTTAACAGGCCGTTCATCTTTTCCACTACGCCATTACTTTGGGGATGATAAATCGAACACAATTTATGTTTTATACCCAGTAATGTGGTCACTTCCTTGAAAAGTTCATTCACAAAGTGAGAGCCGTTGTCTGAGCGAATCACGTCACAAATTCCCCAGCGCGGGAACACTTCCCTTACTAGGAACTTGGCGGCGCTTTTGGCATCAGGTCGCGCACATGGTCCCGCTTCCACCCACCTTGAAAATGGGCACACAACCACGATCATGTACCGCGCGCCATTACACCTTTCCCCCATGTCTGCATAATCTATATGCAGTTCTCTGAAGGGGCCAATGGGTTTTGGAATTGTTCCCCGGAGTGTGCGTAATGTCATTCCTGAGTTGTATATTTGGCATGTTGTACATTCCAGTGCTAATCGAGACACATGCTCCTGGAGACAGGGCACAAACCATTCTTCCTGTATTTCTGCTGTGATGTGTTGTTTGGTATTATGTGCAGGGAAGTGTAGCTGTTGAAATGCTACTTCTAGTAACTGTAGTGGCATTACCACTTTCCCTGAGTTATTTTGCCGCCATAATAGGTCTGTTCCTGATTGGCTGCATCCCCGTTTTGTCCACGTCAATTTTTCTTCTGCACTAGCTCCTTCCTGCAATTCTAGTATTTGTGATAAGGACATCATGTTGTACCCTTCTGACAGTTCTTCGGTTGTTGTGTTCTTGATCATGAACTCACCTGTGTCGTATTTCTGAAAATAGGAAGCCTCCTTGGCGGCAGCGTCCGCTGCCGCGTTCCCTAAAGACACAACGTCTGTGTTGGATGTATGGGCCTGGCACGTCACTATTGCTACAGCAGTAGGGTTTTGTAGGGCCTCAATTAATTCTTTTAACAATACTGCATGCTGCACTGGTGTTCCGTCTGCCCGTCTGAATCCCCTACGGCCCCATCTTGCTAGACCTCCATGTACTGTCGTCGTCATGTAAGCTGAGTCTGTGTATATTGTTACTGCACAGCCCTTTGCTGCGTGTAGTGCTTCTATGAGCGCAATCAGTTCTGCTGCCTGTGCAGAGTAATGCGACGGGAGGCGGTACTGTACTAGTGTTTCAAACTCACCTTCCTCTAATCTCACTACCGCCATGCCAACGTGTTTTTCTCCCGTGTCCATATCAATTGATGCGGACCCATCCACAAAGTACACTTCCCCCTCGCTGAGAGCGTTTTCACACACCACTGTGTCCTCCCCTCCTTCTCCTGTGTGGGTTGCGCAGTCGTGATTTTGCATATCCTCTAATGTGCACGCTTCTGTAATGAATGTGGCGGGGTTCACTGTTTTACATCTCACTATATGGATGTTGGCGCTGGACAATATAATCTTGTATGCTGTTGCCCGCTGTGTGGTCAGTGTGCTTTTTGATCTTTCAAGTATTGCAAATAATGAGTGTTCCACAAACAATGTCACAGGGCACCCCATTACTATTGTGGCACTTTTCTCAATCGCGAATGCGGCTGCTGCGAGCGATTGTTCGCACGCGAAATGACCCTGCATCACGGCATCCAAAGTACCACTATAGTAAGCCAGGGGCTTGTGTCCTAAGGATGTTTTTTGTGTCAGTACCGCTGTCATAAGTGTTCCTTTGCAATGGGAAAATAGGTAAAATTCGCGTCCATAATCAGGGTTTGCTAGTACTGGAGCGCTTGAAATTAGCTCTTTCAGTGATTGAAACGATATGCTCATTTCTTCTGACCATTTTATTTTTTCATTCTCCTGTTGTGCTTCTTTGAGTGCTTGTAGGAGGGGCCTGGTGTATGCTGCATAATCTAGTATCCATGCTCGGCAATAATTGCACATCCCCAAAAATTTCTGCATATCTTTCACTGTCGCGGGCTCTCCTACTGACCTTATTGCCTCCACCCTGTCAGGAATTATTCTCTTTCCGTCTTTTGATATGAGCTGTCCCAGGTATAGGACCTCAGTCAGGCAATACTGTAGCTTCTCCTTGTCTACCTTGTATCCTTTGTTGGCTAGTAAAGTCAGGAGCGTTGTTGAATCTTTTCTACATGTTGCTTCGTCTTGTGCACACACCAATAAATCATCCACGTACTGAATAATCGTACTCTCTACTGATAGGTTTCCCAAGTCTTCATGCAATATGCGGTTGAATATGCTCGGGCTCTCACAGTATCCCTGTGGCAGTCTGCAGTGTTCATATCTTTTTCCCCCCAGTGTGAACGCTGTAAGGTATCTACTCTCTTCAGCCAGGGGTATTGAGAAAAATGCGTTTTTCAAGTCCACTACTGTAAAATGTGATGCTGCTTTTGGGATACTGCATAGTATTGATGCAGGGTTCGGGACTAGAGGGAACTCTTTCTGGATTACATCATTGAGGGGGCGTAAGTCCTGTATCATCCTCCAAGATCCCCCTTTCGCTTTTTTGATTGGATAAATACATGTGTTACATGGGGAGTTTGAAGGCACTATTATCCCTTGTACTAGTAGTGCATTTATCGTTTCTTTTATCCCTTCTTCAGCCTCACGGGACAATGGATACTGTTTGACTCGGGGTAAGATAGCTCCTTGTTTTAGTTTTATTATCACAGGTTGTACTCCATGCAACAGCCCTACATCATGGGGGCCTGTTGTCCATAAATTGTTTGGTACTAGCCTCATGTCGTCATCAAAAAATGACGGTGGTGTTCCTACCACTGCCATCAATTGGACGGGGATCTCTCTGGCTTGGATCAAAATGTCACAGGGCATCGCTATTTCCATTACTATCTCACCATCTGCTTCTGTGTCTGAAAAGAGATCCTCATCTGTTACCTCGCGTAGGGCGAGGTTGGCGTTTGTACACAGCACTGTGCGCCACTCACATCCTTCTCTGTCCATTCCAATCACAGCGATCCGTTTCGTTGATACCTGCACAGCGTGCAAATCCAACGACACCACTGGATCCTGGTGCTGCGTTTGGACACACTATGGGGCGGAAGAGGAACTCTGCTGGAATCCTCCAATCCATGCTTTTTAGCTCTGGAACTATAAGGGCCAAAGTCTTTAGCCCTTCAATAAACATCTCTTCATTCTGTGGCAGCCCTCGTATTTCCTGTGTGGTTGTGTAGGCTTGCACTACCAACATTGCACGCAAGGGGCATATCCCGGGTGTAGAACACACTATTCCTCCTTCGGTAAATGATATGGTCATGTTAAGTTTACTCATAAGGTCCCTCCCCAGCAAATTTATCGGGGACTGTTCATAATACAGTAAGGGTGCCTTTACAGTCTTGCCCCCTACGGTTACATCCAAAACTTCTGTGTAAGGAACTTCAATTACAGCCCCAGAGAACCCCTGCGTCTCTAACTTCCTGTTAGATAACGGGAACCGGCCCTCCCTGACACATGATTTCTCCGCTCCCGAATCAACCATGAATACAAACTGCCTGTCTCCTATCTGCGCCCCTACCAATGGTTCCTCTGCTGCACTGTGGGTGGTAGATAGAACTGGACACGCAAGTGTTCTCTGTGGGCTGTCCTATGCGGGGTGTCTCATCGCCCCCCCTTCATTGAATACGTTACCTGAGACCACTGACATGCCGTTGTAAGGTGCTGGTGCGGGGGCCCCGTTTGCTGCTGTCGCGAAAGGGTTGCCTGGTGTATATTGCATACTGTCGTTGTTTTGCATGTTTTGTGGGTGGTTCTGTGTTCTATACTGGGGTCCCTGTTGCTGGCCGGCATTACCTTGGCTTGGGTTTCTTAGTTGTTGTTGTCCCATTGGGAGGCCATATGGGCTTCCCGGGTGGGGATGGCCATATTGTTCTACCTCTTGGAACCCGTTATTGGGTCTGCTTCTGCACTCTCTAGAATAGTGCCCCCATCGCCCGCAGTTCCAGCAACTTCCTTGTGCACCTCTAGGGCCCTGCCATCCATTTCCTCCCATTCCCCCATACCCCGTTCCGCCTCCTCTTCGGCCCCTGTACCCACCTCGTCCCCCTTGAGGGGTCCACTCTTGCCACTGCGGACCTCCACCTTGCTCTTGCTCATTCCACTGCCGCTGTCCTGCTCCCGCCCAATTAGCTGCCATCCTTCCTTGTATTGCTATCAGCCCCTCCTCCTCATCGTCTCCCTCCCTGCTGTGTGGGAGTGTGGCTACTGCCGCTGCGACCTTCACCAATTTTGTCTGTACTAACTTTGCTTCGTCTGCCAATCTTTTCTGAGCTACCTCCCTCTCCCTTTCCTTTATTCGTTTACAATGGTGTACTATTATGCTCCGAATTTCTGGCCATCCCTTTGCTTCAATACCTGCTATCTTGTCGAGCGCTTTCTGCACTTCCTTTGGGAGCCCTCTTTTTATAATGAAGTAAAATAAAGAGGTCGATTGATACCAAGGCGTGGCCGTTTCCGCTCTCCACATCTCTTGGACCCGAAAAATGTAATCCATAGCCTCCTCCCCGTCATTCATTGAACACTGCATCACGGACTGTAAGTCAGGTGTATCTGGAAATGTTTCGCGTAAGGCGTCCCACACCCTAGCCCGCACTGTGTTAAAGGAGGCCCCATCATGGCGGTCACAATCTAACGTAACTCCTGGGAAACCGGCTTTAACCCATACTCTTTCAGCCTGATCGCCCACCGCTGATACGAGCAGACTTTTCACATCTCCTACAGCTAGGGGTACCCCAGCAGTATGTTTTTCAAAGGCGTATATCCACTTACTTGCCCTTCCTGATAACGGGGGCAATAGCTTTAATAAGTTGGCTTTGTCCATTTGTGCCCATGGGATATAGTTAGGTCTCCCTCCTCCTCTGTGTATCAACGGGAGCTGTAGCTTTCCTTTCGTTATGGCACCCGGACCCGATGTGGGTGCTGATGTCTCTAGTGATGCCATTTTCCCCACTCTGTTCCTTAGTCGTCCCGACCACTCATCGTCCAGTGTTCTCACTGAACATGTGCCATCCCCCCCTTCGCTTCCCCCTCCCATAGCCATGCTCAACCTGTCACTTTCTTCTAACTCGTCCCTTATATCGCATAGTAATTCCTCTCTATCCCCCATAGGCCTTTCATCATTGTCAGGATCTCCCTCACGTGTCTCTATTTCAATTATTCGTGTTGGTTCTTCCTCAATTCTGAACAGTATCTCACCTTTCTTCCACCCCTCTTCAGGTCTTCTTGTCTCGCCTGGCGCTCTAGACGTGCGCCCTGATCTAGTCGCATTAAGTGCTGTTTGTCCGCACATGTCTTTTATCCTTGAGAGCTCATCTTTTGCTATTGAGAGTCTTGACTGTAAATCATCTGTGAGTTTCTCTATGTCCACCCTTTGTGTACTCGCCTGGCCTCGCTCCCTTGTACTTTCATATGGTGGGGGTGCAGTGGGCCGGTGGGGTGTAGTAGTTGTCGGGGGAGGTACATACGTTGGATCACTGTATCCTTCTGCGGGTACAGGCTTTTTTAATATCGGGTACAAACTTATTACCTCTATTGGTGGCGCTACACTTTCTGTATCACCAGTGGATTGTCTGTAGTGGATGGGAGATCAGGATTTAATGCTGGTGCTTTAGGCTGTGGTATCTCTTCAAACAACCTCCAGAGATCTATTATTTCCCTCCTATTTTGCAACTGTTTTCCTTTATACTTCAAGAAAATGCATGTGACCACCATATCCAGAACGCTTTTATCAAATGACCCTCCCTCTGGCCATATCTGGGGTAGCCCCTCTCCCTTCAACTCAGTTACCCATTGGTCGTGATATTTCTTAATCCGCTCCGCGTACCCTGGAAGACTTTTACAAATATGTGATAAGGGTGTTTCAGCCCCCATCTCTGTGCCCTCCTAGTGCTTATGTGTCTCTGTGTGTCTGCAACTACAATGTGAATGTAGTATCAATATTATTTTTCGTATTCTACTTCACATTCAATGTTATGCTCGGTTGGGCTCTCCCTCCCTTGACTGCACAATACAAAACTGACTGTACACAATTTCTACTTTGTTCTCTTTGGGGGACACATACAAGAGCAACCCATCATTTATTTTGACAATATCAACCCGGAAATGAAAAGGCACCCACTCACGTCACTGTATCAACGTTGCCTTCAAAAAGTTTTATCCGGTCACACTTACCATGACCATTTAACAATTATACATTTATAGCCGTTTTACACATTCGCAACATCAAAGTCGTCCTCTGACACATACGAGGTGCACACACCTCTTGGTAGCATTCAATTCACCATTCGAGCTGCCCTCCCTTTCCTCCCTAGCCGGCTGTCCCTGTCTGTCTTACTTAGATAAATGGATGCGTATATACATATATTTGTGGTTTTTTTTTTTAACCTGCTCTCCCCCTTCTAGTAGGACCCTTTTTCCCTTACTTTTCTCCCAAGTCCGTGCTAATTCCGTTTTTTTTTTTTTTATTCTCCCCCTACCCCTAAAGAAAAAGAAAAGAAAGAAGTAATAGCGATCACTAATATATTCTCAGTGCCCCCTTTTGCTGAACACTTTTATCTTGTATTTCACTTCGTCATATATTCCCAGTACTAGTCAATATAGCACTATGCGGCGCCGCCTTCCACCCCCTTTCGGAGCTAGGTTCCCGTCACTTCTATCTCTTATTCACCTCGTAATCCTAATGGCCATATGCAAAGAAAAAGAAAGGAAATTTTAGAATAATCTTTAGTATATCTTCGTACCCCCTTTTCGTTCCCTGTCCTACACTTCTCTCCCCGCTCCCTTTACAATCGCTCACACTCAGTACTCACGTGCCCGTCTTGAACCGATAGTCTCCGAAACTGGGTCCGTCCAGGCAGTGTCGCCGTCAGCTCAACAGTCAGCCCCGACTCCGGCGAGCGGTACTCAAAGGGCATTTTTCAACCGGGATCCCGTACCCTTTCTCTATTAGACGCACTTCTTAGTGTACCGGTCGCCGTTGGCGGGCAGCCTCCCGGAGCCGGCTCACCGTGCGTATCCCTTTTCGACCGGAGATTCTCGTGCCAAAAGGGGACGGTTATAACGAGTTTAGGAAGAAATAATATCACGCTATCGGGGTCACCACTGAAGGCAAGCGTCCCCAAACAGCACGATCCTCCCCGCAATGAGAGACAATGAAGGACTCTCCCAAAATGGGAATAAGGCCAAGACAGAGTGCGGGTGAGCGTAAATGGGAGTTTATCAATCAGAATAGGGCATGCAAAGGACTCTGCAAACTCTGAGAGCGCTCTGTCTGACAATAGCAAAGACAGGCGTATATATTTACAAAAAACGTCATAAGAACCTTGTGAAGTTTATACACAATAATTGTAAATAAACACAGTTAAGCGGGGATTGTATTTTAACTTGTTCCCAAGGTAACTTTTATTACCAACATATAACTCTTCTAATTTTTCTATCTTTTCTTTCAGAAACCAAGAAAAAAAAGGATACAGGTGGTCTCCCGATGCGTCTTCTGGTGAAGACAGAGTTTTTCCGGCCAAGCGGGACAGAAGATTTCAGGTAAGTCTTTGTGAATCTTTGTGTCTTCTTCTCTTTGAAGATTATAATACTGTTTGGGTCTTTTCTCCTATCATATGCTCAGATTCAGTTTTCTTCTCGGTGGTTTTACAGTCTTTGCAAATTACTCGTTCTCTTACTTGAAATAGGGGTGTCTGTCTTATCGGATTTTTAAACAATAGAGTCTTTATTCTTTCATGAGTTCCTTATTGGATTTAAATGAATAATTCTCTTTTTTATTCATGAAAGTCTTTAAGAGAATATGGCTCAGATCTTCATATATACTTCTTGCTGTAACTACATTGTCGGGGATTACACAGGAGGTGAATTGTTACCTTTATTCTTCTTATTCTATTTTATTTTCACTCCTCATCCTGTACCTTCGGTTCATCTGGTATCAATTCTTCCCCCCTTAGTTCATTTATATAGTGACTGTACTAGTCCTTTCGAGTTAGCGACTCCCCTTAATTTCGTCTCATGTCCATTTAAAATGCACCCCTTTTCTCTCTCTTACCGGCTACAGATTTTTGCTTCTGAATGTCTCCACTCGACCTCGACTCTGTCTTTCACGTCACTTTGGTCATTCAGCGCTTCGCTCAGCTCGACCTCCTCTGATCGAAACTCCTCCCCTCGGCGCTCTCGGTATTGTATCAGCTGCTCGCCTTCGCGGCTCTCGATGACCGCGCCTCCTTCCTTCGGCGTTCCCGGGGTGGATCAGCTGTTCGTCTTGACGGTCTCCGCTGAACGAAATTTCTATCCCCGGAAGGCTCACCGGGTGATCAGCTGCTCGGCTCAGCGCGGTCTCCGTCTATACGAGCTTCGCCCGCAGCTACTCCCTTTGGCAGATCAGCTGTTCCGTCTTGCGCTGACTCTTCCCCTCTTCGGCTTCTCTCACCCTCACAAGGGACAAACTGAATAGCGATTTCCAACGATCGCATATAATATTAATTTCTTTAATTTCTGGTTAACTTGGTGCAACGGCACAACTTCCCTTTTTCTCTTCTTCTATCTCAGTAAGCCCAGTTCAAACCGTCCCTCTTCAAATCCTCCTCTTCGGTCTCCTGGCAACCAAAAAAAACAACAACAAAACAAAGAAGGGACAACTGTTGTCAGAAAACTTCATCTCCATCCAATCTTCTCTGTGATTGGCCTAATGACCTGTCCATTACTCCCTTCAATCAGATATCCTCAATTAACCCTTCATATGGCCTTTCTGCCTAGTATTAACAGAGCCTGAGCCAGCTGGTGTCTTTGTTATAGAATCTGCTCCATTTTTATCACAAACCTACACACTATAGGGGGCACAAGTTCATGGGGATTGGGTGGCGACGACTAACTATAGGTGCTGCTGTGATGTGGTTGGCTTTGGCTGGAAGACGTCACTGGTCAGCCTCGTGGGTTGGGCTGGGCCTGGCAGGGTGGCAGAGTTCATCCAGGCGGTGTTGTGGGGCCATCGCGGCCAGTGGCAGAGATGAATGTCTTTTCCTGACTTATTAGCCCTAGGCCATGCACACCGCAGTCATTCAGGCATTTTGATATTATCTTCTTTAGTAAATCTTTCAATAGGTTATACAACAGGTTAATGCAACACAGGAGGAATGCACCTTGTGAGGGGACTGGAGGTAATACGTCAGGGCATGGTTACCAGTGTCCTGTTGACCGGGGCCATAGGTCGAGGGGCTAAGCTTCAGGGCCTGGGACGGGCGGTACATGTCTTTCTGCCTTGTTAGAAGTTGTTATGGATGTTCCGCTGTGTGTTGTCAAAGTGTTGGGTGTCTTGATTGCACAGGGCCATAAGTCTGAGATGGTCCGGTGGGTTGTGAGGTTTACGAGGGGGCGCGTGTGTTCAGGCAGAGGTTTACTGCTGTGCTGTAAATAATGCATGTGGCAGGTGGTGGCCTTGGGTGCTACAGAGGGGGTTACAAATCTTTGAAGCGACTCCAGTCTGGTTGGGGGAGGTAACGCAGCGCGGCGCGGTCTCTGCTCTCATGCCTTGGCAGCCTTCGTAGGGTGGGAGGGGGAATGGCCTTGCACGTATTTCACAAAGGTATCTCCCTCGTGTGTTGCCGATTTAGGTAAAGACATCACAAACATTTGAACACTCTATAATACTTATTCAAAACATTACAAAACATGCATTTAAACTTTGCTGGATGTGTCTTGATTATACCCAGTCTGAGCACCTTATTCAGACATTATGTTTTAACAAGTACAGTATTTAGTTATATGCATATATATTTGCAGTAAGTGAGGTAGAGTTAGGATTGGTGGAGAACATAGAAAGTAACCCGCCACTTGTTCGTGACGGTGGTGGCGCATGTGGGGCCTAGACATGCACACATGACATGCGCCTTCTCGTGCATTCTTCACATGGGCCCTTTGTATGGTTACATTCGTTTTCTTGTGTCCTCTAGCAGCATTAGTTCAGTTATGGCGCGAGCCCATGGGGTGTAAGTTTTCCAGTCATACACGTAACAAACAGATTCCTGGTGCGTTCCTTTATTATTAGCACCCAACTGCAATGGTATAGGCTCACCATCGCTTATATCATAGGAGCATGATTTCTTGTAATTATACATCTTACAGGCTTTTGTAATATAAGGGATTTTATGGAAGAAAAGCATCCTTTGCAAGTAGTCTCAACATTAATATACAAAGATTGTCTGTCATCTAACGACCATTTTACTGTTCTTTTCATTTCCCTAGGCCTGCTGGCCGGGTCATGCTGGGAGCGATGATACACTGCGGGAGGTGAACTGTTACAATGTTAGTGTATTACACTAGCTCATGTCCGTCTTGTTCGTGGGAACGTGCTCGCAGCGGATCTGCCAGGGTGCTGCGGCAACAAGGATGACTAAAACCCTCCAAGGGTGGGGGCCGCGCTACAGTGCGCTGAGCTCACACCATCTTTACCAGACAAAATGGTTTCTAGGCCTAGCTAAATTTTAATACATGTGGGCAATTAATACGTGCGGGCAATGTCTCCAGTGGGTGAACCCTCCACCACCTGGGCCCGGGTGGCATGAGGGGACGCCCAAGAGAGCCATAGTCCTCACCTGGGGAGAAAGCGTAGGCGAGGGGGGGTCTTTGTTTAGCTTCTCATGTAATGTTTTTATGTTACCCTTTCTACAATTAATGGCTGGTGGCAGTGGTTTACTTTTGGCTACCATTGGGAGTTACTACTGCGGGCTGCGTTCGCAGCTGCAGTAAAGCACCCATGGGTGCCCATTTTGTCAAAATGGCCCCGGTCTTCTTTTTTCACCATTTCTTGCTGGAAAGGTGCTTCTTGATATTTACTCAGCACGCCAAACCAGGTTTGGTCCCTTTGTTCGCTTTGTCTTTGGCGGGATTCACGAGTGAAAATCGCCTCTGGCTCCAGTATGTCTGGCAGGAGCAGAAAGTGAGGGAGGTGTCCAAAACTCCCTGTGCTTAATACCCTTGTTTACAGGAATGCACCCAAAGGTGATTGGCCGGCTGGCTGTCCGGCAAGGACAGCCACCATGCTGTGTGATTGACAGCTAGGCTGGAATTAATGGGAGACACCTGCATAAAAGGTAAGGCTTTTTGGCTTAGAAGGCAGAGTCGACCACTGGACGCAGGAATCCTAAGAAGAACTTGGAAGAGACGCCTGCTGCAACTCCTGGACCGTTGGTTTGCCCAGTGAAGCCCTGCTGCTGTGCTGAAGCTTTGAATTTGCCTCGACTAGAGAAGTCCTGCAAGGACGACTTCTCCCCTCCAGTTGGTGGGACCAATCAACTCCAAAGTGAACTTGTTTGGACATCCTCTCGGATCTGGCTCTACTTCCCCTGTTTCTGCTGCTGGAACCAAAGTGCCAGGGAGAGGAACACCAAACGGAGTGCATCACTTTTAAGATGGTCCCGAGCTGCTGGAAGATCCTCCGGACTCCCAGTTAGCAGGACTGACCAAGCCTGAGCCACCTCAACTGAGTGCTGGACCCCAGATGCGAGGAACACCCAGAGTGGTATCTGTGAGACCGCAGTGGTGCTATTTGCTGAGACGTGAGGAGCTGAAACCGCGAAGTGCCGCTGAATAGAAGTTGGTCCTTTTCTGTCATTCAGGTAACCATGGAGACTAAGGACAGGGAGTTTAGGGCACCTCCCTCAATTCCTGTCTAGCCAGACACACTAGAGCCGGAGGCAGGCTTCAGCAGTGAAGCTCACCAAAGGCAAAAAGAACAAAAGGGTTAAACCTGGTTTGGCGCGCAGAATAAAACTCAAGAAGACCTCACAAGCAAGAAATGGCGAAAAAAGACGACCAGGGCCATTTTGACAAAACGGGCACCCATGGGCACAATACTGCAGCTGAGGATTCAGCCTGCGGTAAAAACACACAGTGGTAGGAAAATTAAATCACTGCCACCAACCATTAAAAGTAGTGAGGGTAAAATGTTACATGAGTAAGTAGGAAAAGTGGCTATCCGGTAACCCACCAGTACTTCCACATAAGATAGGGTGTACTAGACCTAAATAGAAAAAACAGGTAAGTAAGTCAATTTCACTTTACTGCTCTTGGGAACAGTAGTTTACCCAAGAGAAGGTATTTTAACCTTAAGAGAAATCCAAAGGACTTCTCTGTGACACTGCATTGAAGATGCTGTGTGTCACAATACAAAAGGAGATGCCTATGGAGTTTGTCAGACTACAAAACCAAAAGAAACAGAGCCCATATCAGATCAAAAATACATGAGTGAGAGAAAGGTCTCACTCACTCCAGGATAAACATTAAAAGTCCTAAAGTCCACCAAAAGAGCTGGAGGTCTCTAAGGTAGAAGGGAATTAACACAGAACTGAATTCTCCCTAACACACATTTTAGCTAAATAGAGAGGTACTTGAGCAGACACCCATAATCAACATTACCATCATTTAGTTAAAATGCATGGCTTACAATAAGAAGTCATATATTGAACTCAGGAGCAAACAAATTTGTCAACTAAAATCCCAGGGAGACACCATGTAACCAAACACACAAAACCACCCAACAGAATAAGAGTTTAGTTTATTAGGAATTACTGTTAAAGCCATGAGTAGACATTTGAATATTGTTAATATAAGAAAGAAAAAGAGACTCAGTATTTACAACAAGTAGTTGCCTGTGTATCAGACAAGCAAATAAAAATGCAGATTGAGCACTCCAGGGTCGCAGCTACTGGAATCAAGTCAGCCTTCAGGGAAACTGGGTCCAGACTAGACCAAGCAAGTTCTGCAAACAAAAATCCAATTATATCCTAAACAGAAATCTGGTTATGACAAAAGGAAGTCAGGTGAGAGACAATCCGAAGGCAATTATAAGCCTAATCATTCAACCTGGTTTGTGCCAATTACAAAAGAACGGGGAAGGTTTGGATGTCAAAGGGTACACAGAAAACCAAGAGAAACTGAAAAAATCTTCCAATGTTAGCCTGTGGCAAAATTCACTGGAAAAAGAAATAGGCTAGTGTTCAAGCGCTTAATAGAACTAAAGTGTGCCTACTTGTGAGAAGTAGGTTTTTGACTAGGCATTGGCAAGGTTCAGTCTGCATCCCTTAAGGTCCCTTCGGCAGGGACTGCTTCCCAGAAAATTCCTGCAGGTCCAGAAGGTTTGGCAAGTCTGATGAACCAGTCTAGTCCAGGGACACCTGTTCGTCAGAGCATTTCCTTTGATGAAGAGCGGCAGTCAGCTGAGCTCTTCATATTCTCCAACAGCTTTTGGGTCAAGGTGGAAGGTTGGCTTCTTCTTTCATGTCCCTAACAGGGAAGGCAATCACCTAATCAGGTCTGAAATATGTGCCTATGTAGAGCATTACAGCCAATCTTGAAAACCAAATGTGCTGACTCGTCCTGCTACTAATCCAATTATAGAACAGAAAACTGTCAATCATGCAAGTAGGGGCAAGGTGAATCTCAATCCTTGATTTGCTTTCCCTCTGCACATACCCAAGCCTGAGAAGGCAACCCTAAATGCTTTACATAGCTGTAACATTGGTGTCAAGGACGTCCAATGGGCCAAACTCAAATGACTCCCATTGGTCCCCAAGGACTGGGAGCTGAGATTTGGACAGTGTATTGCTTACATGTTCCAAAAGGCTTTGAACTGGGATGAACTGATCAGAACTAGCCTACACTGGCCTTTATTGGTTTTACTGGGTAAAAGGATTTTGGTTCTGATAAAGAAAGGATTTCTTGGAAATTTTAATCTGCCAAAAAGGGGGAAGGTCCCAACAGTGGTCTATACGTGAAAGGATGAATCGGGGCAGACCCGAGCTCAGGATTACATACAATTGGCTTTGGCAATCTGTGAATTTACGTGTTAAGTGAAGGAACGAGGCTGTGAAAGAGGGTTGGAAACAGGAACATACTTTGATGTAAGGTAGTTCAACTACTCTCTGGTGAGGTCTACAAAAATACAGGTTGTAGTGTTAGGCAGGGGTTTAATCCACGTTACTCCGGATTCTCACAATTGTTATGTGGGAGCGAAACCAGACATCAGTCTGGATGCCCTAAATGTGATTATGTACAGGCCTTTTTAGTATTCTTAATGAATGCATTTGTGTTGGCAAATACATGTTTTTTATACTTGCCTGGATAGACAATCTACTGCTTGACAACATCTTGTATGGGTTAACTGTACTCAACACCAAGCCCCTGATGCCCATAGTCTACGCCTTACTATTCAGCCTCTCTACCAAGTGAGAGCATGGTTAGTCTTTTGAGTTAAAACTTGAAGGTCAACTAAGGTTGGATTCTCAGATCCCCCTACACCACTAGTGTATCAAAGAGTGTTAAACCCATCCATTTAGGAGAGGAATGAGGTGCTCGTAAAATACATTTTTTAACCCAGAAGCACCCAATAAAGGTACACCCACACAATATATACTGAAAATAAATTCTTTATTTAAACTAAATCAAGCAATCTGCGAAGGAACAGTTGAGTACTATATAAATATAAAAGGAGAAAACAACAACAGTAACATGCCTGCAGAGCCAGTAACATGTCCCAAAATATAAATCCTAAATAACTATCTAAGTACGTACCCAACACAAGATTAAAAATTAATAGTTAGGAAAGGTTTGCCCATAAAGATCAACAGGACAACATCAGCTGTTCACTCCCTGTAAAAGGGGAAAATCTTCCAGGGCAACTGTAGAAGAGGCAATTTTCAGGCTGGTCAGGATGGAGGACTCCATCAGACAACTTCCAGACCAGGTTGCATGGTTGACCAACATGTTCAGAAACAAAAACTTGCAGTGGCAGAACCCAGGGAGAAGGACTGCGCAAGGAGCCCGCAGGTGCTGAAAACTGCCTCCAACAATGGATTTGAGGCCAAACACCCCAAGGATGCGAGAAAGGCTAGCCTGAAAAAGTGACCCATGGTTCTAGGGTGCAGTGGCAAGCTAAGGCATTAGGCTTGCTGTTGATTGCAGTTCCAGTGTCTGATCCCAAGTACTGCACATTAAGCCCCTGGACACAGGAGGATAATTTCAGTGATGCAGAGGAGGCCAGCAAGCACACGAGACAAGCATCACAATGGTGGATAAGACGATAGCAGCAGCACAAAATCACCAATACTGGCCTTTAGGTCAAGACACTGATGCTCTGTCTGAAAAAAAGGACGGGCCATAGGATGGTCTCACGCAGGAGGACAGTTACGGATGCCCTGCCCAAGAAGTCCAGCAACAGAGCAGGCGCAGTTGAGTAGCAGTGTCTGTTTCCATTACTGGCAGCAGTAACCCATGCTCTCAATCCCGCTGAAGAAACGGTCCAGGAGTTCAGCAGAGAGGGGACAAAGCGCTGAAATGCAAGAGGACCCAGCAGGACCCAAGACAGGATTCCCTAAGATGGGGAGAGGCAGCGCTTCACCTTGACGAAGATTCAAACTATTACCATTCATGCACTTTTCAAAGTTTTGGCAGCCATCCAATCAGGATTGGGGAACCAAACTACATTTTCACAAGCACATACAGAGGGATGTGAACTGAGGTGTCTGCGAGACCATCATCTAGTCCGAATTGAATGCTATTAACGCAGAGGCACAAACAGCCAAACGCACAAACAACCGCAAAACAAATGGATGTTTCCCAGGACTTAAAACCCCCTGGTTGTCTGCACCGGTGGATTTTCAAAGTCTCTATCTGAGGCAGGATCTAGAGAAGTCAAATCGGGGCAAAAAGGCCATTTCAGACAGAGTTTAACTTGGCTCTATAAATCATTGCCACATTTTGTTTGCCGACCTACACTTCACTGACATTCTTTTAACCGATTTTTGCATTTCTTTTGTGGCAAAAAGCGGGGAGAGATCCCCTGCACCCTCCCCTTACATTCCCTGCACCCTCCCCTTACTACCCCTACCGTCCCACCTCCATACATACCTTAATCACACTTTTTGCTGCAAATAAAAGTGCAAAGAAAATTGAAATTCGGCAAAAGTGTAGTTGGCAAAAGCGGGCTAGACGTTTAACTTGACCACTCCTTTGATGGTGGTAGTAAGGATGAGCAGTTCAGGCCAAACGAATGGGGCAGGGGGGAACTAATGAGTAGTACAGTTAACACTCACAAAGATGAACAAGACAAGATACCATACATGTAGGTGCACAAATGTGTCCATTCATTACACAGTAATGCATACATTATGCAATTAAAGGTAAGTAAAAATGTCTACATACATAATGCAGTTTGGCAGCCCACTATGGGTTTCACACTACTTTAGGATTCTTCAGAATTACAGGCGAGTAGCACTAGGAGAGGCCACCCTAATAAGTTCTGGACAAAGAAAGCAGCAAGTTTAAAGCCAAAAGTATTATTCAGAGTGTGACTTGTAGGAAACAGCTGCAAACAGTAGGGTCCAAGTCCAAGAGGACTTAGCCAATAAGTACTGGCCAGGGCCACCACTGACCCAGGTCATCCTCAGATAGCGTTAAGGAAAGCAGTACATTTTGTCCAATGAAACCCATAGCGGCAGATCAAGCCATATAAGGGATCTGAACCCCGGAAGCCCACACAAAGGTAGTAGCACCTCCAGTTGATCAAGAGTCGATGGGGAAGACTTGTCTCCCCATCTTTGGTGTTATGCTTTGTTGTCAGGCCGGGGTTCAAGGGCGTTTACCAGCAATTCTAACCGGATTCCTCTGGAGACGGCATACAGCGAAAAACTCTTTTCACTTTGCTCCTTTTCAGTGGCCAAGGGGCTACCAATGCAGTAAAAATGCTACACTGCAGTGCAGTCAACTACAAAAGTATAGACCTGGTGCCAGTCTCTGGCTCTAACAGACCTACTGGATGAGGGGAGACATCAGACAAAATAGGGCTCTTTTGTATCATTCCCGCCCCGATAGACATATAGGCTACTTAGGGCAGCTCACCAAAATACAGCTACAGTTTTCAGGGAGATGTTAGAAGTTTCCCTGTCTGCAAAAATAAGTTAGGATATCAAAAAGCAAACGAAAAGGAACAGATCGCAACACAAGAGTGAAAATCATTCTCTGACCCAAGACTAAGCAGTGTGGAATGTATGGTAGGTATAGGACGTGCATGCAGAAAGGAACTCCAAGAATGAAATCTTACAATAATGTCTTTTTTTGCACAAAAATATGTAAGAACTGTGTTTCTCATAAGCAAGAAAGCTTTCCAGATATGGCAAATGGAAACATTACCTTGATAATGCCAACCAAAGTAGTTTTCATCATTAGAATTCCTTCTGTAAAAACTGAGATGGCATGAGTGAGCCTGGCAACCTATCACAGGAAAAGAATGAAAAGGTGCATCAGCAGCAAATATATGATAAATGTAACACACACCCAACATACTTAAAACATTAACTTCTGTATGACTTAATTTTGAAGACATTATTATTTAATTGGTTTTTTAACAAAGTGTAGATCATAAATGTTGTGCAGCAAGAGCAACAGGTATAAAGAATGAGAAGTCCCTTTGTAGTGTGCTTTGTTTGAGGTGGAACACAGACTGATAGAATATTGTATTGACAGTATGTACAGATATCCATATAATAATATAGTTTGTATATTTAAAAAGACCAAATAACAAACTGCTTTTGACCGTTCATTAAAGAAAAGAGAAACAGTAGGAGTATTAGGGTATGTGTGTGAGTGAGAAAGAGGCATTTTCTTTGCACCCATCACCTGGCTTGGATTGTTTCGTTTGTTTTCTGGAACTTAGTCAGACTTCATTGACAAACCGCTGTTGAAGCAAGGTGGGAGGACCCTATTCTTGAGAGTCACGCCTTTTCCTTCACCTCAAAGCCTGACACTTGGAGACACTACTGACGCTTGGAAACACTATCATCCTGACACTTAGTTTATTGAGTTGTATCACTGCCCTGACACATTTAGCTTTAGTTTGTACATCCAAAGGGTAATAAAGTGTGTGTCAGATTCTCCATTCTGAAAACATTGTGGTAAACAGACGTTCATACTACAGGTTTAGCACAAATGGTGTCAGAAGTGAAATGCAGAGAGACTAGTTCCAGTAGCCTTCCCACATTAAGTGGACCCAAACAAATGCACCTTAATTCTCTGACGTCACCCAGGTGGGTTATTCTGGGAAACCTTTAGGCCTAGGGTAGAGGAACCATACCAATGAACCCGAGAAACGTATTTCAGAAAGTTGTTCTCTGGGGGGATTTTCCTATAGAAGACAGTAGATGGGACTACTGTAAGTAAGGCATGGTATCAAAGTAAGACAGAAACAAGTGATCACAGTTCAAGGGTGTTTATTGAACTTTTATCAGGGGTGTGAAAAACACTCAAACCCTAAATCTAGGATGGGAGCAAGCTACAACCATCACATACAGACCTAGTGGAGTCTAGTCAAATAAAAAAGGTCTATACTAAAAAATCTATTGCCAATCCTTACCGCTATGCTACAAAATAGTGTGGGATAATGTTCACAAAAGAAAGAAGTGTTCACAAAATGATAAGTCAGGATGTTTAGGCCGGGGCCCCCCTTCCCACTGTTTTAGCATGGGACAAGGCGGGTCACTTGAGCACAGAACACTCCAGGTCTTCTCCGGCATAATGTCATAGTTCCTTTCACCAACATCAGGGCCTTATGTGCCTAAGTTTCTTTAGTGCAAAGTCTCTTGCCTCAGAAGACCTGATGTCCCATAAACAAAGAAAAGTTCCTTTCTCAATATTCCCGTAGGACGATTTACTCTTCACGCTGGATCCCCCTCAGCTGGGCTCCGATCCTTCTTTCACCATTAGCCTCCCTCAGTCGGGTTCAGACCAAATTCAATTTGTAAGCATCCCTCAGTTGGTTTGACATTTGCCACAACAATCTTCTCGGATGTGTTACTGTTCAACCTAGTTTTCAGAAATCACTCAGTTGGGTTCACATTTGCCACAACAATCTTCTCATGTGTTGTTCACCCATGATCCCCCCGCACCCTCTTCTGGGCTCAGACCCCTTTTCTACAATTAGTCCCCCACAGCTGGGATCAGACCAATTTCAGTTTACAGACAATCGAAGACTTTCGAATGTGCACAGGATTCAACGTAACCCACTACAGGACCACTTCGATTTCACAGTTCAATAATTCCGCCCTGCTCAGTAGGGGGGAACCAAACAGACCTTCGAATGAGCACCCACGTGGCGCCGGACCACTCTGTATCCGGCACCTATTTCGGTTTCACAAAGGACAATTGTATACCAGTTCTCTTTCTTCATACAATGTTGCCGCTTGGAACCTTGAGCACAACACAGTCCGGTCCGCTACCAGTTTCTCCAACTCACCGGCTGTGCTGAGCTCGTTGGCGTAGCCTTGCTGTCAGAGTCAAGGATGGTACCACAGTGGCAATCGCTTCTCCCCGCCTTGGCTATTAGTGCGGCAGGGCCCCCGTGTATTTTTGACACACGCTACATCATTATTCAGCTGCAATTCCTGGTCTTATGTTTCTTTTCCTTGAGGCTTCTTGAAAGTCGCGGTTCTGGGCTGCAAAGGGCAATTCCCTCCTTGTCGGACAGTTTTAAGGACTTAGTAAAACCATTCAACTGCAGTAGTACAAGACTCCACTCTTAGTCCAAGGCTGTACCACCCGAATTCATGGAAGCGTAGACAGAGCAGCCAGGCTCATTTTAGGAGGGAGAGAGGGCTGTAGAATCAGTAAAAATAAAATTGCATTACAAATGGTCCAAAGAAACACTGAAACACTAAGTATTGTAAAAATAAATTGTTTATCTAAATACAAGTAGGCCCAGATTAATCTTGGGGGAAATAAGTACCATCACATTATATATAATCATAATGATAAAAACACAACACTATGCTTGAAGGTGCACAGACCAAAGCATGACATACATAACACACTGTAATCGTATTTCAGATGATTGTATCTGCTTAGATGCACATGCTGTGAATATAGCCCGACATCTAGTGGTAATCGCGGCGTATTGCATCTTTTATTTCGCAGATCGAAAAGGAGGTCGACATGGGCGTGACTTTAACACTTCACGTGTAGTGTACTCAAAATCCCTGATGCGTCGAGGTCCCACCGGTTGTTTTTTCTGCCGTTAGGGAGTCTTATAGTCCGCGTGAGTGAATACAGAAGAGAGAAGGTGTAAGAAGTTTATGTTCCTTCTACTCCAAGAGGAGAAGAAGGGTGGGCACATGTGAATCTAAGCAGATACAATCAGAAATACGATTGCGGTATGCGTGTGGATCTGCTTAGAATCACATGCTGTGCATAGAATAGCTAGCAGTACCCAGAGATGGTGTTGGGATGTGTGAAGGAACAGTCACAAGGAGATGTCTTAGCACTGCTTGTCCCACCTAAGAATCAGACCTAGAGTGTGTATGTGTGTGTATGTGTGTCTATATATATATATATGATACATTACTCACCGTAATCGTATTTCTGATGCTTGTATCTGCTTAGATTCACATGCTGTGCATAGGCCGACATCTAGTGGAAGCTGCGGAGTATTACAGTTTGTTTTTCGAAACTCGAAAATGGGCGTCGACACAGGGCGTGCCAGTAATACTATCCCTAGTGTGACGTCCACCGTACCCAAGATCCCTCACGCGTCTAGGATCCTCAGATTGTATTTTTTCTGACATGAGGTAGCATGAGGAGTAGCGCGAGTACAGATAATCCAATCAGATAGATAGAAAGGTAAGACTACAAGCAACCATGCGCCTTCTCTCAGAGGGGAGGAAGGGTGGGTCGCATGTGAATCTAAGCAGATACAAGCATCAGAAATACGATTACGGTGAGTAATGTATCCCTTCTGAGGCTTGTGGAATCTGCTTAGATCACATGCTGTACATAGATTAGCGAGCAGTACCTGAAGAAGGAGGTGGGATGTGAGAAGGGTCATGAGCAAATAAGTGTCTTAGAACCTCTTGTCCCTCTTGTGTATCTGCCTTGGAATGGGTGTCAATGCAGTAATGCTGAGTAAAAGTGTGAATAGAGCTCCAAGTAGCTGCTTTGCAAATGGTGTCAAGGGGTACATTTGCAATGAAAGCCAGAGTGGCCCCAATGCCTCTAGTAGAGTGGGCTCTTGGCGTGAAAGGCAGAGTTCTTTCAGAGAGTGAGTAACACAGCTGGATACAGTTAATAATCCACTTCGAGATGGCACCTTTAGAGACGCGATCCCCCTCTCTGTCTGTAGCTACGGAGACAAACAGTTGATCTGTTTTTCTTAGCAGTCTGTTTTTATTTACATAGTAGAGGACCGCCCTACGCACATCTAGGGTGTGTAGTTTCACCTCAGCCGAGCTTTGAGGGTCCTGGAAGAAAGCCGGAAGCTCGATGGATTGGTTTACATGGAATTCTTTCCACCACAAGACCTTGCTATGGGAAGTGGTGTATGCCGACAGGGCTGCCAGGTGTACATTCAGCGAGTTAAAAACCAATCCTGCATCTAGCAGGTGGAGCATGTATGTAACAATAGTGGAAGGAGTGCAATCAACAGGGTTGATTTGTCTACTCTGGCACCAGATAACGAACCTCTTCCACTTGTCAAAGTAACAGTGCCTTGTGTTTGGTTTCCTAGATTCCTTTAGGATGTCCATACATCTCTGTGGTAAATTGAGATGTCCAAACTCTATGACCTCAGGAGCCATGCTGCCAGGTTCATTGAGTTGGGTTGCTGGTGCACTGTTTGACCTTGGTGCTGGGACAGTAGGTTGTACCAGGCTGGAAGTTTGATGGGCTCGCACACCGCCATCCTGCGTAGGTGTGGGAACCACGGTTGTCTTGCCCACATGGGAGCAACTAGGACGAGCGTCATCGACACTCTGTTCATCTTGTTCACCACTTTCCTGATGAGGAGTTGGTGGAAAAGCGTACGCAAACATCCCTGACCAGTTCATCCACAGGGCGTTCCCCTGGGAGTCTGGTTGGGGGAACCTGGATGCAAATCCTGGGCATGGTCTGTTTTCGCTTGTGGCGAATAAGTCTATAGTGGGGAAACCCCACTGAGAGAAGATATCTCCTACGACCTCTCTGTGTAGAACCCATTCGTGTTCCTCTGGGAGGGAGTCTCTGCTCAGAGCATCCGCTAGGGAATTGAGCTCCCCTGGAACATGTTGTGATGACAGGAAGATGTTCCGTCTGAGTGCCCATATCCAGATTTTCTGGGCAAGCTTGGACAGATTTGGCGAACGAGTCCCTCCTTGCTTGTTCAGGTAGAACATGGCTGTTGTGCTGTCCGTCCGGATTTGCACTGACAGGTTTATTAGGTGGGGCTTGAACGCCTGAAGCGCTCTGAATACTGCCAGAAGCTCTAGCAGGTTGATGTGGTTCTTGGCCACTGAGGGAGACTAGAGACCCTGAGCTGTGTGGCGGAGATGGTGAGCTCCCCACCCCGTCAGACATGCATCGGTAGTGACTACTGCCTGTACTTCGGGATCGTAAAAGGGTTTCCCCTGTGCGAGATTCTCTCTTGTCCACCAGTGAAGGCTTTGTACCAGTGTTGGCAAAACGACCACTAGATCGTCCCACTGACCACTTGCCCGAGACCACTGTTTCGCCAACCATTCCTGCATGGGACGCATGCGCAGGCATGCGTGGGGGACCAGGTAAATACATGACGCCATCATGCCCAGTAAACGCATTGCTTTGCGTACCGTTATTTGGCGACCGGACTGATAATGCGGAATTTGCAGTAGTATATTCCGAATTCTTTCCTCTGAAGGAAAGGTCAACCCCTCTTGAGTATCTAGGATTGCTCCTAGGAACTGTTTGGAGGTGCTTGGCACCAGGCTTGACTTTTTCTCGTTGATTGAGAAGCCTAACTCGTGGAGGAGGTCGATAGTCCTTTGAATGTTTGTACTGCAAATTACTGGGGTTTCTCGCGTTATGAGCCAGTCGTCCAGATAAGGGTACACCGGGATTGCCTCCCTGCGTAGGTGTGCAGCCGCCACCGCCAGTACCTTGGTGAATTGGTAGTGTCGACTGTCCACCTTGAAGCGCAAGTACCTTCTGTGCGCTGGGAACATGGAAATATGAAAATAGGCATCTTTCATATCCAAGGTTGCCATGTAATTCCCCTTTTTTAGGAGGGGGATTACCTCTTGTAGTGTAGTCATATGAAACTTTTGGGGCTTGACATACTTGTTGGCAGGCCGTAACTCCAATACTGGGCGCATTGAAATCTTTCTTTGGCACAAGGAAGTAAGTTGAATAAAAACCCTTGTTTACCTGGTGTCCCGGGACGAGTTCTATCGCGTCCTTTTCTAGCAGAATTGCGATCTCCTCGAGGAGAATCTTCTGATGTTCTAAAGAGTGTACTCTTTGTCGTGGAGGATGGTTCCGGGGACGCTGCAGTAGTTCTATACAGTACCCTGTGGATACTGTTGACAGCACCCATCTGTCTGATGTGATCCCTTCCCAAGCCTGGGTGAAGTTGGAAATGCGTCCCCCTACTGGGGTTGCGTGAGAAGGGACCCTGAACTGAGCGTCACTGCTTTGGTGGGGGCGTGCAGCCTCCCTTGCTGGGGCTGCCTCTGCCTTTACCACGACCTCTCCTATTACCCCTGCCGTAACCCTGGGTAGACTGTTGGCTGTTGTTCCACTGTGTACCCTGCCCCTGGGAATAGTTAGATCCTCTCTGGGAATTTTGGCCGTGTGGGCGACGAAAATTACTATTCCCTCTCTGGTTAGGGGGTTTATTGGTTAACTGGCCAAGGGACGAGTGTCTCGTATTCGTCCTTGGCATTCTTCAGTGCGTCTTCGACCGCCTTACCAAACAACAGATCGGCTTCCACCGGTTTGTCCAACAATGATGCCTGGGTTTCTGCCTTAAAACCAGACAGCCGTAACCACGCATGTCTCTTGATAACAGTGCCTTCTGCTATCAATCTGCCTGCGTTGTCCGCAGCGTCAAAGGTTGCTTTCAAAAAGCAACCAGACACGGCTCTCCCATCTGCGGAATTCCGAGCTAACTGGCCCTTTAAAGGTTCAGGAGCAGAGGCTATGAGTGCCGCGACTTCTTCCCACTGATGGCAGTTGTAGCTGGCCAACAGGGTGGTGGAGTTTGCAATCCTTGCTTGATAGGCGGACGTTGAGGCTACTTTCCTGCCGAAACCGTATAGTTTTTTTGCTCTCCTTGTCGGGAGGAGCTTTGGACGATGACAAGGGTGTTCCGGGCCCTCTTACGAGTGTTAGTGACAACTAGGGAGTCTGGCTTCAGATGTCCTCTGATATAGAGAGGGTCAGACTGGGCTGCCCTGAACATTTTTTCAACCCTGGGATTGACTGCTCTGGTGAGGTTCGGGTTCACCAGGGACGGGTCTATTCTTCGCTGAATGGACTTAAGGATCGGGATGGTCTGGGCAACAGGCCTCCTTTCTCCCACTAACTCCTCTGCGAAGTCCCTCTCCTCCTGGACACCGTGGGTGTCAATATGGAAATGTTCTGCTGCACGTGCAAGAACCTCGTTTAGGAGGGGTTGGTTATCGACCGGGGAGTCGGTAACCGGGGCTTCGTTTTCTACCGGGGAATCTACTCTGTAGGTTTCAGGGTCTTCCTCTTCCTCTTCCTGGTCCTCATCATCCCCATAGTATCCCGTCCCGGTTTGTTCTTCTACCATGCCAAATTCTTGGTCCTCACCAAAGGAAGCTTCTCCTTGATACAGTGAGTATGGTCTTGAGTATGGTTGTACCTCGAAGGGGTCAGTAGCCCTCATCAGTGTTTCAAACCGGGGCTTCTTACTCGGGGGGATAGGATCATTAGAGCCTGAGGGTGTCGCCCCTTGTGGATCATACGAAAGGAAATGGTCTGGATTCTTATCGTAAAAATCAGCCAAAGAAGACATCCTTGACATGACCCTATCTATGTCTTCACTGGACCATTTTTTGGAACTGGGAATGACTCTCTCAGCAAGTCTCTGGGATTTATCTTGAGTAGATTTGGTTTTAGACATATCAGCAGACCTGGTCTTGTCCGTCTGTTTAGGGGGAGTGGTGTGTTTCACAGGTGTGGAAGAGTGCAAAGGCTGCTTCTTCTGTTTTCCCCCCTCCCCGTGAGTGGAAAAATGGTTTCCCTGTCCTTTAGTGGCTCCGGAGATTTTCGACGCCTGGCGTCGAGGATCGGGGGTAAGGTCCCCGTCCTTCGAGCGTGGGGCCTCGCTGATTTTGACTGCGGGCTCCGACTCCTGGAGCGCGGCCTGGGGGTGGAAGTCGTCTTCGTCCTCCGACGATCGAACTTCTGTTAGTCTAGGGAGCGAGGCACTCTTGGCAAGAGTGGATGATTGCCTGGTGTCATGCGGCGATCTCGATCGAGAGCGCCCAGAGGACACCGAATCGGACCATTCTGTTTGTGCCTCTTTCCGAGCACTCGACGTCGTCGAGTGTCGGTTGGACTTTGTGTGTTTAGTGTGTGTGGTGTGTGAAGCGCTTGTGTCGCCGGGGGTCTTCCCCATAGCCGCCCTGCCGGACGACCTTCCGAGGTCGGGGACTTGCGCTTGGCTGTCTTTCGATGCCGTAATGCCCTCGCCGTCCGAAAGTACGGCGTCGCTGCCGTCGCTGAAGGCGCCCTCCGCTGCCATGGCCGCTTGCCTGGCGTGGTGGGCCCAACGCTTCGTCGAACGGTCTTTAGTAGGTTTAAACCTACTACACGCTCTGCAGTTCGCTTCAGGGTGGTCCCTCGGCAAGCAGAGATTGCACGTGGCGTGCCTGTCGACCCAAGGGTATTTGCGATTGCACTTGGGGCAGACTTGAAAAGGGGTACCCTCCATACGCACCTTGAGGCAGCGGGCTGTTAAGTGTAGGAAATGTATAAGGTGTACCTATATACCAAGAGTGTAGAGTATGTACAACTACCCACTCTCCCTACTTGTAGGGGCGAGGCCAGCGGCCTTCCAAGGCCCGGGCCGAGGCCAGAGGCCTTCCGAGGCCCAAATCCGTCGTGCAGCAGCCGACGGTCGATTTCTTCTCCAGCCGGCGTCGAGTGTCGAAGTTAGATGTTGGGATGGGGAAGGATGCAAATAAATTAATATTTTAGCAAAAGTATGGCTAAGGCCAGGGGACTCCGCAAAATGCTTCCGACCAGTATGGCGGAAAAAAAACAATCTGAAGATCCTAGAGGCGTGAGGGATCTTGGGTACGGTGGACGTCACACTAGGGATAGTATTACTGGCACGCCCTGTGTCGACGCCCATTTTCGAGTTTCGAAAAACAAACTAATACTCCGCAGCTTCCACTAGATGTCGGCCTATGCACAGCATGTGATCTAAGCAGATTTCACAAGCCTCAGAAATATATATATATATATGTGATCACCACTAGGAAGGCCGTCTTGTAGATGAGTGCCTTAAGGCTAGCCTTGTGAAATGGTTCAAAGGGGGAGGTCCCATTAATCTGGTAAGAACAACATTTGGGTCCCATCCAGGGGCTGGGTTGGAGATGGGAGGGGGGGTGTAGAGAGAGGAGTCAAGTCTCTTAACCGCCTGCATAAAGGCTTTAATCACAGGAATCTTCCACCACAAAACCCTGCTCTCAGATGTGGTGTACGCGGAAAGAGCAGATAAGTGGATCTTTACGGAATTGAAAACCAGTCCTGAATCGAACAGGTGAGTTAGGTACAGGACAATATCTTTAGGGGAGAAATCAATAGGATTGATGCCCTTGGTATTACCCCAGGTAACAAAGTGCTTCCACTTACTGGAGTAGCAATGTCTGGTGGTAGGTTTCCAAGCCTCTCTGAGTATGCCCATGCATCTCTAAGGGAGTTGCTGGTTCCCAAGACACCATGTTGTATGGGCATTGCAGCTTCCTGGAAGGGGAGACCGACAGTGCCATGATGGGAGAACCAAGGCTGGGGGGCCCACATCAGGGCCACCAGGATCATAGTGACTGGTTCCTGGTGTATCTTGTGCACTATTCTGTTGAGAAGGGGAACCAGGGCAAAACCGTAGGCATATCTCCCGGACAATGTTATCCAGAGACCGCTCCCTTTTGAGCGGTTCTGTGGGTATCTCGGGCGTAGTCGGGGCATTGGGCGTTTTCCAGGGTGGCGGATAAGTGGATCTCTGGGAAACCCCATTCTGCAAAGACGTTGAGTAAAATGTCCTTTTGTAGCTGCCGCCCGTGTTTTACGGGTAGAGGGAAGTCTCTGCTGAGTGCGTCTGCCAGAAGATGGAGTTCCCCTTGAACATGTGAGAGGAGGAACATATGTGAGTGTCCACTTCCAGATGTTCTGGGACAGTCTGGACAGCCCTAGAGAGTGAGTGACTTGAGAGATCCGTCTGCGGTGAGAGTGGCTTCTACTGCGGGAGTGGTGAAGGTTTTCCCCTGCAAAAGGTTTTCCCTTCACCACCAGTGCAGAGACTGAACGAGGGCTGCCGAGACAACCACTAGATCGTCCTACTGGCCTGACACCATTGGCTCGAGAGCCACTCTTGCATGAGGCGCATGCACAGACGACGGTGAGGAACTAGGTAGACGCAGGAAGCCATCATCCCAATCCGTCGCGTGGCTTTGCGTACGGTCACCTGGTGACTCGCTACATAATGAGGGATCTGGAACAGCATGTTTTGAACCCTCTCATTGGAGGGAAAGACGAGCCCGTCTTCTGTTCTACTTAGACCCCCCAGAAACTTTTTGACTTGGATGGGGGTTAGATTGGATTTCTTCCAGTTGATAGAGAATCCTACGTTGAGATGAGATCTACCATGTTCTGGGTATTTGTCTGGCATGTTCCGTACGGATCCCCTGTTATGAACCAGTCGTCGAGGTAAGGATAGACTGGTATGGACTGCCTGTGCTAGTGACTCGCCACTACCTTCAGCACCTTTGTGAATACCCTTCGGGCTGAGGCAATGCCGAGGGGGAGAACCATGAACTGATAGTGAGAGTCCTCTATTATGAACCTGAGGTACTCTGTGCACTGGCAACATTGAAATATGAAAGTATGTATTTTTCATGTCTAATATGGCCTTGTAATCCCCCTGCTTCAGCAGTGGAATTACCTCCTGAAGTGTTGTCATCCTGACTTTTGAGGTTTGACATACTTGTTCACAGGGTCGCAGGTCTAAAACAGGGTGCATGTTGAGATTCTTTTTGGGTAAAAGGAAGTACACTGAATAAATACCCTTGATTACCTGGAGAAGGGGGACGATTTCTTCCAGCAGGATGCAAAGGTGTTCTGGTGACAGGCACTTGCTTCTTGGTGGGTGTTAGCGAGGTGGTTGGAGAAACACGATACAATACCCGTGGGCAACAGTCTTTAGTACCCAATGATCTGATGTAATCCCCCCCCCCCGGGGTGGATGAGTGAAGATATGGGACCCCATGACTGGGGAAGCGTGGGAGGGGACCCCTACCGGTGAATCACTTGGAGGTGGAGGCCGTGGAGCCTATGGGAGTAAAGTTTCTGCCTCTATCCATGCCCCTACGAGAGCTTCTTTGCTGGTACTGGAAGTTGCCTGCGGAGCCCTGACCGGAGGAACAGGGGTTATCCACCCGATCCGTATTGACATTTGTGCCAGCGGGAGAAGGATTGGCCACAAAAAGACCAGTGGGCGTTAGAGCTGCCGCGCTGGTGAAAAGGTTTACCCGCAATCTGGCTAAGTGACTTAAAAGTCTTGTGCTCCTTTTTCACCGTTTCCAGGGCGTCGTCAACCGCCTTTCCAAATAGGTTGGATTCCTCCACAGGCTTGTTAATTAAGGAAGCTTGTGTCTCGGGTTTCAACCCCGGAGTTCTTTAATCAGGCATGACGCTCATGTAGGGTTCATTGAGCAAGGGTGCGTCCAGCGGTTTCAGCCAAGTCCAGAGTGCTCTTCAGGATATTCTGTGTCACTTGTCTGCCTTCCGCCACGACAGTCAGCAGGTGTGATCCGGTAGGCTCTGGAACATCCTAAAGACCATCCTGTACTAGAGCCCACTGAATATCACTGTAGCTGGCAAGGAGCGTGGTGTTGTTGGCGATCCTTGTGGAGTAGGACGCAGAGGCGGTGACCCGCTTACCAAGGGTGTAACTTTTTTGCAGTCCTTGTCCATAGGGGTTTTTCCTGAGGGCAGTGGTACCCCCGCCCTTTTGCGAGTGGTCGTAACAATCAAAGAGTCTGGTGTGGCGTGATCCCTAATGTAGAGTGGGTTAGAGGTGGATGGGCAAAACAGTTTTTCCACCCGGGAATTGACTGCCTGTGTCAGAGACGAGAACAGCGAAGAAGGGGTCAAGTGCCTTTTAATAGAATTTCCTTGAGGATGTCCTCCACGAAATCCGGGTCGGCGGCTTCGTGCAGTTAGGGAGAATTCTCTGTATAGGCTAATTTCCCAAACCTAGTGAGTCCCCCAGCAGCTTTGCTGGATTTTCAGGGTTTATTTTTTTCTCCTAAGAGTGAGACTCTTTTTCTCCCACTCTTAGACATGATTTGAGATATCCTTTGACTTTGTAATGTGTTTTATGGGCTATTGGGTCTTTTACTCCATAGGGTTTCATGTGTTTTTGGTAAGTGTGTTACACAGCAGCCTCAGTGCAGTAACACAGGGGTGTCATAGTGACCCCCAAACAGACTCCATACCCTGGGACTGACTACTGTCTCCCAGGGCATGTAAAGTCACCATTGACTTTAGTCTTAAATTGTGAACAGAACCAGTACAAACCATCATAATGTGGAAGTACTGGTGGGGGTAATTAGATTGCCCCTGGGTCTGTTTTTCGAGGGTGCACTGTGCAGTCCCCCCTCGTCGAGTTTCTGGCTGGTGGCAGTGGTTACCACGTGAAATATTCCACCGGAATATTTCCTATGGGATTTTCCCATTCATTTTTAACGCACCACTTTTTTGCAATGTTAAAGATACCGCCGGGTTATTTATTTTATATTTATTCCCCGGTCGGGTCTTTTTGCCAGGACTCAGTTTTAAAATGGCGTTTGTGTTCGCCTCTGTAACTCCAACCCAAGTCAAGCCCTTTGTTCCACTTTTGGCGGGCTTCTGCACAGAAGCCACCAAAAGTGGTGCCACTCTGTCTGGGTCTACAGGATGTGTGGGAGGGGGGGTTTAGGCACCCTGTACTGAGTTGCCTCGGCAACCCAAGTCACACTCTTGTGTGTTTGGCCCAGTGGTGAGCCGCCCGGCTCACCACTTAGCATGTTTGAGTGACAGCTAGGACTGATGAATGGTGGTTTTCTGCATAAAAGCAGGGCTTGGGGGACTGGAACTTCAGAAGTCGCCACAGGACCAAAGAAACCGAAGAGGGAGAAGCTGAGCCGACCTGCAACGACATCACCGGTAGAGCCCTGCTGAACCGCCTCACCACTTCCCGACGACAGAGAAGATCTTCATCCCAGAGAGTCTTCTTCCTTTGAACTGGTGGGGATAACCAGTTCGCCCTCTTTTTCGCCTTCCTGGATCGTCTCGTGGTCGAATCGCCCGTGCCAAGCACCCCGGCGGCCAGATAGCCACGCTTCACCACTACCGCTACCACTACTGCAAATAAAAGGGTAGTACCTTTTAACCGGGAAACTCCGCGGCTGGTTTCTTCCCTGGCAGTGCAACGACCTCCAGCTTTCCTCCACGTCGAGATCCTCTCTTCCCCTGGTCGAAGCACCCGCTGCCAGGAACAACTGCCCCCCCACTGGAGCTTTCTCACCATTTCAGGTACTGTGTTCCACCTGGTCTCCCTTCCAACAGACTTTTCAAGGTGTCCCGTAAATCCTGGACTTTCTATCCTGGGGTGACCTGGGACCTGCTAACTTTTTCCAAACTGATCCAACTCCTTTTGAACTACCTGCAAAGACTTTTAAAGTATAATTCAACTGTGTGATCTTTGACACATCCCGCCTTGCTCTCTCCAAGAGTGGGCCTGGCCTATGAACTTTCTTGCTCTACAGTAGACTCTGCCTTTCCTGACTTGCTGTGGTTCTTTTAAAAGTGTTGGTATTGTGTGCTTTCCTAATTCTGCCTTTTCCCTCCCTTTTTAACTAACTTATTGGAGTGCCATCTTAGGTTAAGCGCTCACCTCTGTCTGCAAATAAGTGGTAATTTAACTAAGACTTGTTCAATAAGTAATCAGGGATGTATATATATTGATAGTGACTGTGTTTGAACTTGCTTGCCATATTAGTGTTAGTGTATTTACAAGTGTGTTTTTAAATAAATAATTATATACTTTTATACCAAAGCTCTGGTCAGTGTTTGCTTGTGCTACTGTATCTTTGTACCTATTTTGTATACTCTATATACTGTCTAACTCTTCTTGAGAGAAGTCTGGCTGCTCAGCCACAGCTACCAGGTAAATCTGGGTGGTACAGACTGCTACCAATTGGGTTTACTGCCAACACCTGTAGTCCTAAGCCTTTTGCAGTGGTCCCTAAGGGAACTGCACAGGTTTCTGTCTAACATGTGCGTAGCAATTTTTTTTAATGGTTTGTGAAAACAAACAAAATATCGAGGCCGAGTACCCCAAAAGGAAATACACCAAACACAGTTTCAAAGGAACATACAAAGTACTTTATTCTCTATCGAATACAATTACAAAACAGTGCAAAGTCAGATAGCTATCGGCCCTTAGTACAACACAACAAACTACAGCGTGGTTCAGTGTGTTCAGTGAGAGACTGTACATTAGAATGCATTTGCTTTTTACACATTTTGTGACCGCTATGGCCAACCCCTCTTCGGGTTAATATTCTACTTTATACATCACCAATTCTAGGGTTCGTTGCTGAGTCTCAAATAACCGCATCTAACTGGTTTGTTCTTTATGACATGTAACAATAAGCGTATGCATTAACTGTGTATTCTAAGTTTCGTATTGCAGGTCTTCTTAAACATTAATACAATATAGTAAAAAAGATGTTCTTTGTCCAATGTGTAAATACCTTATCATAATACATACTCGTGGATTGGTTTACTTGCGCGAGTAATCCTTTTACACATAGGTCAACGTAGGACGAGGTCTCAGTTCATGACTCAACAAGTAGCCTGCAGGCAGATTACACATTAGCGATGTACAGAGGTCAAGACGGCCATGTTGTATTTTGCAATGACATTGTCCACCATTTTAGCTCACAGGGTGACTTTTCCACACAAATCCTAAAATGGCGGCCTACATGGATTAAAGGTCAGTACCTTGTAACACAGATCCCGCAAGTGACTTTCGAGCAGCTCGGCGTAGGCCAATATTAATATATTTATTACAATAGGAGGCACGATATACTTTTTATTCCGACAGGTTGGCTGCTCTCTTTAAGAGGGAGTTGAACAGCATTTGGTCATCAACTAGAGACAAATCTCTCTGCGGAGGACTAGTAGGGGGATCCAGACAGATGAAGTTCGGGTCAGTGGTATGTGGCAGTGTGTGCCACGAGCCCTGGTTCTCCACCTGATCCCAGTCTGGGTCTTGATAGACTGGGTTTTGATCATAAAAGTTAAACGCTTCAGAAAAAACCTTCTGGGTGGGGTCATCAGGGACACCCCAAAGATATCATCGTGGTGCCCATGTGGTTCCTCCAAAGAGGAAAACTGGGCACCAGTGGAGGGAAGTTTCTGAAATTTTGAGGGGATGGGGCAAGAGTCCACTTCCCTAGGTCTCTTCAAGGCTCTGTCATACTGGTCTGAAAAGTCTAACTCAGCCATCATAGCCATACACTGTTCAAACCTCTCCCTAGTCCATTCTGAGGAAGCTGAAGGGTCAGGAGGTGGGAAGGGCTACCTGGAAGGGTAAGAACCATTAGAAAGCTGTTTGGGGGGCCTCAATAGTCCTCTCGGCAAGATGGGGTGCCTTTGTAGTCACTGGCTGCCAAAAGGGTATCCGAAAGCTCCTTGCGAAGCTTCGGAAGCTGTATTGATGGCATAGAGGGTTTCGGCGCCTGAAGGAGCTGCCGCATTCGGCAACCCCACCGAGTCCTTCGGCGTTCGAGCGCCTTTGTATGGCAGGTGGATGACAGCAGACTTTTTAAGAGGACCGCTGGTTCCATAAGGAATCTTATGCCCATTCGCATGCCGCTGTCGTGGTTGCGGCTAGGGCGCTGAACCGCAACGGTCGAAAGGTACCGCAAATTGTTTCAGCGGCCCTACAGGCGTTGAGGACTTGGACAACCCCATCAAAGAGGACTTAGGGGTTGTGTGCTTAAGTACACGTGGTGCTTGGGTGCCCTTGTCGCCGGGGTGTGACTTCCCCATAACTGTGCCGGCAGCCTGCCTATCGGGGCAGGGGCTGGGCACTTGGGAGCACGCAGGCTCTGCAGAAAGGTTGATGGGCTTCCGAATCTGAGCCATGGCTGCCAACGGATTCCTCGCCCAAAGTACCGGCTTCAGTAGGGGAAAGGCTTTCGGCCTGCAGAGCGCAAGCCGCCCACCGCTTAGTCCGCCTGTCTTTCAGCGTCTGAGGCCAAAAGAGTTTACAGGCCTTACACGTGCGCTCGTCATGGTCACGATGGGTTTCTTTCCAGGGAAATTTGCCATTACAAGACGGGCAGAACTTTAAAGGAGTCCTCTCCATAGTAGAGGTTAGCAGCAGCCAGACCGAAAAGAGAAAGAGGGGCGAGGGAAATGCATTCTCAGAAAAAAGAAAGAAACAGGGCCCCACTCTTCCCTACTGTAAAGGCCAGGCATGAGGGCCGAGGCCACGCAGTCAACAGTCGCTGAGCCGTCGTAGATGTAGTCAGTGGCGGCAGGAAACCCACGATACACCTTTGTGAAGGTTGTAGAAGTTGACTAAACTACCGTAGGCCATGGGAATAGATATAGCAATCTAAACTCTAACGAGCTCTGCATAAGCGACCAACTAGGTTGGCAGAAAAAATAAATCTGGTGGGACCTCGAGGCGGGAGGGATTTTGGGTACACTACACATCACGGTAGGGATATTGTTTCAGTCACACCCATGTCAACGTCCCTTTCGATCTTTGAAAAAAAGATGTAATACTCCGTAATTAACACTAGATGTCGGACTATGTGCACAGCATGTGATTCTAAGCAGTTTCACAAGCATCGGCAATAACCTTATTTGGAACACTAAACAGGAGTTATAGGGAAGTCAAAACCAATAGTTACTTTTTGATTACTTTGAGTACTATCAGGGTAGTAGACCCTATCAGTTGTACCGTGACGCTCAGCAAGAAATCACATACTAACATTAACTGGACAATATACTATTCTGATCTAGTAAAACACAGATTCTAGGAACAGTATAAACCTAAAACTCTGATTCAGGATTAAACAGTTATTTTAGGGGAGCTGGACCGTGGGGTGTAATATTCAATTACAGTTGCTTTTCAGTTCACAGACTAAGGGAAGCAATAACTAACTTATTTTAGGATAACACAGTTCTACTCAAGATAATTAAAAACGATACACTTTTTACAGGAGCTATCAGCAACTTAAAGGCAGGTATAAACCTGTTTTGTGTCTGTTTAAAACAGACCAGGTAAAGCAAAACCCAGTGTTACACTTTATGAATGACTCAAAGTTATTTTAGGTAGGTAAAACATAATGCAGACTTATTCTGGACAGGCTAACAGCAAGTCAGGGGAAGCAAGACCTAGTTGGGGACACTCGTACGTTTATCGAAATAGGAATAGCGAAGTGAAACCAACAGCATTACTTTCAGGATGAGGCACAACTAAATCACAGGTGAGTAATATAACCTAACATCTACTCCGTTAGAATGGCAAAACAGTTTCTAAGGAAAGAAAGATGTTACATGTACTTTTCAGAATGGCAACACATTACTAATGAAAGTAATAACTTTTGTAACTGTTCACTCTCAGAGTTACAGTTACCAACCAACTTCTTTTGCAAGTAAATAACTTTTAAACACATATTCTCTTTTCTAGGCAAAAGGCCCAATCCTTAAAGGCTTTCCCTTATTCTTGGAGCATGAGTGTTCTCAGTGGCAGAAGGGGGGTAGCTAGGGTATAGTGTACAACAGGCAGTTCAGGATAAGTTCTTAAGTAGCGAAAGTTACAGTTCCTAAGGACGACTGTTAGCACAAGTAAGTGCATTACTTCTAGAGTTAGTTGAGAGTCCAGGGGATCGCAGAAGACACCCTGGGAGGATTCCAGCAGGGGTCTGAGTGCACTGGACGAGAGGCATCCCAATCACAGTAAACACCCCAAAGCTACACAGGAATAACAAGAGACCTAAGGTAAGTAAATACCCAAGCAGCACAGAAGAAGATTTTGTAGCAGGACGACTTCATGATCTGCAGCAAAAAAAAAACTGGTAATTGAATTCCTTCAGTAAGAAGACAGAACTCTGGAAGGACTTTTGCAAAAAGGATCACGGGGTAGGCTCTTGGCAAGGCTTTCCTCGCGGCTGGGTGCGGCTTTGTGGATTTGGCACCTTTTTCAGGAGCACAGAGGTTGAAGAATTACGCTGGTCGGATTCTCGTCGTTTGCAAGGTCCAGCACTCTGGTGACTGGACTTTTCGGACTGGAATCGTGTATCTAGAGATCCAGCAGGATGCCCCCCCTCTCCCCCAAGTTTCAGCCAGATTCAGAATTTGGAAGACGTGCACCGCACAATGGCTTGAGGTCCCAGGGTATTGCAGCCCTGAAAGATTGCAGCACAGTGTGTGATGGCTCAAAATGCAGGTCAGGGTTTATGTACTGGTTCACAAAAGAGAAAAAGTATGTCCTTTATGTGTCTGTCCCACTCTTCAAAATCAAAACAGGAGGCTGACTTTTTGATGAGCGGTGAGGGTAGAACCCCAGTGTTCTACATCCTCCTAAAGATTCATAAGAACCTTATGAGTCCTCGAGGTCGTCCCATCGTATCAGGAGTAAATTCTATCCTGGAACCATTGTCGTAATTTGCAGATTGTTACCCGAGACCTTTTGTTCTTGCTATGAAGAGCTATTTGAGGGATCCAAAAGATGCCATTCAGAAAATTGAGGGTACCGATTTCGATATCAATACCCATTTGCTGATTTGTCTTGACATTTAATCCTTATACATGGTCATACCACAGAGGGCTTCTTTGGAAGTAGTGGAAGAGGTATTATTGGGCAGAGAAGACAACCACCCAGTTAACAATGCATTCATTATGTGGAGTATGCCCCCACAGAAAAAACAAAATTCAATTCAAGGGGACTTTCCATCAGCAAATAGAAGGTATGGCCATGGGGGCAGTCATGGCGCCCAATTTGGCGAATTTGTAGGTGTAATTCTTTGAAAAGAAGATGTATGATGTTAGTAACCCCTTCAAGAAACACATTATACAATGGCTACGCTACACTAAATGATATTTTCATCATATGGGAGGGTACTTTGACAACCGCCAATGAATTTGTAATGTGGTTAAATATTCAGGATAATTTCTTGAAATTTACGAAAGAGATAAACAAAGAAAAAATTAATTTTCTAGATGTTACTATATATCATGAAGAAGGCAAGTTATGGGTTAAACCGTTCAACAAACCCACTGATCTACATGCTCTTTTGCACTTTTCCAGCCATCATGCAAACCATATCAAGGCCAATGTACTGTTTGTCCAATTTTTAAGACTAAAAACAAACGGCAGCAAGAGACATCACTACAAGAAATTAGTATCTAGAGGGTATCCGGAACGCTTGGTTAAGACTTCACGAAGAGAGCCTATAATAATAACAGAGGCCCTTTAGGAAGACAAATCCAAAAGAGAAGAAAAGCAAACAGGATTGTTATTTATCAACACCTACATAGATTGTTCATATACTATTAAACCTGTAGTCATGAAGAACTTGAGGAAGATCTTTACAAAGAAAGAACCTGTGCCACTGATCGCCTTCAAGAGGAGTCATAACATTAGGAATACGATTACGAGGAACAACATTATTGAAAAACCTTAAAAAACAGTAAAACAATCTACTCTATGTGGAATGGGCCCGGTGGTGGGACATTTTGCCTGTGGACAATGTGTGATGTGTTGTTTCAAATTGAAGACCACAGAAGTCGACATTGGCCTGAAAGAAAAATGAGTCATCAAGAAACACACAAATTGTAAAAGTGACAACGTGGTGTACATGATCATGTGCCCGTGTGGACTGCGATACTTTGGGAAAATAAACAGGAAATGTAAGATTGGCTTGATAGAACATCAAAGTTGCATATGAAATAATGGGCCTCATTACAAGTTTGACGGTAGCCTTGCCGGTAAAACCGGCAGGCTGCCGCCAAACTTGCAATTTTTTCTGGCGCCCACAAATGGGCAATTACCAGGTCATTACGGCCCTGCCAGATCTTGTTATTGCCCATTTGCGGGCGCCGGAAAAAAGATGCTCCCCATTCGGCCACATAGGGGCGAATGGGAATGGGGAGGTTGGATGCTCTGGCACCGTTTGTAACGGTGCCGGTGCATCCGACATGCTGTGCTCACGGGTGCCTTTCTACCCGCCAGGTCCGAAGGCACCCGCAAGCACAACTCCTAGTTTGCCGGTCCGGGACCTACAGTACCGGCATGCTTACCGGTACTATAGCTCCCGGACTGGCACACTTATAATGAGGCTCTATGTGTTACAAGCTCCCCTATTTAAACATTATGTGGAAAAGGATCACACCCTTGATGACATGAAATGGGTCATTGTAAAGAAAATTACTGGTGTAAGTAAGGAGCTCATAAACCAGAGACTTCTGACTTTCGAACAAAAATGATTTTTAAAACCAAAAGTCATATTAAGGGTTTGAATGAGGCAAAAGAGTGGCACAATGCATCTTTCACACATTAAGGCTTTTTGTGTAAAGAAAGAATGTTGCTCTGCCTGACGCCTTCCCTCATGGCCACAAATGTCTAGCTCTACCCCTGCAGATTAATGCAGCATCATGATGGGATACAGAACAGCACTGTTGTGAATTTCACTATGTTTGATAACTGTACTCCATATATTTTACGCAGTGTTGTGTTTCTTTTGTGGATTCTGAATTATGAAATATCTATAGTCGCTGCATTTGAATTTTGTATATTTTTCGGGACAACCGTATGGACAAACGAATGTTGCTCTGCTTGATGCCTTCCCCCTCATGGGCATAAATGTCTATGTCTAAACCTGCTGATTAATGCAGAATGGATACGCAATAGTACGGTTGTGAACAGTGTTTGAGAACTACACTCCATGTATATGTGTCAGATCTAATGTCTAACAAGTCTGACTCTTCTTGCTCATCACTGAAGACAACTTCCACTCCTCCTCACCTGTGTCTTCCCAAGATGAATAGTGCAGGCGTCTTGGTCTCCTACCTTCCTTTTGCATTTTCTTGTAGAGATACGGCCTCCCCCGGATAGAAGCCACTCTGCTGCCTTGATGTAACAGGGGAGGCAGAGGACCCCTTCCCGAGAGCGCCTGTAAGAGGAAAAAGCCAAAGCTAAAAAAACCTCTGTGGATATTCCTTATCAAGTCCTTCAGGTAATCAGAAGTTGGTTTGTGGTATTCCGAGGTATAAAGGAGTCCAAGAAAGAGAAAGGATGTGGGAACTCCCACTCAATCCAAAGGTAAAGGATCTGGCGCCCAGGTGGTGGTAAGTATAAGCGGACTGTTGGGATATGGAGATGTCCGTAACTGATGGCAAGGAAGAGGCAAGGAGGAGGAAAACCGTGAATAATAGCACACGGCCGAGGGCGGAAAGAGAGAAAGAGGAGTGGCGAAGGACGCTGAAGAAAAAGTACCGGGGCTGGACCCGGAAGGGTGAGGGGGGACACGGAGAGAAAGAGACAAAGAGGTGGGAGGGGAGAAAGCAGTCGATAGACAGCTGAAAGACTCCACGAGTCTAAAGAGAAAACTAGAGTGTAAATCCGAAAGCACTGAAGCGGAAAGGGTTGCAAAGCAAAGACGCTAAGGTAGGAAGCGTTGTTAAAGGAAACACTAACCATAGAAGACGGATAAGAGAGAAAATGAAAAGACTAGACCGTAACTCACGCATGCCATAGGAGATAGACAGAGAAGAAGGACAACAAAATAGGTAGACCCACAAACCAGGAAGAGGACAGAACAGAGAACCTAGAAAAAAGACAACATGAAAATAAGTCCGTGATCAGGAAGAAATCAGTACAGAGAAGGGAACAAAGCCTAGTGGCGATCCTAATGACGGTGGAAACGCCAAGCACTCCAGTCTCCAAGCAGGCAGGTGCATGACAATATGCGACACACTGTTTTGCTTGTGTTGTGGATACTGAATTATGTGAGATATATATACTCCCTGCATTTGAATTTTGTATACTGTGTGGGACTATAATCTTGTTTTTCCCATAACAGAAATATATTTCACTCCAACGGGCAGTCTGGTCAAACTAACTAAAAAAAGATTCTGGTAGTAACATATACTTTTGATTTTACAAAATTGGCCAGTCTACAAAAAGGGAGTTGACAGATTGCACTGTGGTCTCCTATATTGGGCTGATGGGTTGGCTACAGTGTGGAGTTTAACCAGGGTCAAAATGGCAGTGTTTTTCTGGTACATTTAGTGTCGGGTGCTTAGTAACAGGGCGGGCCGAGTGAATTAGCTAATGGATATGGGACACTGCACTGGGAGAGGGCTTTTGTGCAAAATGAGAAAACAACTATGTAAGTGATGTTTTGCGCTTTGCGACACGATGCGTGTAGGTTACAGCACATGTAGAATGCCTGCGTCTATCATACTACGTGTGGAAGCCTCCATGTTTCATACATGCCAACCCTCCAGATTTAGGCGAGAGAATCCTGATTTTTCTGTGAAAAATACCATTATTTTTCACGTTCTCCCGCCTAAAATAAATGTTTGCCCAATGCATTCCTATAGGAAAATCTTTGGCTCACGATTTTTCTGACAATCTCCCGCACAGGTGGGTTGAAATGTTGGCATGTATGCTGTTTTGGGTGAAAGGAACGTTATAGTATGAACATTTCACTATTTCAGCTTTTTTGTTGATTTAACGACTACATTATAGCTTCTTGTGACTTTCTAGAGGTGCAATTCTAGCAATGATCCCCGTGTTTGGTGGAGGTATACCAGTGGCATACGGCTCTGGTTATAGACGGAAGGAACATTTTTGGTTTTTCCAAATAGTCCCACTTTGATTTTGAAAGAGCAATATCGGACTTTGCTGTTGGCTGCGTGTTTTTGACGCAACGCTGCAATTTTCTAGGCAATATTACTGGTTGCATGCTTTTTCTAGACGAATAAAGGATATGTGGATGTTCTTTACAGATACTTGAACCACATAATTGGGTACCACTTGGATGTTCATTTTTCAGGCGAGCATGTAGCAGCTTTACTGTTTTTCAGATGGGTAACCTTCCGTCCTTCCCCTTTTGGGTGTTCTGGTTTGTGAACCTAGGAGTACATTTCTTTTTGTTTTAAATCAGGAGTGACTTTTGTTTGATATGAAGAAGGAAGTATGGGATAGCCCAAGGTTTTTATCTTTTTCTGTTTGTGCAGTGGTTGCTGGTGTGAGTCATCTCGCAAGACCCTTTCTGTAGATTTAAAGTTGGCCTCATTTGTGAAGTGCAAGAGTGCACACGTGCACCGAAGAGAGATACCGAGCAGTAGAAGCAGGTATGACAAACAAACAGGTTTGTTTTGTGTGTGCAGTAAGAGCACTGTGATTGGGTTGTCCTTTCTCTTTCACTTTTGAAGTGTTTTGGGTGGTCCAACTGTTGTAAAGACCACAGTGTGCGTGTGTCAACATATATTTTGTGGGCTGGTGAGCCCCTGAAGAATGTCCCACTAAGCAAGTACAGGGACCGAAGCATGTTGGGTTGTCTGTATTGGGACACAACTGGGCCAACTTTTTGAATCTATTTGTTTTACCTATGTGTTCTGTAAAAAAAATCCTGAAATATGGAATTGGTTATGAATGTATGGAGATTTTTCGATGTCTATTGGATGTGTTTTTTTTCCATTTTATTCTAATTTTTCTATTTTCTACTTTACGTTGGTTGTTTTAGGATTGAGATGAATTTTATAATAAATTGATATATGTTTTTCTTGATATAATGATCTATGTTTTGGCGTTTAAGAGTGGACAGACATCACCTAAAGGACATACTTTCAAAAAACAGGTCTTCTTGAGTCTAGTGGGCCTCACCAGGCTCTGGGCTGTCGTTTTCAGAGTCCCCAGGTTGATTGGAAGGAAGGGCTACAGCAGGCTGCGGTTACACAGCAGGCTCTTCGGTCACTGGAAATCGTTTCAGCCGCAAATTCTTCCTCTTCCTATTTGGTTTTGGTTCCAGTGGTCAATTACATCTTCAGCTTCCAGGATCAGACTCTTTGGAAAAATCCAGCCAATCAAACAGCCTTGCAACATTCAAACTTGCGGGGTTGGCAGTCCTTTCAGGACAGCCAGCCTTCCAGTTTGAACTGGAATCTCACACTCAGGCTGGAAGGGCTGCAGAGTTCGGACCCCTCCTTCGCTTCCTGCCTTCACAGACACTCTGGAGCCTGGGCGTGGAGTCCACAGGACTCAAACCATAGATACAAATCCTACAAAGTTATTTCCCTCCCTGGATGTCAGGGGAATGAAAACTAAAAGACAAGGTACACTATAATGGCGGAAAAAACTAGACAGGTGCCAATTTGGTAATTTGAGAACCCATGGGTGCGTTTACCGGAGCTGTGCAAACAGCCCGCGGTAAAGGGGCACTGAATAAATAAAAGGTATCACTGCCACCAGCCATTGAAAGTAAGCTTGTCATTCTAACAGAATTGTTACAGTTTTAGTGTGAAAGGGGATACTCCGTATCTCCCCAGCACTCCACATAAGGGGCGGGGGGTAGAGGGGGCTCTGGTCTCACTTAATATAATGTAAAAGTGATCCAAAGATCCTTTCCATCCTTGGGAACTGCAGTTCTCTCAAGGTTAGCCAGAGAAAGTTAAAAGGGGAGCCGCCAGGGAAACCCAGCAACAGTAGGCACCTATTGCCAAAAGGTTGTCAAAGAGGATAACTTTTAAAAGACACTATGGAGAGTCTAAAAAAATGACACCCATAAAAAGAGTAAGAGACTGTGTGGAAAAAAGATTCCCATTCACTGAGGTATAGGGAAACATGATCTACCAGTCTAGCAAAACGTTCTGGGGTTGACACAGGTCAGGAAGATTTCTCATTACTAGGAAATCTGAACAGTCGCCCTCTCTGATCTCGCCACCTTTCTCCTCGGTTTATTGATGTCTCGGAATAGCTGCTTCCTTGTGCGTTTGGCCTTTCTTAGAGTGTACTTTCGTGCTCTGCCTTTTATCCGTGTGGGAAATGTGATGGAAGTCAGTTGTGTGTAATTATCAGTAATTGCCTGACTCTTCGTGACCCTTGTGTTGGGGCACGTCAGGTATACGGCTCTGGTGTTAGTCCGTTGTGGCTCATGATGAACTGCCTGTGAGTAATTGTTTGTGTTGCAAAGGGGGCAGGGGAGGGCTGGTTTCCAGGTATCCTACCTGGTAGGATGGGGAAAGGGTGTTATAAGGAAAGGGCTACCATGTCTCGCCCTTCCGAGTCCCTCTTGCACTCCCTGAAGACCCCCCCGCCCCATCAGGTGATCCACCCGCAATGGTCCAACCCCAGGAACTAGTTCCAATAGCGATGGCCGTGTCCTGGCCACCTGGATGACAGATCCCTGGGGACTAGCGGGTGAGACACTGTTGGGTAAGATTTTCACAGAACTGGTAAATCTTACTGACCTGGGTCAACCACAGAACTTTTTTGCTTTACTAGTGGGATATTTTTGCTTAATACCTCAGTTAGTGGGAACCTTTTTCCACGCTCACATAATCTTTAACTCTTTTTATGGGTGTCATTTTTAAGACTCTCCATAGTGTCTTTTTAAAGTTTTTCTCTTCAACAACTTATTGGCAATAAGTGCCTGTTGTTGCTGAGTTGCATAGGGGCTCGCATTTTAACTTTCTTTTGCTAACCTTACTGGAACTACAGTTCCCATGGGTAGAAAGGATCTTTGGATCCTTTTACATTTCATTCTGTGGAGCCAGCGCACACCACCTTATGTGGAGTGCTGGGGAGATACAATGTTTACCCTTTCGCACTAAAACTAACAATTCTGTTACAGGGACAAGCTTACCTTCAATGGCTGGTGGCAGTGATACCTTGTATTAATTTGGTGCACCTTTACCACGGGCTGTGTTCACAGCTGCAGTAAAGGCACCTAAGGGTGCTCATTTTACTGAAATGGTCCCCCGTCTTCTTTTCGTCATTTTAGTATTTCTTGTCATTCCTTATTCCTTCCCCTGACATTCAGGACATGAAATTCCTTTGTGTGATTTTTATCCAGAGTGTCTGTGAGGGCAGCAAGTGAGGGAGGAGTCCAAAACTCCACAGCCCTTTGTCTTACGTCTTACCTGAAAGGGGACAAATCCCAGTGGGGGGGCTGACTGTCATGATTGGACAACCAGGCCGCCCCTTCTTGTAAAATGCGGGGAGAGAACGCAGTGGTTGTACTGTAGTTCCTGATAAATACTACGAACCTGGAAGCTGAAGAGAAGTGGACCACTGGAACCAAAACCGAAGAGGATGAAGGAAAAGCAGCTAAAACGATTGCCTGCTATGTAACCACAGCCTGCTGTAGCCCTTACTTCCAATCGACCTGGGGACTCCGAAAACGACAACCCACAGCCTGGCGATACCCACTTGACTCAAGAAGACTTGCATTTTGAACCATCCCACATGTTGCTGCGACCTTGCGTTGTTGCAATACCCTGGGACCTCGAGCCACTGTGCGGTGCACGGTCTTACAAATTCCAAATCCATCTGAAACTTCGTGGGCATCCTCTTGGATCTCCAGAGACACGAATCGAGTCTAAAAAGTCCCCTCAACAGAATGCTGGACCTTTGCAACAATGCGATTCAACCGCTATTTTCTTCGATGCTCTTTGAAAAGGCGTCAAATCCAAAGAACCACATTCAGCCGAGAGGGAAACCTTGCCTAGAGCCTTCTTCATCGATCCCTGCTGCAAAGTTCCTTCTGAGGTCTTGTTTTCAGGCACCACGACAAGGAATCCCCTGACCGGGTATTTGGCTGCAGACCCAGAAGTCCTCCTGCTGCAAAATCTTCTTCAATGCTGAGGTACTGTGTTGGCTTGGGTATTTACTTACCTTAAGTCTGTTGGGATTTCTGTGTAGCTGTGGGTTGTTTTCTGTGATGGGGAGGCCTCTCATCCAGTGCACCCAGTCCCAATGCTAGAATCCTGCTGGGGTGTCTTCTGCGAAGCCCCTGGACCCTCTTCTAACCCTGGAAGTAAAGCACTCACCCGTTTGTCCAGTTTTCCCAAGGAACTCTGACTTTTGCTACTAAAGAACCTATCCTGACACTGCCTGTTGGTCACTAGTTCTAGTGACTCCCCCCCCCCTTCTGCCACTGAGAACACTCATGCTCCAAGAATAAGGGAAAGATTTTCAAGGGATTGGGACTTTTGCCTAGAAAAGAAAATACGTGTTTAAAAGTTACTTACTTGTAAAGAGTTGGTTGGAAACTGTAATTCTAAGAGTGAACAGTTACAAAAGTTCTTTCTTACCTTGGATGTGTGATGCACTATTCTTAAAAGTATGGTTAACATCTTTTCTTTCCTTAGAAACTGTGTTGCCATTGTAATAGAAAGTAGATGTGAAGGTATTTTACTCTGCTGGGATTAGGTTGTGCCTCTTCCCAAAAGTAAAGTGCTGGTATCACAAGATTAGTCCTTTGAGGATAATTGCATGAGTGTACCCCAACTGGGTCTTGCTTCCCCCGACTTGCTGCTAGCCTGTCCAGAATAAGTCTACATTAGGTTGTTGCCTACCTAGAATAACTGAGTCATTCAGTAAAGTGTAACATTGGGTTTTACTTTCCCCTTCATTGTGAGGTTAAAAAAGTATGTGGGCTTTACTTACCTTGTGTTAGCTGTGTGCCATCCAAAAATAAGTTATAAGAGTTACTGCTTATCTATCTGTGGTTCACTGATTTCAAAAGCACCTCTAATTGTGTATTGCATCCTAAGGTTTTAATCACCTAGTACAACTGTGTGTTATCACAAAAGTAGTTGTAGGTTTTTACTGCACCTGGAATAAGTGTTCCACTATGCACAAAAAGTGTATTGTTTAGTTTGCTGATTAAGTGATTTGTACTAAGAGTCAGTGTATAACTGGTAGGGCCTACTGCCCTTGCATTACTGAATTTAATTGTGAAAAGTAACCATTGGTTTTTACTCCCCAAGAATAGGTGTGACCTATACAAAATGTATATGAAAGGGTTTTGACTTTCCTGGAACTACCGTTAAGTATTTCAAATAAGGTCTATACTTGGGTCTGTGTGCCTTCAAGTATAGTGTTATGTTTTTATATTGTGATTTCATATAGATTCATCTTGGCCTACTTGTATTTAAATAAATCATTTATTTTTACATACAGTGTTTCAGTGTTTCTTTGGACCATTTGCATTACAAATTCATTTGTACTGATTGTACCGCCCTCTCACCCTTCCAAGATAAGCCTGGCTGCTCTGTCTGCACTACAATGTACTCAGGTGGTACAGCCTTATACTAGCGTGGAGTCTTGTACTGCCTCTGTAGAACGGTTTTACTAAGCCCTTAGTTGGACTTCAGAAAAACTGTCATAAAAGACACCTTCAGGTTTCTCACACTACATTGAGTTATGCCAACACTCGCCCAGACAGAGACTGAACATTGGAGAGAGGTAGAGCAAGTGGACTTATTTTTGTCGCAGGAAGCAAAAACTTTCATATATTTTTTTTATTTTTATTTTTACACAAAATCCATACAAAATTCCATATAAGTCAACCATTAGACAATAAAACAGTAGGTAAAACAAAAGCAATAAAATCGGTCAAACCTAGAAATTTCAAACTGTAAACTTTACAACATCCCTAAAACATCATATGCATTTCATTGGACGAGTCAGGCAGAGAGAGAAAACCGTAAACCAGACCCAACTAAAAAAAAACAAACAAAAGAGGCACAAACCTCTTATAACTTCCTCTTTCTAATTGGAAATGTGTTCGGAACCTTTCAACAATGAGCTGAAGAAATGATCCCATTCGAATGCAGTACCCTAATTACATGAACCCTTTAAGTGCCATGGGTTCCCCCCCACACCCCTAGTCGAAGGCCTTTTTTGGTGATTTTGTTATGTTGCCATTCAATGTCTTGTAACTTTTTTGTTACACGAGATATCCCTGCCAAATTTGGCCCCTTTTTTCCCACATGTAGGCGGTCGTAACGCCACCCAGGAATCCTAGGTTGCTGCAGGGGGGTCAGAGAAAATAACCAAAAAGGGTGAAAATGTTGGGGTTTTAAAAAAAATGCCAATAAAGTTATGTACAAAGAAGCCTGTGGTTTTTTTCCTTGTAAGAGCGAGGAACACATGGTTTGCTGTGCTGAATTCCCCAATTTCCTGGCTTTCAAGAACAGGTTGAGTGGAAACGAAATAAAAATATTTTGATGTGGTTATCAACCGTTTTGTGAGAGGTAGGCGATTATGGCCATTTTTGCCAATTTAACATGCGTGGATGGAATGGAAGTAAAGGGTAGGAAAGCCAAAGTGGAGGACAGAAAGGCATACATTTCTGAAAAGTAGACAAAATTCCAAGTTTAGGCAGGGGTGATTTGCACAGGTCAGGCAACAACTAGGTAGGGGAAAATTCCATAATTTGGGGAAAAAGTGGGAAAATGACCGAAAAAAAAGGTATGTGGTGGACATGGTTGGCCTGGTACGGCAATGGCTTCTATGAATTTTGAGAAAAGCAATGCTCCGCTACATACCCCGACTCTAGCAGTTAGGAAATAAATTTTTTCGTAATGTTTCACAAAACAAGCAATACCACAAGACAAGAATCAGAGCCATGGTACGCAGGAGTTTTAAGCTTACGGCCTGAACAGACGTACTTGGCATGTGTAAATCAGGAAAACCAATGTCGAAAGACCACAGGCAGAACTTTTCAAGGGTAGGTGACTTGTGCAGTTTACCAAAGTGTATGTTGCCTAAAGCAGCGACTAAATGAAGGTCACATTTGGGAAATGAAAGGTTTGTGTGACAAAGGGCAGCAGCAAATGGATCGAAACGATATGAAAAACATGCAACCACAACAAATGTCATACCTTCCCGTGTTCCCACAGGTGTCCCGACGAAAACGGTACCTCACATGTGTGGGTGCACCTACATGGGGGCAAAGGGGAGAGCCAAAAACACGGCTAACCCGAAGTCTTTTCCGACAGCAGAATTTGATGAATTTCGTGGAAGGGCACACCATGCAGATTTCTCACCCCAGGGAGGAGTACATGAGGTGGCCCCCATCCAATGGGGGGTCGGGGGGGACCAGGAAAGTGTGGGCAGGCCCCTCAAACGATGGAGCCTTCAGGGTAAGGCCCTCCTGGGGCAGATGGGAGTCCATCTGCCCCTAGGGAATGGGGCAAAGAAAAAAAATGCCATGGCTCGTGTTGGGGTGAGTGCCCCCCACTGGACCACCAGAGAGTTTTTTAATGGAAAGGGGTTGTCTCCCCTCCCCCCAGCCAAAATGGACTTGGGGTCATGTCATGCAGCCCTCCCTGGGGGCAGTTATCTGCTCTTAGGAAGGGGCATGTAAGCCCAGGGAGGGCTGCATGAGAACCCCCCTCTTATCTGCCTCCAGGGAGGTCTGAATGAGATGCCCCCCCTGCATTTGGTGTGGGGGGTGGAGAGGGTCACCCCCCATAACATTACAAAATTCCCCGGCGGTGTAGGGTGCCCCTCAGCCTCCCTAAAGTGCAGCCTGCCATTTTCTATTTTTGATTTGTTTACCAAACTTGCCTTGGCGCAGAGGGGAACATTGGTGTGCCAATCTGGCCCCAGGGTGCCCAAACCTTACTGCCCCACTCACTGGGGGGGCCTGTCCCACAATTACTGGTGGCTCTCTCCTCCCCCACCCCAAATGGAGGGGGGTGTATCTCACGCAGCCGTTTCTAGGAGGCCCAGGGAGGCCTGCATGAGGTGCCCCCACCATCCATTTGGGGCGAGGGGGGGGGGAAGAGGGCCACCCAGTGGGTGGGGCAGTAAGGTTTGGGCACCCTGGGGCCTGATCGGCACACTATTGGGCCCATCTGCACCAAGGAGAGTTGGGTTACCAAAGGAAAAAAGTGAAAATGGAAGACCCTATATTAGGGGGGCTGTGGGGCACCCCAAACTGACAGGGAATTTTCTAATGGGAAGGGGTGGTGACCCCCTCCGCCCACCCACAATGGAGTGGGGACCATGTCATCCAGCCCTCCCTGAGGGTAGATATCTGCTCCTAGGAAGGGACACCCGACCCCAGGGAGGAGTGTAGGACAGTCCCCCCCCCCCTCTTATCTGCCCCCAGGGAGGGCTACATGAGATGCGCCGCCCTTCCAATTGGGGTGGAGGTGGAGAGGTCTCCACCCCCCTTCACATTACAAAATTCCCCGGCAGTGTAGGGTGACCCTCAGCACCCCCCCCCCCCTTAAGTGCAGCCTGCCATTTTCAATGTTTTATTTGTTTACCAAACTTGCCTTGGCGCAGAGGGGCACATTGGAGTGCCATTCTTCCCCAAGGGCACCCAAACCTTACTGCCCCATCCATTGGGGGACCTGTCCGACGTTTTGGGGTGGGCTTCTCCCTCCACCCCAAATGGAGTGTGGGGGGCACCTCATGCAGCCCTCCCTGGGGGCAGATATCTGCCCGTAGGAAGGGGCAAATTGGTTTTCTTTTCTTTTTTTTTTTAATTTTTATTTTATTATTTCACACAGTTTATACAAACTTTTGAAATTTAAAAAACTCTTAACACAATTCATCACAATATAAACTAATACTAAAACTAAATTTACAACTGAGCTTAGAAAAACTATGATTGGGAAAGAAAGAATACCACACAAACCAAACTCATCAGTTCTCAGTTACTGCAAGGAAATATTTCTTTCATTTCTGGACAGCTGGCACCGACTCCATCTTTTGAAGCTGATCTAAGAAGCTCATTAATGCTAGCGAGAGTGATTTACACTCGCTGTTGTGCATTTGCCTCCACTAGTCCTCTATGTTATAAATCAGACATTTTTCCAGCTCTTACATTAGGAATTTCTCACGTTGGTCCCTTAGATTGTGGCAGGAAAGGACTAGATGTTTTAAATTTTCCTCTTCGCTTAAACAAAATCTACAGTTTGTATTTCCGGGCTGAATCATTCGTCTATGCCTTAAGATTTCTTTGGTTTAAAAATATTTAGGCGAAATTTCAGGTAGAGTCTTCTTAGACGTTTACATGGTGCGAGGATCATATATTTGGGCAGGGTGTGGAGTCTTTTGGCTTCAAATGGTGAATTTTTCATGCATTGATGGTTTGATCTTTGCTCACCAGTTTTAATCCAATCAAGGTCCAGCAACTTTTTCTTTACTGTGTTTGGGTTATTCCATAATGTTGTTTCATCTGTGTCTGACTGCTTCAGGATATCCATGCATTGTTGCCTCCATTCTGTCAATGCTGTTTTCCTTTGTACTTTCCGCTCAATTAATATTTCAAACGGTGGTAGATCTGCTTCTTCCTTGGTCTTTCTGAATAGTGATAGCTTGTTCCATATTAATCTAGCATTTAATGTAGAGACCCCCACTTCATACAATATGCATGAAGTTGGATAACTGTGGGATCTGGAGGATTCGCTTTCAAAAGTAGCCCTCGCATCTTGCCCAGATCTTTGCATCACACCCAAACATATTTTCAGCTCCAGATGTTAGTATAGGAGTAACCTTGCTTTGGTAAAAGTTTCTTATCGGGACATAGGAAAATGTACCATATTTGTTTTGCAGAATTATTCCCTGCGATGTTAGTTGTTTGCAGTTGCTTAATAGTTTTTTCTTCATTGGCTCATCATTTATACTAGAGTTTATGATTGTTCCAAGATATCGCGTATATGGAACTTTATTCAAGTTCTTTGATCCAAGTGCCCATCTTGACCTATTATTGCCCGATAGCCTACCTCGTTTGTTTTCTAGCATAACATTTCAGATTTAGCGACATTAATATCCAACCCTAGTTCTTCTATAAAGGTTTTTAGTGCAGTCAATTTTCTTTGTAGGCCAATACGTGTGAGGTCAAGGATGACCATATCGTCTGCATAGAGAATGTGATTTATGCAAGTTCTGTTCACCATTGGAGGAAATGACACAACACTCTCTAATGCTAAGCCAACTTCTGATATATAAAAGTTGAATAGAGTGGCTCCTAGGGGGCAACCTTGCTTCACCCCCCTTTCTGTAGGTATAGGGTTTGTTAGTTTTCCTGAACCATCCAACCAAACTTTTAAGTAGGTGTCTGAATACAGCTCTTTGATTGCTTCAATTAGGCTGACAGCACACCCTCTTTCCTTGAGTTTTGTCCATAGCGTTTCTCGATCCATACCATCGAATGCATTTGCCATATCGATGAATGCTATGTAAACTTTCTGGCCTGTTCTGATGGCATCAATTTTCAACAGGTTTAGGATGAGGAGATTTAGGCTGCAACCTACTCCTTTGATGAAGCCAGACTGTCGCTCATCAAAGATCTTCTGTTGTCTAATCCATTTCGTCAATTAAGCAAGCATCAAGCTTGCAAAGACTTTCCCCACCACATCAAGAAGGGCTATTGGCCGATAATTTGCCGGATCGGTGCAAATACCCTTCTTGAATATCGGTACTATAATAACAGATTTCCAGGAATAAGTCCTTCTTTGATTATGTTCTGAAATAGGATATCACAGAATTCAGTCCACTCATCGATGTTCGTTTTCAGGTCGGCGTTCGAAAGGCCATCTGGGCCAGCCGCTCTGGAGGAGCTACTTTTTTGAATACATGATCGAATATCGTCTCGGCCAATGTTAAGCTCCCATGGTTGACTTGTTTGAAGGGACGGACAGGTTGACTTTTTTACTTTTTTAAATAAGTGTGTATAATGTCTCTCCGACTTTTTCTGTTACCATGTTCATTAATATTGCATTTTCTGGATTCGTTGACTCTATTATTGTCCAGAAACCTCGAGTTTCTTTGGTTTAATGCAGTCAGCATTATCTCTGCATCTCTCTGTTCAAGCGTCGCTCTATACACTTTGCACCAGTTAAATCTGTTTTTAGCTTTCCTTATCGCACACTTACAGTCTGGATCTCTTGCAGCATATATTCTTCTTAATAGGGAGGGGTCTGGGAAACTCTCCACCAGCATGAACACAGCCCATTGACTTGTTCTTGGGTGGATGGCCCCTGGGAGAGTCTCAACCAAGTCTTTAGCTCACTGTTCTTTTCACAGCGAAGAAATTTCCCCACTTATCAGTCTTTGTCCTGCCCATGGGCAGGTCAGCACCGAAATGCTAGGCAATTCTCCTCTGAACAAGAGTACCACAGCAACCCCATACACGTTTCAATCTTGTTGGGCATCATCAGTGAGGTGAAGCTGTGTCTCTCCAAGAGCAGTGAGACAGGTGTCCACGTCTGGAGTCCCCTGGTAACTTAGGGTGAGACCCAAAGTTACTTGGTATGCAAAACAGGGAGGGGTCTGGGAAACCCTCTACCAGCACGAACACAGCCCATTGACTTGTTCTTGGGTGGATGGCCCCTGGGAGAGTCTCAACCAAGTATTTAGCTCACGGTTCTTTTCACAGAGAAGAAATGTGAGCTAAAGACTTGGTAGAGTCTCACCCAGGGGTTATTCACCCAAGAACAGGTCATTGGGCGGTGTTCGTGCTGGTAGAGAGATTCCCAGACCCCCCTTTGTTTTGCATCACTTAACTTTGGGTCTCACCCTAAGTTAACAGGGCGATCCAGACGTGGACCACTTGCTCACTGTTCTTAGAGAGGCACAGTTTCACCTCACTGACGATGCCCAACAAGGCCGAAACACGTGTATGGGGTTACTGTTAGTACTCTTGTTCAGTGGAGAATTGCCTAGCATTTCGGCGCTGGACAGCCCCTGGGTAGGACAAAGGCTGATATGCGGGGAAATGTCTTCTCTGTGAAAGGGACAGTGGGCTAAAGACTTGGTAGAGTCTCTCCCAGGGGTTATTCACCCAAGAACAGGTAATTGGGCTGTGTTGGTGCTGGTAGAGAGATTCCCAGACCCCCCTTTGTTTTATATTCTTCAGTCTTTCCCGAGTTCTCTTTTTTTTTAGCGCGACTTGAGGGTCATACTTGTGCTTTCGGTAGTTAGGTTTGTTTTGGAGTCCTTTTTTATTTTATAGATTTCAAACAGAAGATGGTATTCTCATGTAGGTTTTTTCTATAGGTTTTTCTCATGTTTCAGTCTCATGGTTTCTGTTACTGTTATGATGTCATCATGTCTTAATCGCAATCTATTGTGGCCAGGTTCTACAGCAATTCAATGTTTCCATTGTTTGCGTTGTTGACATTTTCTCTTCTGCCACTGTAAGGAGACTACATTATAATCACTTGGTTTAGTCTTTGTGACTTTGAGGAGTATGCATTCTTGTGCCATTGCTTCGGAAGCGAAAATATAATCTATTATGGATTTATGGGGGCCTCTTTCCCAAGTCGGCTTCGGTGGAATATCTCCCATTATTGATCCATTCAGCAATGCCAGATTCCTGTTCGTCATTTCCTCTAGCCATCTTTCACATTTCGACCTCTCCTTACGATTTCGCACTGCTTTTAATTGCTCCACTTCTATCAGCTTCAAATTCAAGTCTCTGCATAGTATAATCTGAGCATTTGGATCTCCTATTAAGATGTTATCGATCACATCTAGAAGATCATCCTCAAATTTTTGGTGGGTTGCCGGGGTTGTATTCCAGTAAACATTTAGTACGTGGAGAGTTTCTGAAGTGGTCATCAATGGGTCAGATGGTTCGAGACATACCATCTGAAGTTATGGTGAGACGTTCTGAGCTGCCTTGATTCGTAATCCACAGTTTCGATTAACAAGGATTAGTTGGCCTGACATCGGGGGGCCTTTTTTTTTTTAGTTACAGCTGGATTTGTTGCGACATCAAAACCTTCAACACATGGTGTTCTTACTAACCATGTTTCCTGCAAACATATGTCAGCCGTCACTAGGATTTCTGGAGGGGACACAAGCAGATGCGAAAATCGCTCTCGTGTTCCAAGTGGCGAGCACAACATTATTCGGTTGATCTTGGCATTAGCTCTTTGGTGAGGCGTTTAAAGATTTTGCTATCCATGCCCAGCGGCTTATTTCGACTTCCATTTTGTGCACTTCCTCTTTCGCTGCTGGATTTGTTTTCTGTGCATTGGATTCTCTACAGTTATTTTGATTTTCTTTTGTCTTATTTCGTCGATTGAGATCGAGGCTTGGAGGATCTCTTCCTCGGTGATAGCATTTACAATCGCCAGGTCAGGGGATCTATCTTGCGCCGCTGGTGGATTGAAGCGCATTCTTGCTTTCTCGTTTTTATTTGGAGAGTTTGGTTCCATGGGTTTAGGGAGCTCATTGTTTGCCAGTGCGTTATCAACTTCATCCACCTGGTAACCCGCATCCAGCAACTGTCTCTCGCACATCATCACTGCTTGAACATCTTTCTTGTCACTAATGTGTAGTAACACAAATTTTCGATTCATGTCGGCAATAATCTCGACGTGATCAATACGCGAGCTTTTTAATGCCCTCAGAACAGGGATCGATTGAAATAGCTGTAGTATGGTGTACCTATTCAACGCAGCATCATTTTTCTTACGCTCAATTCTTTCCCCCAAGAATCTGTATGGCTGTAGTACATGAGAGGTCTTCGGAGTGGGGGGGAGATTGTTGGACACCAATCGGTCTCTCGCCTTGATCTTTTTCGCATGAGCATCTTTTCCATACTCCTACGTCCCATCCCCTTTCCTCCATACTTGTGGGACATCTCTCCGTCCTGTGGGACGGGACCGGAGCACTTTGTAAAAAGCATCCAAATTTCTTTCAAAAATGTGTCCCTCCTCTCTTTCCTGCGCGGGGCCCGGCAGGCAGCCGTAACCCCGCCCACCTTGGCTCTGCCCCGTGCATCGCCCATCAGTGCTTTTCTCCGCTCAATCGGGGCCGGTCGCACTTGCATCCTCAGAAGATTTTCTTCCCTTTTTTCCTCTCTGGCTCTCGCTAGCGTTCGTTTACTTGTCTATGTCTTTCAAATTAGACTTTCCAGATTGTTCATCGTGTCACCGTCGCTTTGCGAGGGCGGATCCCTATCCTCTTTGTTTAGAGTGTTTGGGTCCGGAACACCGTTGGGACTCCTGTTTTTACTGCGACTCCCTTTCGGTCCGGGCACTTCAACGTCGGTTGGAGCGGTGGGAGGTGGTGTTCCAACGAACTACTTCGCATTTTCAGGAATTCATCGACGAGAAGAAAAAACGCCTGGTAAGTTCTTTACTTTTCAGAGCACCCTGACCGGGGGATACCTTCCTGGGTTCCTCTCAGTCCAGGAGGGGCGTTGATCACTCTGTTACCAGGGTTCACCCTGAGGTGCCCATTGGGCCTAATAATTCTACCAGAGTTTTCTCCGTGGGTCCCCGTAAGGGGCCTGTGAACACCGGAGTATGCTCCGAGGCCCCTCCTGTGGGGGCTGCTTGTAGACCCAGTTCTACTGAGTCGTGGGGTACCGGAGTTTGCGCTGAGGCCTCTGTCGGCTTCAATCAAAAACAAAACCGGGCTGCGCCCCGAGGCCTTGGCTGGGCTTGTAGTTACCGAACGGATGTTCGAGGCCCGCGCAGAAAAGGCTTTTACCGGGCCTGGGTCTGAGGTCCCTCGTACAGAGGCTAAAGCTACCAACAGTTCTGAGAGGCCGGTCAAGGCTTTGTCAGTGAAAGCGCACCGTTCCCGCTCTTTTGGTGACACCAGATCTGTTCAGGGGAAAAAGAAGCAAAGTTCTTCTATTACCGGCAGTGCTGAGGTCCTTCCTTCGAAGGCTCAGTTGGCGTTGGTATGTCACAAAAACATTCCAGGCCTCATAGTACCGGCTCGGCCGAGGTTCCTTATGTTAAGGCTAATATTAAGACCCCTGATCCATCGACGGGGACCCCTGCCTCACTTCCTCACTTGCCGCAGTTCCCCTCACGAGGACAAAATGGCGCCTGTTCCCGCCACGACCACGGCGGCCATTTTAGCTGCTACCCCGACAACTACGCCATCGGCTTCTGGTGTAGGGCTCGGTCTCTTGGGTGAACCTAAGGTCCCTTGTGCACATCCTTACCGGCCGGTTTATGATTGGAACGCCCAGATGCCTCTTCTGCACAATGTTTCGTTGCCCGCGGGGGCGGCTCCTTTGATTTATGTGGATACATAGGTGGAGGGGCCGGTGTGGCACCCCTCCCAGTTAAGTCCCTGGATTTGTCCACCTCATGAGAGGCCTCCTCAGGTCCCGAAACAATCTGAGGATGCCTTTTTCGGTAAATTTCAAGCGCTTATGCGCACCGACCCCATGAGGGAATATTTCAAAGGGCTTTTCAAGGAGATATGTCCACCAGCGTCACCAGCTCTACCTGTTCCTCCGGTGGTTCCGCCGGCGCCTCCCTTGCCCGTGGTGCCCCCCCACCTGCTCTCTTGCCTTTGCCTCCATTGTCCCCAGTGGACAAGGCAGTGCCCGACACGGCTCAGCAGGACCCTGACCAGTCAGATGACCCTCAAGGCGATCAGGACAACGAGGACCTTCCCCGCTCTATCAGAGCCTTTCATGACCGGGTACTGGACATGATGAGTTTCTTAGATGTTCCGGTGCCCGAGGCACCCGCTCCGCAGGAGGGCGTGCTTTCTGGGGCGTTCACCCTGTCTCCTTTGGAGCATACCGGCTTGTTCCTGCAGAAGGACGTTCTGGCCGAGGTCCGAAGAGTCTGGGAAAAGCCACATTCGGGACTTTTTGTCAATAAAAAGATTGACGCGAGGTACAGGCTGCATTCTTCGGAAGAGGTGGCCCTGGCGTCTTGTCCGCCTCCCTCCTCCACAGTGATGGCTGCAGCCACTTTGCAGTCCAGGCCTGCAGCATCCTCTTCCACGACGGCTACTCAGGTTCTGGGAAAGGAGGACAAGCTCCTCGACTCCCTCGGGAGGAAAATCTTCACCAGCTCAGCCTTGCAGCTCAGGCAGGCCAACGCCGAATTGATACTGGCGGGAGCCAACATGCGGATGTGGAGAGGTCTGTCGGAGTTTGAGGAGCACATCCCGGTCGAAAAGCTAGAAGATTTCAAAGGAGGCCTTTCCGATGCCAGGGTCTTGGCCCAGGATCTCCTGGAGGCTGCGGCTCATCACGTAGACACCTTGGCTCGGGGCCTGATGCTTGGAGTTGATACCCCACAGCAGGCGTGGCTGCATGCCACTAAATTTTCTAAGGAAGTGCAAGACAAGGTGTTGGACCTTCCATTCGATGGTAAGGAGCTTTTTCATTCTACTGATGTAGAGCTCACCAAAACCAAGGATAGCACTCGGACGGCTAAATCATTGTCTGTTCTGGTTAAAGCTCCTTTCAAATCCTAGAGACCGTTGTGACAAAGTCGACCTTCCTCTGGTTTTAGGGGCTTCCTCGACTGCAAATCTCGCAGAGTGGATACTCCTCTGGGGAATAACCGCCGTAGACAACAGCGTATGTGGTTTTTCTCCCGGTCCTCAGCCTCCTCATCAGGTTCAGGTGGCACCGCCACCGATAAGCCTGCCAAAGGAGGGTTTTCTGCGCTCGCACAAGACCCCGGGGGGAGGACGCATTGCGTCTCACTGGTAGGCGTGGCAGACCATCACAGAAGACAGGTGGGTCTTGTCAGTCGCTCGAGCGGGCTTCCGCTTACCTTTACCCCCTACCCCACCCCTCAACCCACCTTTTCAGCTGTCGGGCTCACCCTCCCTCAAGGCCGAGGTTCAGAAACCTCTGGACCTCAGAGCTGTGGAACCCGTTCCCCTTGGGGAGCGAGGGGAGGGCTTCTACTCCCGGCTGTTTACGGTGCCCAAACCCAACCATGCTGGCCTGCGCACCATCCAAGATATTTCCCAGTTCAATCTTTTCCTTTCCCAAGAGAAATTCAAGATGATCCCGCCCGGCCAGATTCACTCCTCTTTGCAGATGGGCGATTGGCTCAGCGTGGTGGATCTTCAGGATGCGTACATGCATATCTTGATTTGGAATCCACACAGGAGATACATCCGCTTCTCTTTGGGAGAGGAGCATGTCCAGTTTCAGGTGCTTCCTTTTGGCCTCAGCTCGGCGCCGCGTGTCTTCACGAAGATTATGTCGGTGATTGCAGCCTGTGTGTATCCTTATTTGGACGACTGGCTCAGCGGGCACCCTCCAGTCTCTCCTTCAGCCCCTGTTCCATCTTGGGCTGTCGGTGAACTGGCGGAAATCCCCCATGACGGTCTCACAGGACCTGATCTTCCTGGGTTTTCGTTGGAACACGATCGACTGCAGAGTATCTGACCGGGGACAGAATGGCGGATCTGTTGGCCACGTGTCAGATGTTTGCGCAGTCGGAGAGCATGTCGGCCAGGTGGTTCCAGAGGCTTCTGGGCCTCATGACCTTGTGTGTACTGGCTCTTCCTCTTGCTCGTCTCAAAATGAGACGGACACAGATGGCTCTTCGGAATTCATGGCGTCAGGCAGTGGATCCGGATTCCATGAGAGTGGACCTGGATTGCTGGTCATCTCTCAGCAATCTGTCTGGGGGCGTGGGGTTTCAGGACCCGGTCCCCATGGTGTCGATCACAATGGACTCCTCCCTCCTCGGGTGGGGTGCAACATTCGTTCTTCAGGTCTCGGACCTCTGGTCGCCTCAGGACAAGCTCCTGCACATAAATCATTTGGAGCTTCTGGCGATCTTTCTAGCACTCAGGGTGTTCAAACCGCTCATTGTCAACAAGGTGGTCCGCATAAGAACGGACAATGTGATATCAATGTATTACATAAACAAGCAAGGGGGAATGAAGTCCCCCCCCACCGTGGACCTGTCCATCCAGATTTGGGAGTGGGCCGTGCTTCATGGTGTCTGGCTGCTTGCAGTGTACATCCCGGGCCAGCTGAATGTCACAGCGGATGCCCTCAGCCGGCGGACAGTGGTCAGCTACGAGTGGGAGTTGAAGTGGGAGGTCCTATCATGGATTTTCTCGCTTTGGGGCACACCGGAGGTGGACCTCGTCGCCACAGCGGTGAACAAGAAACTTCCTCAGTATGCCTCCAGAGGGGGGCTGGGAGCCTCCTCTCTGGGGGATGCTCTCGAGATTCAATCCATTAGTACTAGTAAACCAGGTTCCCCAATGTAAATTACTTGTTTTGCTTCATTTATTGACAAAAATTGGTGATGAACCTTGGCAGTAGCAGTTCTACCTCCTTTTTGGTTCTCGAGATTCCATGGCACAACATGAGAGCTTTCACCTTCCAGCCTCTGCCTCTAGTTCACCGTGCAATATGGAAGTTTAAGAACTCTGAACTGTTCCCTTCTACTGATAGCCCTTAGTGGCCGGCCAGGTTTTGGTTCTCAGAACTTCAACACCTGTCGGTGTCTCCGCCGATCAGGTTACCAGTAACTCCCGATCCTCTTCACCAGGGGGAACAACAGATGTGGCACCCCTCCCCACAATCGCTCAGCTTGGCGGCATGGTGCCTGAGTTCAAGTCTTTAGAGCATCTGAGTTTGTCTGCGGATAACATGAGCATTATCCAGGCAGCCAGGAAACCCTCGACAAGATCTCAATACAGGAGTAAATGGCTCAGGTTCTGTCATTGGTGTTTGGAGAAGAAGTTGGATCCGAGGGTGGCCACGATTGACACGGTGCTGTCCTTCGTGTCCTCCCTAGCAGAGTCAGGGGTTCATGTTCTGTCATGCAGGACTCATCTCTCAGCGGTTTCACCTTACCTTTCTACATACCTTTGTTCTTATTCTCTAACTAACCCAGTGGTGAAGAGGCATTTTGCTGGCTTGACACCCCTCTATCCTCCGGTCGTAATCCGCACCTGCCATGGGACCCAAATGTAGTCCTGATGGCGCTGTGCCATAAACCCTTTGAACCAATGGCTACGGTAGACCTCAAGTACTTGTCTTGGAAAGTGTCCTTTCTGGTCGCCGTTACGTCAGCAAGGAGAGTGAGTGAGCTCCAGGCATTGTCGGTGGAGCATCCTTTCTTGGTCTTCCACAAGGACAAGGTAGTCCTTCGGACAAACCCGGCTTTCCAACCGAAGGTAGTGACCGAATTCCATCTGAATAAGTCGATCTCCCTTCCGGTCTTTTTTCCGAACCCGGCCTCAGAGGCTGAAAGAGTTCTACAATGTCTTGATGTCCGAAGAGCTCTTAAATTCTACCTGGACAGGACTTCTGAGCTTAGGAGTTCATCTCAACTTTTTGTGACCTTCGGTAACCCTCAGGGCAAGCCGGCGTCTAAGGCAACTATTTCCAGGTGGATTGCCGCCTGCATCACGGAGTCTTTCACCGTTCAAGGGCTGAAACCTCCTAAAGGTATCCATGCACACCTGGTGCGGGGCAAGGCAGCCACAGTTGCTTTTCAGAAATATGTTCCCTGGGAGTCCATCGCTAGGGCAGCTACTTGGGCCTCCCCATCTGCTTTCTGTAAACATTACTGTCTCGACATGAGCTCTAGAGCCGACGCTCAGTTTGGTCAGGCTGTGCTGAAGAACCTTTTTCAGTAAGGGTATTTCCATCCACTCGTAGTTCCTGTAAGGAGTGCTTGGGAATCTCCCACAAGTATGGAGGAAAGGGGACGGGACGTAGGAGTATTACCAGGTTACTCACCGTAGTGACCACCTTACTACTAGACCATAGTCCCCTTTCCTCCCTACGCCCGCCCGCCGTCCCCTCTAATAAGGTTCCTCTGTTATTGCTAATGGGTCTTTGACCCGGCGATAGAAAAGGACTGATGGGCGATGCAGAGACAAGGTGGGCGGGATTACGGCCACGTGCCGGGCCCCGCACAGGGAAGAGAGGAGGGACACATTTTTGAAAAAAATGTGGATGCTTTTTACAAAGTGCTCCGGTCCCGTCCCACAGGACAGAGAGATATCCCACACGTATGGAGGAAAGGGGACTATGGACTAGGAGTAAGGTGGTCACTACGGTGAGTAACCTGGTAATTTTCAGGGACCATCAGCTTGTCTTTTCGGGGCTCGATGCCGATGCTCATTTGAGGTTGGACTTAAATTTGTACTTGTAGACTTTCTTTGGCTTTGCATGACTTGGACTCCATATTTTGCAAACTTAACCCACGCTTTTCTTTCGAGTGTGCGGAAGGGTTGGATTACCACCACCTTCTCTCGTTCGCTCAGATTTTTATTGCAGGCTTTTTTTGGCGTCACAGGCCACAAGATCACTCAGATCTTCGGAGAGTTCTCTTTTCCCGTCGCTCTCTTTTGGGGTATCGGCGATGTAGAGTTCTGACCGCAATCGAGTTCCGGACAGCTGGATTTTGGCTCCTTATTCTGCTCTGAAGCGTCCGTATTACCATCCTCCTCTTCCTCATCTACGGGATTACTATAGGTCGACATGTTCATCAACTCAATCTCATCTTCATCATCTTCGATCACTAGAGTTTCTATGCTCTCCTTCATTGGTCCGCCGACCTTTGCTCCACCACCAGTTGGATCTTTGTAGGTCGATTCTGCTGTACTCCCTCTGTCATTGTTTTTCAAATGCTCTGTGTTGTTGACCGTGATGTTCAGAGCTTTTATATTTGTAAAGAAGTTGGCAGAGTTTTGAGAGTTTTTATTCGTTTGTGCTTGCAGGTTTTTTTTTTTGCATTTGCCTTGCTTTTTTTCAGTGTCCAAACTTTTGTTTAGTTTCGGCTGTCCTGGCCACGTTTTAGGTTTTCCAAATATGTCAAACCATTCTCCATCTTTCTTATTCATCGCAGATATTGTTGGCTTATTTTTCGGTAGTTCTGTTTGGGCGTCCGACACTTCTGGTTCAGCGGTATGAATGATCACCAGGGGTTGTTCTGCTTCCTTGTCTTTTAAATTCATCGAGCCATTTATCGGGACATCCATTGGCTCTTCAAGTGTATGCCCCTTTCGCTGATCACTTGTGCCAACTGATCTTTCTATCTGTTCCTCATCTTCTTTATCGGTCTCCTTCGGTGGACTGTTCTCTTGAGCAGGGCTGATCGTTAGTTCTTTCTCATAGCGGCAATTCAGCTGCAGGTTTTTCTTTGTTTCCTCAGCCCTCTCAGCAGAGTGTTGGTTTTTTGTATGGGGACCTTTTGTGTTGTCGGGAACTTCCAGATTGATCACTGTTTCCATAGGTTGCTGGATCTCAGCTCTCCTTTGTTTTGGTTCGGCTACACCCTTTCCATCTCGTTCTTTTTGCAGAAGGAAGAGAGCTTGTCACATGACTTCGGCCAAGAGTCTTTCATCTTCTGAATTATTATCAATGCTTTACACAAGGTGTCATTGGAAAGGGGACATTATGCCCTTTCTAACGACACATCAAAAAAAAATCCCTGGTGGCTAGGGTCCCTGATCCACCCCGACCCCCACCCCCCCGCACCACCCCCTGCATATTTTTTTTCTGTATTTTTTTTGCATGCCCCCAGGGGTCTTCATTCATGTGGCCCCATGCTTTGGGGCCTCGGGGGGAGGGGGCCGCTTACCTAGTACGCAGCCCCCCTCCCCCTTTACTCAAAAGACATCCCTGGCGTCTAGGGGCATTGCTGCCCACGGACCAAGCGATCAGCGCCCGATCCGTGAGCAGCAATGCTTACACAAATGGTGTTGTTGGAAAGGGGAGAATCTCCCCTTTCCAACAACACCTGCCTCGATCTCCGGCTTGAAATACAGCTGGAGATCGAGCAGAGTGAGAAGGGCACTCACCTTCTCTCTTCACAGCGGCAGCCCGAAATGGCTGCCGCAGTGAAATTACTTTCACACCGACGTGAAACTGAAGGTAATCCAGCCTCACATAGCCCGGGGGTTGGATTATAGTTTTGAGCATTCGCTCAAAACAAGGTGCCAAAAAGGACGAGCTATCCCGTCCTTGGCACTTAAGGGGTTAATAGTTACCAATGTTTCTAGGCCAGCTAGGAGTCTGCCTGAAAATATTTTAGAAAGAAGGCACGCCTCTGTTTCAACCAGCTGACATAAGCAACTCTTTCTCACTTCCCAAGTGCCTTTGCATTCCAAAACTTTCTCTAATTCCCCAACCACAACAAGCAAGAAAAGTTCAACCAAAAGACAGGTTTTGGGAAAACTCCTGCGGGAGATGAAGATGGAAGGAAGAGGAAAGTGAACTTTCCTGGTACAATTCTGCTAAGAGATCGGGGGAAGACCTGACGCGCAAAGTGAAGGAAACTGGAGAGTGTGTCATGGCTACTAGCCAAGGGGCCAGTCCTCCCTCATCCCCAGGGTCCCATTGGACCCAGGCGCCAGGCTCATGTAAAAGTGTGCTCTGCACACTCCATGCCAAGGGCGTATGCAGCTGGGCCGGGCATGGCCATAGAACAGAACTGGAAGGCACGTGCTGCAGTACCAAAGAAGGGCAAGGTGGAGTCAGTAGGCTGGCCTAAAGGGAGGGGCCTGAGCCAACCTATTTAAGGCCAGCCCATCCACGTGCCTTCGCTTCGCGTTATTCTGCTTTCAGCAGCGTTACGCTCTCTGCTGTACTTCCCTGCGCATCAATAGATTCCTGCAGCCCCATCCTGAAGATATTCCTCCGAGCGCTCCTTACCTGCAGTCTCTCGCTACATCGCTGAGCGCGCCTCTAACCTGTTGCCAGTCGCTACATCACTGGGCGTGCATTTTACCTGCTACCAGCCTCTACATCGCTGAATGCACTTCTTAACTGCAACTCATCGCAGCTGGAGGCGGTCTCCTCTTACCAGCATTCCATCACGGTCGGAGCCGTAGTCTTCTTTCTCACCGACATTCCACACTGTCAGAATCTGAGTCTTCATCCTCAACCGCAAATCTTCATCGAGAATCTGGACACCATTCTTCATAGTCGGCCTACATCTACAAGGAAATAAGAACACACCAGGTTAGAACTCTTATGCATATCGAACGCACGGCCACTTCATACAAGAGACTAGAGTTCCCTTATAAAGACCAAATTACCTATCACTGTTGAATCTCCATCAGCCTCTAAGGAATTCCGGACTCTCTTCAGTCCCGATTTACTTCCTACCTATGGAAAGGGAATGTGACATTGCAATAATTATTATTAGACGAAATACAGACAGTCCAATCGAACAATAGTCATAACAAAAGACTTACCTTCTAAGTGGATTGGTCGCAGCTGGTCTGGATCAACACTCCCACGGACCAGTGAAGTAACTTGGTCCGTTCTACGTGCCCCTGCTAGGATAAGCAGGACGGATAGCTCAACATTACAAAACTACAGGTGAGCTTATATGGGAAATCGCTTGCACACCCTATTTTGGCACGAAAGGATTGGGGGAAGTCACGATATCCCCACTCCATTTTCATTGCCTCTCCTCTTCACTCAAGGCCAACACCCATCTCCCCAGTCGCAGGTCCAACCACTATCTGGAGGGGAAAGGGATTCCGAGGAGTCACGTCAAGGGAGGGCTCCAACCGTGCCCCAACGCCCCCGCGAAGACCAGGTGAGCGTAACAGTCTCAAAAGCCAGGAGAAGTGGCCCAATTAAAAAGAAAATCAGCTGACCACGGGAGGATGGCCGATATGAGGGTATCTCAAGTGAGGGGAACCTTTCAGGTAAACCCGACACGTGGATGGTGTTCAACCTGCAGTGTGATGCACTACAGCGCCAATGTCTGTCCAAATGTAGTCCAAGCAGAAGAGACACTCAGAAGGCCTCAGATCAAGCCACTGACATGCAATAAGAAAATTCACCAGTAGGATACCAACATCATTCACTCAGTGACCAATGACAGAGCCCGAGTTGTCTTATTAGGAAAGCTTCTTGTGCAGCGGGCTTGATCTTAAAACCAGAGTACCCGGTCCTGGCCCAATAAAAGGCTTAAATCCACACCTAAGAAGAGGCTGAAGCCTGTGCACAAGAACAGGCTAAAGACTTTGTGTGAAAAGACTTGAGCCCCAGCCCAGGGGAGTGCGAAAGCCGGGACATACAAGAAGACAGAGGCTTTGGCCCAAGACACAGTGAAGTCCTGACCCATGCGAAAGCTGAAGTTAGGCTGGAGAGAGGGAGGATGCCCTTACTCAAAAGGAAAGTGAAACTCTTCGTCCAAAGCCTGACAAGGAAGCAGGCCAGAGGCCACAAAACACGTTGTCAGGGCTAGTGAAGAAACTCAAGCTCTCAAATGAGCATCGTTCCAGTCACAAAGAGCCCAACCTTGCAAGATGGGTTGAAGAGCCTGAAAAGAAAGACTATGGAGAAGTCCGAATGGGAGAAGTAGGATCATGAAGAAGAGATCCAGCAAGCTCAATCCGAGGTTCATTGCTGTGGGGAACATATTCTAGGTTTGGAGGGATCACAGAATAACCTAAAGTGGTTTGACTGCAGACCCGGAGTCACTCACACCCAAACACTCAACTCAAACAAATTTAAAGAGCAGCTGGGAGTCCACGATCTAAGAATTCCAACTGGGCTGGACCTGAAGGGAGAGCAATCAATCGGGGACCTTTAAAATGGGTGTACCAGAGCCCCCTTTGGGGGCACCAGCAACCCAAATTCCTGCAGAGCCAGAAACAATGTTTCTATTAAAAACAGTGTTTGCGGATCTGTATTCCTTATTTGCTGATTTGTTTGGGTCCACAACCTGAGAGTAAAGTCTACTAATTCATGGCAAAAGTCTGCACAAATGCAGAGAATTTAGAAAAAACAAAGGAGAACAAGTCATAACACTCATAGTGCCGCCCGTTTCGCCCCCCATACCCCCCCTGCCTGAAAGGAGAATGCCAGCCCTCGTATGACCCTAAGCCAGCCCCTTGGCAAACCACATAACACTAGACAAATGGCCCAATCAGGAGACAGACCAGCCCATGCAACCCTGTTGCAATCAATGATGCAAAGCAACACCAACATGCAGGTGGGAGGGTCCTTTCAAATGCAGCCAGCCCAAGCGGGGACCGTCAGCCCTTGGGAAAGCTGAATGGAAGAAGACAGCAGAGCCTGGGAGATCCCAAGTGTGGCCACTTGGAAAGTAGAGAAGCCGGAGAAGCCAGGGAAGGAGCTTTGCAAACAGGTGCTATGGTGTGATAGAGACGCTTGAAAAGAGTTGTATTTATAAAAGAGATTTAGTGAAGTTTGAGGAGGGTGAATCTGTTGTAAAGGAAAGCAAAGATTTATTTGGGAAGTAAGATAGTAGGTTGGAGCAGGAAGGGAAGTTGGAGTCAAGAACAGAGCGAGAGAGTGATCGATACCAGCGACAGAGGGTGAGGCATCGGGTATCACTTGGAGAAGATAGTATTAGAGGAAGGAAACAATATTACAATGGATACAAAAAGGCTATTGTTATAAGATGGCAGGAGGTAACAGCTTGAAGAGAGATATTGTTGAAGAAATGACAGAGGATGGTGCAAGGGGAGAGAAAAACAAGAAAGGGATCATTTGAGAGACTGTAGGGTAAGGTATGGCTTGATAGAAGGAAAGTCTGGAGCTTGTAAGAGGAGATTACTGCTTTCAGGACAAGGAGAAAGATGACAGGAGGTTGGATGAGAGTAGGGTATTGGAAGAGATACCAACAACAGACTAAAAATGCTTGGAAGCCTAGAGAGGGGAAGAAGCATAGACAATCAGAGAAAATGCAGAATGACCCATCAGAAAGATCTAGAAGATGGACAAAGAACAATGCAATATAACAATGAAGAATTTTTGGAGAGACAAGAAGAAAATACACAATCAAGGAGAAAGAGTCAAGACATTGTAAGAGGAGAGGATTGTGGTGAGAAGAGAGAAAATAGGGAGGTTGGAAGGGAGATGGGGGATTGAAAGAAGGATTTTATTGAGAAAGGCAGGAAAGGGCTGAAGGTTTAGAGAAGCATAGAGAGCAGAGATACCTGTGAGTTAGAGAATACTGGGAGGTTCCGGCGGACCACGTTGACCCAGGGGAAAAAGCAGAGGCAGGAGGAGGAACGAGATGGCATAGCTATGCGGACAGGAAGGCCAGCCCAGGAGTAGACAGAGCAAGGAAACCGCCCATGTGGAACCTCGAGAGGAGCAGAGGGGAAGTAGGGGCCATTCTTCTCAACTAAACCCAACTGGGGCGTACCAAATCCTCTCTAAGCTTCAATCTGGACAACTTGTTTCTGGGCCGCAAAGGAAGCAGCCCACAGCCAACCTTCGGTGGCAATAAGCATAAGGAAAAGAAACTGACTGCTTGGGAACCGTGGAACTGCAGCTGGCAGAAATCTACACCCTGAGCTAAGGGACAGCCCCCATCAGTAAACGACTTTTTTTTTCTTTTACTGAGACTTTGAGAAACTTTGGAACATTTTCATATGCACCCATCACTTGGTTTGGATTGAGTAGTTTTCTTTTATGGATCCCTTTTGGAGCTGTTCGGGACAACCGTATTCTGTTGAGACTAGTCTCTTACATACCGTGACAACTGGAAACACATTCATCCTGCCACTTTGCTTATTGAGTTATAGCACTATCCTGTCACATTTAGCTTTAGTCTGTACACCAAAAAGGTAACATAAGGTCTAAAAACCATAGGTTTGTGTCTGCATCTCTGTACTGAGAACATTGTTGCAAACTGACACTCGTACTACTGGTTTACTACAGTGTAGAAGAGACACAGGGGAGAAGAAAAGGTAAAGAAAAGAATACAAGAGGTAGGGAGGGAAGAGCAGAGGAGATGTAAAAAAGCAGAGAATTGAAGGTGGCACAAAGGAGTGAGAAAAGAGCTTGAGAAGAGGAAAAGTAGATAGATTGGAGGAGGTCAGCTGAAGAAACAGATGAGCTATAGAAGAAAAAGAAGCAAGAGTGTACCCAAGGAGATGGAGGATAGAGGGAAAACCCTGGAGGCTGTAGAGAGGTTTGACAAGATGACCAGGATAAAAAGGAGTGAGCGAAGACTAGGTGACCTGGCACAGAAGGAGAAGGTGGAGGTAGAAAAAAAAAAGAAGACTGGAGGGAATGGTAGAGAGAGAGAAGTGGAGGGGAGTGGAGGAGAAGGAAAGGAAGGGAGGTGAAAAAGAAGGGAGTGCATGGGGAAATGGCAAGTATCGGGGCACTTGAGAGTATGTGTGGTGAAGCGTCACAGAGGACTAGAGAATGGAGTGGACAAGAGAAAAAGTGGAAAACATAGGAGCATGACAGCGTTCCCTGAACTTCAATTCTAGAGTGAATTGAACAGTGAAATGCCTCAAGTGTTGGGAAAGATTTCTCTTTGGGCAATTTTCCCTTCATGATCTATGGACACCCAAACGTTTTGCTTTTGTTTTTGCACCTGTCCTGGCTTTTTAGAGGGAAGTGAAGCCTTCAGCTTCACGCCCCTGGCCTTTTGCTCATGTGTCGTGGGGAAGCGGATTAATCCTTCAGACCATCAGTACTGGGAAACTATGATTCCCTTTTGTCTTTTTACCTGTTTTGGTAACTTTTTAACAGCACACACAGCATCTTACAATGCAGTGGGGATACTTTTGTATCCCCCCCTAGTGTTTTACATTGGAGATTTTTGATCAATTTTAAATGCGCCTAAAGACAAGCTGGTGGCAGCAGATACATTTTTACAATGTTTGCCGTCTTCTTTAGTGTGCACATTCGTGTTTACCGTGTCTGGTGACTAGTGGCCTAGAATGGCTGTGCCACAAGAGTTTTCACTTGTTCTTTGGCCATACTGTTTCTTGGCCTTCCTTCCTGACTTCTCAGGTCAGAGAATCCCTTATATGCTCATGAATTCACCTGGGCAAGCTACTGTTTTGGCAGGCTGCTGCATGCCATTTGTGAGTGGACTCAGGAAGTGGGTGGGACTGTCTGGTCCCACTCCACTTCCGTGGTGCCAGAGAATCTGTGGGGTGTGAATGAGTGAAGCCCACAGTGGTCCCCGATTGGACCACTCCTGGCTGTTTGAATTGTGCAGATCCTTACCATTGGTGGGCTTGGACTAGCCTCCAGCCAGGAATTAGAAGAAGAAGCGGACTGCTGCCATCATTACTTAAGATCAGAGTTGGAGCCAAGTGTCCTGTGTAGAAGAACAGCCAACAAGATCTGTGGATGACTGCCGAAGAGACCTGGCATCCATTCCTGCGCTTGGCCAAGTGAAGCCCTGATGACTACACAATTGGCAAAGGCCCTCTGCTGTGCTTCGTCCCTTGGACTGGTGGGACCAAACGGTCTCAACGCCATCTTGAGATCTGTTAGGCAGAAACCTGTGCAGTTCCCTTGGGGACCACTGCTAAAGATTTAGGACTACAGGTGTTGGCAATAAACCCACTTGGTAGCAGTCTGCACCACCCAGATTTACCTGGTAGCTGTGGCTGAGCAGTCAGACTTCCCTCAAGAATAGTTAGGCAGTATGTAAAGTATACACAATAGGCACTCAGATACAATAGCACAAGCAAACACTGACCAGAGCTTTGGTATCAAGGTATATGACAATGCATTACTTACCGTAAAAGCATTTCTGATGGTTGTACCTGCTTAGATTCACATGCTGTGCATAGGTCCGACATCCAGTGGTCACTGCGGAGTATTGCATTTTGTTTTTCGTAGTCGAAAAGGGGACGTCGACAAGGCGTGTCTTTAACACTATCCCTATAGTGACGTGTGTTGTACCCACAATCCCTCACGCGTCGAGGTCCCTCTGTATTTTTTCTGCCCTGAGGGAGCCTTCTATACGTGAGTGAGTACAGAAAAGAGAGAGAGATGTAGAAAGGTGTCTATGTTCCTTCCATCCGAGCGGGGAGGAAGGGTGGGCGCATGTGAATCTAAGCAGATACAACCATCAGAAATGCTTTTACGGTAAGTAATGCATTGTCTTCTGAGGTTTGTTAATCTGCTTAGAATCACATGCTGTGCATAGACTAGCGAGCAGTACCCGGAGTTGGCGGTGGGTTATGAGAAGGAACAGTAGAGAAAAGATGTCTTAATACTGCCTGTCCCACCTGGGAGTCAGATCTAGAGTGTGCATCTAGACAGTAGTGTTTTGTAAAGGTGTGCACAGAACTCCAGGTAGCCGCTTTGCAGATGGACTCAAGGGGAACATTTGCAATGAACGCTATGGAAGCCCCAGTGCCTCGAGTAGAATGTGCTCTTGGCTTGAAGGGTAGTTCTCTCTTAGCAAGAGTGTAACAGAGTGATGCATTGAACAATCCATCTAGATATAGTGGACTTTGAGACTGCATCTCCTTCTCTTCCTGCTGCCACCGAGACAAAGAACTGATTAGTCTTTCTCAGTGGCCTGGTTCTTTCCATGTAGAACATGACAGCTCTGCGTACATCTAGTGTATGCAGACTTTTTTCTCCCAAGCTGGAAGGGTTTTGAAAGAACGTTGGTAGTTCTATTGACTGGTTTACATGGAATTTCGAGATGAATTTTGGTGCAAACCTTGGGTGTGTGCGTAGAACCACCTTATCCTTGTGAACTGTTACGAAGGGGTCTAGAACAGAAAGAGCCTGTAGTTCACTTACTCTCCTAATGGAGGTGATAGCTATTAGGAAATCAGTCTTAAGAGTGAGGTCTTTAAGAGTTGCCTTGTGCATGGGTTCAAAAGGCGAGCCCATGAGTCTAGAAAGTACCACATTTAAGTCCCATCCGGGAGCTGGGTTAGCAATCGGAGGGTGTATTCTCTTTACCCCCTCCATGAAGGCCTTAATAACTGGGATCTTCCACCACGACACTTTAAGTTAGGAAGTGGTGTATGCAGAAAGTGCCGCCAGGTGGACTTTAATGGAATTGAACACTAGACCTGAATCCAATAAATGGGTCCAGTACATAACAATATGTGTGGGAGAGCAGTCAACCGGGTTGATGCTCTTTCCTCTACACCAGATGACAAATCTTCTCCACTTGCTAGAATAGCAGTGGCGAGTATTAGGTTTTCTGGCTTCCCTGAGGATGTCCATACATCTCTGCGGGAGTTGTAGATGTCCAAATTCTATGATCTCAGGAGCCAGGCTGCTAAGTTCATGGTCTGAGGGCATGGATGCAGTGTCCTGCCCCTGTCTTGTGACAGCATGTTGTACGGGCAGGGAAGTTTCACTGGGGGAGATAGGGACATCTCCATCAAGTGTGCGAACCATGGCTGATGGGCCCACATTGGGGCCACGAGTATCATGGTAACTTGCTATTGGTGCATCTTGTACACCACTTTGTTGAGAAGGGGAGTCGGGGGAAAGGCGTAAACAAATTTCCCTGACCATTGAATCGACAGACCGTTCCCCTTGGACTGATTCTGGGGGTACCTGGAGGCGTAACTTTGGCATTGTGAGTTCTCCAGAGTTGCGAACAGGTCTATTTCCGGGAATCCCCATTGCGTGAAGACGTCTAAGACGATGTCTTCGTGCAATCGCCATTCGTACTCTTCGGGCAGGGGGAAGTCTCTGCTAAGTTCGTCTGCTAGCAGATTGAGTTCCCCTGGTACGTGTTGTGACAGTAGGAACATGTTGTGTTTGAGAGCCCACTTCCATATATTCTGGGACAGCTTGGAAAGTCCTGGAGAGTGGGTGCTTGTTGATGTAGTACATGGCTGTGGTGCTGTCTGTAAGGACCATTACTGTCTTCCCTTGTAGGTGTTCCTGGAAGGCTTTTAGTGCTTTGAACACCGCCAGTAGCTCCAGTAGGTTTATGTGCTTGGATGCTACGTTCGGAGTCCACACTCCGTGAGCAGTCTGTTGGGATAGGTGAGCCCCCCATCCTGTGAGGGATGCGTCCGTGGTTAGAGTGGGCTCCACCGCGGGTGTGGCAAAGGGTTTCCCTATTATCAGGTTTTCCTTTGTCCACCACCGTAGCGAGAGAATCAAGGCTTGCAAGACCACCACTAGATCGTCCCATTGTCCGCTGGCCTGACACCACTGGCTGTTGAGCCACTCTTGCATTGGGCGCATGCGCAGGCGCGCGTGAGGTACCAAATAAATACACAACACCATCATACCTAGCAATCGCATCGCTTTGCGCACCGTCACCTCTCGACCTGCTAAAAATTGGGGATCTGAAACAGCATGTTTTGGACCCTCTCGTTGGAGGGGAAGACGAGGCCGTCCTTTGTTTGAATTAGAGCCCCTAGGAATTGTTTGACTTGGCTGGGGTCTAAGCTGGACTTCTTCTCGTTGATGGAGAAGCCCAGTTGGAACAAAAGGTCTACAGTCATTTGGGTGTTTGAGAAGCATGTCTCGTAAGAATCCCCTGTTATGAGCCAGTCGTCGAGGTAAGGATATACTGGGATGGATAACCTGCGCAGGTGGGCCGCTGCCACTGCCAGTACTTTCATGAATACCCTTGGTGCAGATGCTATGCCGAAGGGTAGCACTCTGAACTGGTAGTGTTTGCCCTCTATCATGAACCTGAGGTATTTTCTGTGCGCTGGCAACATTAAAATATGAAAGTATGCATCTTTCATGTCCAGTGTTGTCATGTAATCTCCCTGTGATAGCAGTAGGATCACTTCCTGTAAGGTCACCATACAAAACTTTTGGGGTTTGACAAACTTGTTCGCTGGGCGCAGATCTAATACAGGGCGCATGGTTAGATCCTTTTTGGGTACAAGGAAGTACACTGAATAAATACCTTCCCTTACCTGAGATAGAGGCACGACCTCTATGGCTCCTTTTTCCAGCAGTTGGTCCACTTCTTGGAGAAGGATGGCGAGGTGTTCTGGTGTCATGCGGCATCTCCTCGCGGGTCTGTATGTTGGGGAACTGTTGAACTCTATACAGTAGCCGCGGGCTACGGTGGAAAGTACCCAGCGGTCTGATGTTATTCCCTCCCATGCTGGAACGAAGGATGTTAACCGGCCCCTGACCGGCATTGCATGGGAGGGGACGCAAATCTTCGCGTCACTTGGTGGTGTTGTTGGCTTGGGAGCCTCTGGGGGTGGAACCCCGGCCTCTTCCCTTGCCATGGCGTTGACCCCTCTGATTGTACTGGCCGCTATTACCCTGGTAGTTGCTGGCAGAATACTGTTGTTGGTTTTGTTGCTGCCGTTGTCCACAAAAAAAGCGCTTATTACCAAATCCCCGCCTGTTAGGGGGTTTTGAAATTTGGTCTAAGGTCTTTATTGTATCAAATTCTTTCTTCGCGTTCTCCAGCGCGTCATCCTCCTCTATGGGTATATTAATAAGGGATGCTTGTGTTTCCGCCTTAAAACCGGAATTGCGAAGCCAGACGTGACGCTTCAGTAAAATTCCTTGTACCAAAGTGCGGCCAGTCGTCTCTGCTGCATCGAGGGTATTCTTGACGATGCTTTGATTGACCAGAGAGCCCTCGTTAACTGTAGCCAGTAAACGAGTCCTTAGGTGTTCGGGAACTTCTTCGATGTCCTGTTTGGCTAGGGCATAAAGCTTCTTCCCCTCTTTATCTGGGGGTGCCTCGCTGGTAGATAGTGGGACTCCGGCCCTTTTCCTGGTGTTGGTCACGACCAGGGAGTCCGGGATTAAGTGACCCTTAATATATAATGGGTCTGATTGAGAGGGAGAGAACAGTTTCTCAATCCTCGGATTGACCCCTCTCACCAATGCAGGAGTGGAAAGAGAAGGTGTAATAAGTCTCTTAACTGAGGCGAGGATGGGTATAATCTGGCTAGTGGGGGGGTTTTTCTTTGATAATCCTCTCCACAAAATCGGTGTCTGGGGTGACCTCCCCAGTTTCGATTTTCGAAATGTGCTGCTGCCTTCTTCAGCAGTGCATTGAAGGTGGGTTGATCATCGACAGGCGAAGGGTTCCTGACTGGTGTAGTTTCAGTAGACCTGATGACTATACTGCTACTGCCTGTGTCAGTCGACCTAGCCGGTGACTGCCAGGGATTTGGGTCGCCCTCGCCTGTGTCTTCCTGGAATCCCTCCTCACCTAGGTTAGTTTCCTCGTGAAAACCTTCCTCTTCTTGTTGGTCCTCAACATAGGTGAACTCATCTTCCTCCTGGAAGAAGGTGTCTTCCTCAGTGGGATTATAAGAGTATATGTCCTCCTTTGTGGGTTTATAAAACTTCTGGTATTTAGCCCTTGGACTCTCCAGGGGTGCCTCCCTTGGTCTCTTGGGTGCCCTGTCTTCTGGGATGGACATGAACCTGTCTAGTTTGTCCATACAGGTCTGGAACCTTTCAAAGGTCCACTGAGGTCGGCCAGGACGGTCTGGGAAAGAAAAAGGAGTTTCTTCCTCCTCCAATTGTCGGGTTCTGTCCCATAACGTCGAAGAAAGTGAGCCTTCTCCTTCTGAGTAGCCTTCTTGCTGGCTAGGGCCTTCTGTCGGCGTCGGGAACTGGCCTGATCTGTTTTCCGGCGCTTTCAGCGTATCTTTGGCCTTGTGCGCGGTTTTCGGCGTTTCACCCGCCGTACGTCTCTGGCCGTCCTTAGATGCTATGCGCGCGAGGCTTTCGACGATCATTCTCTCTTCCGAGGGATCGGTCGCCGTCGCGCTATGTAACGTCGAGTCCTTGCCCGTCGAGTCCTTGCCCGTCGAGTCCTTGTTGGCAACGTGAGCGCTCTTACGATGCGCGTCGCCGGAGGTTTTGGTGTTAGCGCCCTTATTTTTAGAATGCCCAGTCGCCTGTCGCGGAAGCGGTTGCGGGGAGGACTGACGACCCTTACGGTCGGCGGAAGGCGCCGGTGGGCCCGGCGTCCCCGTTGGCGCTATGGCTGCCTTCGTCTTCGACGAATGCGTGCCGGGGGGTATGTGCTTTGGTGTTTTCCCGTGTGCGTCCTTGTCGCCGGGGTGTAGATCCCCATAAGCTGGGCGTGAGCCGGGCTTGTCGGGGCCGGGGACGGACGACGACGAGGAGCGTGAACGCTCCTTTAAGAGGTCTACAGCCTCCGTTACGAGGGCCGTGTAGTCACTGCCCTCGGCACACTCGGCGGTGGCGGCAGCGGGCGAGGAGTCAGGCCTAGACATGGCATAGACCGCCCACCTTTTGACCCTGCGGTCTTTTAGATTTTTGGGCTTTAGTAATTTACAGGCCGCACAGCCGTCCTCCTGGTGATCGAGGGGTAAGCAACCGTTGCACCGTTTGTGCTTATCCTTCCAGGTATATTTACCCTTGCAAAGCGGGCAAAACCTAAATGGCGGCCTCTCCATAGCTGAGGGTAATAAGTGTGACTACGACCTCGAAAGAGAGGGAGGGAAAAGAGAAAGGCATTCTTAAAGAGAAGAAAGAAAGATACAAAACCCCACTCTCCCTACTGTGTATGGCCGGCGAGGCCAGGCCACGTGTTCGGCAGCGCCGAAGGATCCCCTCCGCTCGTCCTTCCGTCGAAGATCTTGCTCGGCGGAGAAACGGCTCTGCGTTGAGGGAGGGATCTACGTCATCAATCTTAACAACAAACGACCAAAGGTCGAAGAAACTATTTGCCAATGTCTCTCGAGGAGCTCCGCATAAAGGCGACCAGTAGCTGGGCGGAAAAAAACAATCTGAGGGACCTCGACGCGTGAGGGATTGTGGGTACAACGCACGTCACTATAGGGATAGTGTTACAGACACGCCTTGTCGACGTCCCCTTTTCGACTACGAAAAACAAAATGTAATACCCCGCAGTGACCACTGGATGTCGGACCTATACACAGCATGTGATTCTAAGCAGAGTAACAAACATCAGACAATTATTTATTTAAAAACACACTTATTGAAACACTCAGCACTATTATTGTAAATCACTCTAAACACAGTTACTATTATTATATATACACATCCCTTATTCCTTATCAGACAAGTCTTAGTTAACACCACTTATTTCCAGACAGAGGTGAGCGCTTAACTATAGATGGCACTCCAATAAGTTAACCAAAAAGGGAGGGGAAAAAGGCAGAATGTAGGAAAATACACCACACTAATACTTAGGAACTCTTAAGCAAGGCAGGAAAGTCAAAATTTACTTTTGAGCCAAAGTCCATAGGCCGGGCCCACTCTTGGAGAGAGCAGGGCACAAATGCACCCAAGATCACACAATGACAACAGGCTTAAAAAGTCTTGCAGGGAGTTCAGAAAGGTTTTAGTTAGGCTCAGAAAAGTTTAGCCAGGGTGTCCCAGGCTAAGCCAGGTTCGAAAGCCGGGGGCTAAATCTACTCCGTACAGTCGGTTGCAAGGGAAGCCAGGCGGAACACGGTACCTTATGTGGAAAGGATCCTCCAGCGGGGGCAGTTGTTCCTGGCAGTGGGTGCAAGTTGCGGCGTCATCCAGAGGAAGAGAAGATCTCGATGTGGAGGAAAGATGAAGGTCTTTGCACTGCCAGGGAAGAAACCAGCCGCGGAGTTTTCCGATTAAAGGTACTACCCTTTGATTCGCGGTAGTGGTAAAACGTGGTATCCCCGTTGCCGGGGTGCTTGGCACAGGCAAGGCGGCCACGAGATGCTCCAGGAAGCGAAAAAGGAAGCAGACTGGTTATCCTCACCAGTCGAAGGAAGAAGACTCTCCGGGCTGGAGATCTCCTCTGTCGTTGGGAAAAGTGGTGAGACGGTTCAGCAGGGCTCCACCAGTGGTGTCGTCGTAGCAGGTCGGCTCAGCTTCTCCCTCGTCAGATTCTTAGGTCCTGTGGCGACTTCTAAAGTTCCAGTCCCCAAAGCCCTGCTTTTATGCAGAAAATCCCCATTCACTCAGCCTAGCTGTCAAACATGCTAAGAGGTGAGCCGGCCGGCTCACCACTTGGGCCAATCAGGACGGAGTGCGACTTGAGTTGCCTAGGCAACTCAGTCCAGGGTGCCTAAATCTCCTTCCACCCCTCCTAAGTACCCCACCCTCCACCCCTCCTAAGTACCCCAGACAGAGTGGCACCAATTTGGAGGGCTTCTGTGGAGAAGCCCGCCAAAAAGTGGAACAAAGGGCTCAACTTGGGTTGGAGTCACAGAAGCGAACACAAACGCCATTTTAGAACCGAGTTCTGGCAAAAAATACCAACCGGAGAATTAATATTAAATAAATAAACCGGCGGTATGTTCGAGGCTATAGGAATTAAGTTGGTAGCCTCGAACAATGGGAAATCCCATAGAGATATATTCGCGGTCGAATATAAAAAGTAGTATCCACTGCCACCAGCCAAAACTCGATCAGGGGGGACGGAGACATGCCCCCTCGACTAACAGACCCTGGGGCAATCGAATTGCGCCGGCCAGTACGTCCACAATATGATGGTTTGTACTGGTTCTGTTCAGAATTTGAGACTAGTAAAGTCAATGGTGACAGTCCCAGGGTATGGAGTCTATACTGGGGGGTCACTATGACACCCCTGTGTTACTGCACTGAGGGTGCTGTGTAACACACATCACAAAAACACATGAAGCCCTATGGAGTAAAAGACCCCATAGCCCATTAAACACATCTAGAGTCAAAGAAACACGCCCAAGAGTGAGGGTAAAAGAGTCTCACTCTTGGCAGGAGAAAAAAATAAACCCCAAAAATCCAGCAAAGCTGCTGGGGGACTCACTAGGTTAGGAAATTCAGCCTAAACAGAGAATTCTCCCTAACAAGATCCAGCCATCCTGAGCCCTCAGAATCGTCCCTGGATGACCCGGTGGACTGACCAGCTCTCCAGTGGGCTACCTCAAGAGAAGTATCGCCATTCAGCGTTTTCGTCCGGAACGTCAGTGGTCACTAGTTCGTGCCACAAGCCACCTTCCTGCCAAGTTTCAGCTTCCCAGCATCAAGGGATCCTGTCCTGGAATGTCTTCTTTGACCGTGACTGGAGAGACACTTGATGTCTCGCGTGTGCAGTGACTGTCACTGGAACCAGCCTTCCTCCGTATGGTAAGGTGTCCTAAAGAGGCCTACGTCGGCCTGCTGCATTTCATCATCGAAAAGGGTTGCACTCAGCTCCTGTACCCGACAGTAAGAATTGTTGCACCTGCAGCTCCTGTGCATCTTCTACAGGATCCAATGACAGGAAAACCTACCTCCAGCGACTTCCAGCCAACCTGCCTAGTCACTTGGGAAAATCAGAGTCAGGGGGTGAGTATTTGCAAAGCATTCTGCCGCCCCCGTCTGCACTATAATAAACCTTAGAATACATTTTGGTTTATTCCATGTCATCACTTTCTGATCGTTTGATCAAAAAGCGGTTCTAAAGGATAGGAAAACAATCGTACTTGCCTGTAATATTGTTGACAGGTCTTCTGGAACACTTCACCACCACAAGAACTCTTCCTACAAATGTCCCCTCTCCTAGAAGAAGTTGCGACTTTTGGGCACAAGGCACCATTCAACATAGGGATTGGATTTATAAAGTTAAGGTATCATTCTTGTGAACTGGTTTTACTTACTGCATCATTACTTACCTTCTTTCAGTTGAATAAGTTATTGTATGCAATTCTACAATACTAATAATCAATTTTATTTCGGATTTCTCTGTTTACAAAAATTAAAAATACATTAAAACATATTACAAACCTATACGACAATCATCGAAAATCAATACTTTTAAAACTCTGATACCCAATACACTCCATTTATATCCAAAAAACAGTACTAGAATCATCATTAACTAAAACAACACAGTTACACCATATGTTTGATTCAAAGGTACCAGCAGTGCATGCCACAAGAAGGAATTGTAGTGTCAGTAGCCTGATCTGAAGAGGAACAGTAAGTTACAAATCAGAAGTGGATAAGTAAGGTCTACAAAAAAAGTGGATGATTTGCACCTCATATCTCGGCCCCAGTTGAGCGTAGTCCCTCAGCTTGTCTTTGTCGAGACGGGTGGGTACTTCAACAATGTTATGTGTCTGAAGCTTTATAATCTTGGCAAGTGATGTAAACATACTTTCTGGAATGATCTGCAGAACCTTTTAGAAAAACATTTCGGTGAGAAGGCAATTCATGGCAGTTAAAAACAAGAAGGATTTAAATAAACCATTCACATCAAAAAGTCAGCCCGCATACCCATTCACAAAGACCCAACACATACACATGACACCACACTTCTCTCCCATGATCGAAGCATTAGAAAGACACATTAATGAAAGTGATATATAGTCTATATAGCCCACCCAAAGTGGCTAAACTTGTAAGTAAATAAAATGCTTGTGCTTGCTTGGTATGAACATAGTTCTTACTGCCTTCAATGGTATTGCCCTGCTTGAGCACAAGACAAGCAGGGTCAATACCATTGGAAGATGCTCTTTGGAAAGTAAACTGCATTCTAAATGTTATTCATGTGTGAGCACTATTCTCAAGCAGCATGTGCCATGCTATGCGGATCACACACTTCTTACCACATGGATAAGATCTGTAATATTCAAAAAGAAGATGTATTTAACAGATGTCTACACCACAATACGGGAAAAAAAGAACCAATGATATATCAAATAATCACATTAAAATGTATTTTTATTATTAAATCTGTAGAGTTTAACACTCCTAAAATGATCAAGTTACATAAAACTCAAAATCAAACACGATGTATAAAACATATAAAACATACTTTACAAAACACAAGGAAAACACATACTGTGGGTTAGTTTTTGTAGTAATTGCAACACTCCTCCGTATGAAATTTCACACTGGAGTAGTTTGTCATTCTGAAATGTTATTGGTATATTTTCAAACCCAACTTGTACAAGTTTCTGTCCTTATAACAGACAAATGTAGAACATTCATCAGGGGTAAAATTGCTTGTGTATTTATAACAGTGATAATTCTTCTTTCCAATCACTTTCTTTCTGCCAATCCTTCAAAAATGATGAACCCTCTTAGAGTGTGGAAAACGAATCCACAGTCTGAAAACACCAAACAAATTGGTGATAGGGGGGCGATTTCCTTTCAATTAGGGAAGATCACTCCAAAACTCCTCTTCTACTCTACAGGAATTGCAGGTAAATTCTAATGATGTTGAAGATACGTTTCCCACAAAGGCTGTTGATGTTTTGTGGCACGGTAGATTCAAGAATAATACTGGAACCTGGAAGGAGAATACTGAAATTAGGGACATCTACCATGCCACAAAACATCAACATCCTGTAGAGTAGAAGAGGAGGTTTGGAGTGATCTTCCCTAATTGAAAGGAAATCGGCACCCCCCCGCCCAATCTCTAGAAAAGAGAACATATTACAAGTATTTGAAATGCTGTCATTAACCAGATCCTGACATATCATTAAGAGATGCAAGATTGTCACCTCAGGTAAGGAATGCTTTGCAGCAATGTTTGAAGTTCCTGCCACATGATAATGCAAGATATTGTGAATTTGAGATACTTCCCTGTCCTTGTATATGAGTGGACATAGCTCCATAGGGGTGTGGTGATGCGCCCGCTACCTGATGTAACACTACCAAATGGTGCTTGGAGAGTCTCCCTGGAGCCTTGTGCCCTCTCTCAAAGAGTGTGCTCAATTCATTCCCGAAATACATGTAGCGTCAACCAGCAAATGCAGAGACAGCGGAATACATTGCCCAGGTATCGACCAGATGGGGAGAATGACTGCAGAGCAGAGTATCCATGTGAAACTGTACTATTATTAGGGAATTTAGTGAGCGCAGATCCTAGCTTCGGGAAGCAAAGGATCACTTTAAAATCATAAGGGGAGGGGGCGTGGCGGAGAAAACAGCGAGGAAAGCACAGATACAAGGGGGTGGGGAGCGGACAACAGGGGAGGCCGGGCAATGAACCAGCACAATTGCTCCTGGAACAAGGCTGTTCCCTGACAGGAGATCAGCATACCTCCCAAAACTGGCACAGGATCGCATACACACACAAGGTGTTCCAGAAATGTAGTAGAATGGTGCAGAGCCACTGAGGAGGATCAAATAATTTCCAAGTTGGCGATACATGCTTCAGAACCCTTTGAAACTTTACAGTTCCTTGTCAGACCTAAAAGTCAAACTAATAAGCCAGCAACAAAAACCAACACATATCAACTAATAAAAGCTTTGAAAATGTAGAGTCCCAAGGGGAATAACCAATCCCAGGGGAGGAAACAAGGGAAACTGGGGAATAACCTATTAGAGACGGGTTTAGAAACTGCATCACCACCTCATGGGTATAATGGATATAACTGCTGAAAGGAGAAATTGCTGTAGTGCAGAATAGCCTGCGAAGCACTAAACCTTTGAGACTGCTTGTTTCAGGAAGGGTGATTGGTAGGAAGGTATTTGCAAGTATCTACCTGGGATAAGACGTAGAGAATCCAACATGGGCCATCAGGGTTGTTTCAACTAGAGTTAATCTCCTTGGTTTGACTTTTCAAACTGATGCTGATCTCCTTGATTTCAAGGACCACTGCCGTAGCGGTAAACTCACACAGAGATTTCTCTACCTGCATAGCATATGCAAACCAGCATTTTGTTACGCATTCTTTTAGAGTATTAGGCATGAAAAGCTGACAAGCTCCACACCTTTTGTCCTTATGGTCCTGCAGAAGACAGCTGCTGCACACCTGGTGTTTGTCTTTACAGGCTGCTAAGTACCATTTTTTAGACTCAGACTTGAACTTAAGTCTAGCCTACTCATTAAAGTTTCTACTTGCTTCCTTAACCAGGCAGGGTCAAGTCTTGTTGGTCAGCAGTTGCCCTCTAAGCACTGTTTCCTCATGGTCAACAGTGTTGTATCGATCAGTGAAACTTGAATTTAAGGAACTCATCCCAAATGTTTGAAACAGCTGGCATATAAGGGCTAAGTTCCGCCCCCATTTCCCTGTTAGCCAAACCAATTCGAACAGTTAAATATGTAAGTCATGTAATCAGCAGAAACAGTAGAACTGATCGCATTTGCCAACATTTGAAATGAAGAAAATATTGCAGTTAGCAGTCGCTTATGTATGAACTGGAATGTTTAACAAGATGAGCCTTCAATACTTTATACATAACATTTGTTTATATCAGTTTGTGCAGATTAATTCAGTTAGTTGGCGTTTTAATGTACATTAGCTTGCATTTCTGTCTTCTTTGTTTACATAAACATCTGGGGACGCATGCATGTTTGCAAACCCATTGTGAATTTGTTCTGAAGTTTGCAATTAAATCTTTTCAAAAGAATTTACTTTTTCAGCAAATATTGCATTTCATTTGAAAATTCTGCGCTCTCAGTTATGTTTTAAATAAGTTGCTTGACGCTTATTATGGCAAAGCAGAGAGATCATTTGTTTTGAAAAACCATTTTCAAACAGAAAAGTAAGAAGAGGCGTATTGCTTAGGGCCTCTCTGGTCTTATTCTTTTCACATAGAAAGACATGAATTTTTAAATTCAGCAAGATTTTGTGGCTACAGTTAAAACAGGTTAACCATATCATGAATCTGAATGGTTCAATAACATTCTTTGTATTATTCACCTGTGCTTGGAGCGAAAGTGTAAAATCCCATCGTTTTGAATGGATAATTGTGAAATGCTATTTCTGTCAAAGTCCACAAGAATGCTGCACTTGTGAAATGCATCCCTGGCAAAGTCAATATGAATGTTCCATTTGTGGCTGCAGGCCTATGGGCCGACTCACAGTTCAGAGCTGATCAAAATATAGATATATAATGAAATGTAGGACACCCCCTTACTGCAAATAATTGAGAAACTAACGACAGGGCTCTCATATCCTCTGTGCCCCCTTACGTCAGTCAAGTGTCTAGTTGCAGATGGTCTAGAGTATGAGGATGCAGTTTTCGGGTTCGGGATTGGGTCCGGCTAGGTGACTGTGTTATGCTCCATTGAGATGGTCCCCGATACTTTGAAGCTGGACGACCCAGGCACTACAGAAAGACGACCAGCACAGGGCCCACGATGAAAAGAAACCCTTAATACTTGAACACACTTATCAGAAGGCTGGATGGGCAGCTTTTGGCAATGGGGAAGACTCTGCTCCAGCAAGGCCCATCTTTGGGATGGAGAGCAGCAGCTGCAGGAGGATAGATCTTGGTCCACAAGCTGGTCACCTGAAGTTCCATGCCAAAACTCAGAAAGGTGATGATGCATTAAAGTATGGAAGCCCCTCTACAACATACATGGTTCAAATAACCCATTCTATATATTATAGAATGAGCTATCCTTTGGAACCGCTTTTGGATCAAACGATCAGAAAGCGATGGAATGGAATAAACCAAAGTTTATTCTAAGGTTTATTATAGGGGAGACAGGGGCGGACGAATGCTTTGAGAATACTCACCCCCCTGACTCCGATTTTCCCAAGTGACTAGGCAGGTTGACTGGGAGTCGCTGGAGGTAGGTTTTCCTGCCATTGGATCCAGTAGAAGATGCACAGGAGCTGCGGTTACAACGATTCTTACTATCGGGTCCAGGAGCCGAGTGCAACCCTTTTCGACGATGAAATGCAGCAGGCCAATGCAGGCCTCTTCAGGACACCCTAACATACGGAGGAAGGCTGGTTCCAGTGACTGTCACTGCACACGGGAGACAGCAAGTGTCTCTCCAGTCACGGTCGAAGAAGACTTTCCAGGACAGGATCCCTTGATGCTGGGAAGCTGAAACCTGTCAGGAAGGCGACTTGTGGCACAAACTAGTGACCACCAACATTTGAGACGAAAACACTAAATGGCGATACTTCTGTTGGGGAAGCCCAAAGGAGAGCTGGTCGGTACACCGGGTCATCCAGAGATGATTCTGAGGGCTCAGAATGGCTGGATCTCAAGATGGCGTTGAGACTGGTTGGTCTCACCAGTCCAAGGGATGAAGCACAGCAGAGGGCCTTTGCCGATCAGGTTGTCCATCAGACCTTCACCCGGTCAAGCACAGGAAGGTATTGCAAGGGTGCAAAAAAAGGAAGCTGACACAAAGGTGGCAAAGTTTTGGTTATAGTCTTACTACTATGTGAAAAAAAGGTCCTTACCATACCCTAACCTCTAAGTGGGGTTTTCCCTGCCACAAAACTAATACTAAAAGTATGTGTCAGAATGTCTGTCAAATTTCTACTTTTATCCCTCTATGGGGTTCATCACGAGTTGGGTGGAGCGGTAAAAATGCGGCATTAACACTATTACCGCTCCTCCCAATATTGAGTTGGGTAGAAAGTGGGAGGTTTAAATCAACACTGACCATTTTTGGCGCTATTAGCGTGGTGCTAATTGCACCGGCGCTAATAATGCAGAGAAACGGGAATGGGGAATTATGGCCACACCACAAATCGGGATCCGATGCAAATTGCGCCGGACCAGGTTGCAGTAATGCCAATAGCGCTGGGCGGTATCCTGGCACAATTATCGCTGCATACCACCCGAATCGTGATAGAGCCCTATATAACTAAAAGATAAAGTTCCTTCTTTAAGGAGAATGGCACCCTTCTCCTTTGGCAATGTTTAAAAGATTGTTCTCTCAAATTAAAGTTATCAGGGGGAATAACTCCCTTCCCCTGGCTTGCAGGTTTCACCCGGTCTTTGCACAACGTTAGTTCCAAGAGAATGGCTCCCTTCTCTTGATGTGGCTCCTTTTACTGTTCAATACCCTACGCCTGGTACAATTTATCCCCATTTCTTAACAATGCCAGAGGGAAAAGACTCCCTTCCCCTGGATTCTTGATGATCTCTCTCAGTTCCAGACCAAGAGAATGCCTCCCTTCTCTTGGTATGCTATGCTTTGGTACAGATCAACACAAGGCCAGTGGGAATAAATCCCTTCCCTTTGCCATTTTGACTGGTTCTCAACAACGTGCCAGATCTTGTCATGGTCCCAGACCATTCTCTGGTGGTCAGTGGTTTTCCTTCTAGCACTGTAACAAGGAAGATTTCCTCTAATGCTTTCCGCTTTCAAGTTTGGGTCCCCGTTAGGGAGAATTCTCAGAAATATGCTAATTCCTCTCTACCTTTGAGACCCCCAGTACCTTTGCTGGATTTTGAGGACTTGAATTTATTACCTGGAGAGAGTGAGACCCTTTTTCCCACTCTCTCATGTATTTTTTGCTATGACTTGAGCACTGTGTTTGTTTTGGTTGTGGAGTCTAACAAACTCCATAAGCATCATCTTTTACATTGCACCACATAGCACCTTCAGTGTAGTGGCACAGGGAAGTCTTTCAGATTTCCAAAAGGTTTAAATACCTTCTCTTGGATAAACTATTGTGTCCCAGAGCAGTGAAGTGAAATGGACTTTACTTACATTGTAAACTTTCTAGACCCAGCACACACCATCTTAAAAATGGGCTGCTGGAGGGGTTACTTAGTATACCATTTGTCTAGTTGATCATGTAACATTTTTCCTCGATGAATGGCTGGTGGCAGTGGTTTACCTTTAACTACTGTGGTGTGCTTTTACCGCGGATGCGTTCGCAGCTGCAGTAAAGCACCCAAGGGTGCCATTTTCATCAAAATGGCACTGGTCTTTTTTCGACATTTCTTTGTGGAAAGGTCCTTCTTGAGATTTACTCTGCGCGGCAAAACATGTTTGGTCCTTTTGTTCATTTGGTCTTTGGCGGGATTCTCGAGTGAAGCCCACCTCTGGATCCAACATGTCTGGCGAGGGCAGGAAGTGAGGGCAGTGCCTGAAACTTCCTGTGCTTAATGCCCTTAGTTACAGGAATGCACCCAAACGTGATTGACCAGCTCGCTGTCCGGCAAGGACAGCCACCCTGGTGTATGACTGGCACCTAGGCTGGAATGAATGGGAGAAAACTGTATAAAAGGCAAGGCTTTTTGGCTTGGAAGGCAGAGTCGGCCACTGGACGAAGGAATCCAAAGAACAACTTGGAAGAGCAACCTGATGCAACTCCTGATCAGTTGGTTTGCCCGGTGAACCCCTGCTGCTGTGCTGAAGCTCCAAATTCGTCTCGACTAGAGAATCCCTGCAAGGACGACTTCTCCCCTTGAGTTGGTGGGACCAATCAACTCCAAAGTAAGCCACCTGGACATCCTCTCGAAGCTGGTTGAATTTCCACTGTAGTTTCTGCTGGAACCGAAGAGCCAGGGAGAGGAACACCAGATTGTGTGCGTTGCTTTTAAGTTCACCAAGAGCTCCAGGAAGATCTTCCGGACGCCCAGGAAGCACGACTGACCAGGCCTGAGCCACCTCAACAGAGTGCTGGACACCAGATGCAAGGTGTTGGGGAGAATTCTCAAAAATGTGCCAATTCCCTCTACCTTAGAGACCCCCAGCATCTTTGCTGGATTTTGAGGACTTGATTACTTTTACCTGGAGAGTGTGACCCTTTTTCCCACTCTCTCGTGTATTTTGATATGTCTTTTACCCTTGTGTTGCCTTTGGTTATAGAGTCTAACCAACTCCATAGGCATCATCTTTTTCATTTGTGTCACACAGCACCATCAGAGCAGTGACACAGGAGATCCTTTCAGGATTTCCCAATGTGTAACTACCTCATCTGGGATAAACTACTGTTTCCCAGAACAGTGGAGTGAAATTGACTTCACTTAGACCTGTACATTTCTAGACCCGGCACAACCTATATTCCTATAGAGTGCTGGAGGGGTTACCTAGTATCCCCTGTGTCAAGATACTCATGTAACAGTCAAATGTTACCCTTTCCTCTCAGAATGGCTGGTGGCAGTGGTTTTACAACAAACTAACATGATTTTTCCCGACCGCGAACTATTCGTAGCTTCGGTCGGTAATGTTAAATCGCCAGAGCCATGTTTTTCAAGATGGTGCCCAGCCATTGTTGCTAAAATGGTTCCTGGTCTTCTTTTTTGCCATGTCTTTGTGGAAAGGTCCTTCTAGAGTTTCTCTCTGTGGGCCAAACCCGGTTTGGTCCCTTTGTTCATTCGCTTTTGGCAGGCTTCAGGAGTGAAACCCGCCTCTGACTCCAGAGTGTCTGGGGTAGGCAGGGAGTGTGGGAGGCACCCAAAAACTCCCTGTGCTTAGTCTCCTAGGAGACCCCAATGCACTCTGATGATTGGCTGGCTGACTGTCCGGCAAGGACAGCCACCCTGCTGGGTGAGTGGCAGCTAGGCTAGAATGAATGGGAGAGAACTGAATAAAGGTGAATCTCTTGGCTTGGAAGGCAGAGTCGACTACTGGACGAAGGAACCGAAGAAGAGTTTGAAGAGGACGGCTGCTGCAACTACTGGACCATTGGTTTGCCCAGTGAAGCCCTGCTGCAGGTCCGATTCATCAAGTTCGCATCAACAGAGAAGCCCTGCAAAGGATGACTTCTCCCTTTGAATTGGTAGAACCAATCAACTCCCAAGTAAGCCTCCTGGACACCCATCTCAGAGCTGGTTGCATTTCCCATCTCGGAGCTGGTTGCATTTCCTCAGAGTGCTCCAGGAAACCGTAGAGCCAGGGAGAGGGACACCAGTTGCGTTACTTGTAAGCAGGCCAAAAGCGTTTGGAAAATCCTCCGGACTCCCACGACGTCGGACCGACCAAGCCTAACCACCCTCAGCTGAGTGTCGGACCCCAGAAGCAAGGACAGTCCACCTTGACAGCCAGGACCGGCGTTGTTACCCGTGCGGTAGCTGAAATGCGAGATAGCCACTGAAATTGAAGTTTGCCAGTTGTGAGCTTTTGTCCGTCCCAGTGCAGTGCAGGAGTCCCCCGACGTCCTCACGACAGAGGCCAAGGAACAGCGAGATCTGCAGGAACTGCCAGGAACGGAAGTCTTCAGCTGCCTCTTTTTCTTCATTTTAAGGTGCTGTAAAACAAGACAGAGAACTTACTCTCACGGTGAAAGTGCTTGAAACTTTTGCAACTCGCAGGCCTAATCCGCTTGTGAACAAACATATGATTCTTCTTTTTACAAACTACTTCCAAGAACTTGTGCAGAGACTTTTTCGTTTAATTACCAGAACTGCTTTAACCTATCCAAGACTTTAGCCCATTGACTTTGGCCTAGCCTATTGAATTGACTCTTCTGGTGAACTCAAAGTATTTGCACTAAGAATAATTGTAGTCTTTTATGTTCTGATAACCTCTGCCTTTTACTCCTCTTGAAAAGTATTGAAGTATATTTGTATGTTATTATATGATTGCCTCCTTCTAATGAATGTTTTATAACTAACTGATAAATTAATAAGTATTTATCCAGGAAACCTTGAGTGTAAGAGTTTATTTGAACACCTGTGATTGTAGACCTCTGTGTAACATCATTACTGCTCACATTCCCCTCTTGAGATAAGCCTGGCTGCTCAATACGCTACCAAAACTGTGTAGTACAGACTTATACGAAAGGTTGGTTTGCTTACACCTGTAGTCATAGTTGTGTGTAGTGTTCCCAGATGGTACTGCATATAAACTTTGCCTAACACAAGGAAAGCCCATCTAAACAGCCAAGAGTCTGGAGTGGTGCTATTTGCTGAGCAGCAAGGAGCTGAAACCGCGAAGTGCCACTGAATAGAAGTTGGTCCTTTTCTGTCGCCGACCGTCCTGTTGCAGTTCAGGAGTCCTCCAGATGTCCTCCCTCTTGTCCCCACGACTGAGGCCCAGGAACACAGGATCTGCAGAGCTGCACAGGAACAGAAGCCAGCTGGAACCATTTCTTCTAACCAAAGGTACTGTAAAGTCTAAGAGAACTTACCTCTTGTTGTGTAACCTCACTTGTTCTCACTGGAGACATGTCTTGGTTGCTTCAGAAGAGTTGCTAACAGCTTCTTTACCTCACAAGCTTAAGCAGCTTGTGGCCATACTTGGATTTCTTCTTTTCTACAAAGACGTCTAAAACATTGTGCAAGACCTTTACCTACCAGCATCAATTGCTTCAGCGCACCTAGACTTTTGTCCAATCGACTTTGGCCTGGCCTGGCTCCCTGAATGACTCTTCTTCCCCCTGACTGTGTGTTTTGTCTTCCCTTCCAGGAAGGGGTTAACTTACTTTGCATTGGGGGTTACCAAAAGTACTTACCTGCTTAAGAATATTTGTGAGATCTCTGGTTTTATTCTAATAACCTTTTTCTTGACATACGCCTAAGTATTGCCCTAAATGCAAAAGTAATATATTAATGTCCACAGTGTCCCATCTATTTAAGTCACCTGACGGTGTAGGAAGTGTCTGTGTGCCATCCCAAATGGGTACTTTCTGATTTAGAGAATCTAAGTGTGTATTTTGGAGTGTATTTTTGTGTTACTATTATATTGCCCCTTCTTGAAGAAGGCTTACTCAAACTGACTTTTAAATTAATATTTGTTAATCAAGAAACCTTGTGTGTGAGAGTTTATTTGAATACTTGTCACTGTGAAACTCTGTGCAACTCCCCTACTGCTCACATTGACCCCCCTTGAGATAAGCCTGGCTGCTCAACATGCTACCAACCTGTGTAGCACAGACTACCAAAGGTTGGGTTCCTATTGCCAGGATGTCAGGGTTGTTTTAGTGCACCCAAAGGGTACTGCATACAATCTTGCCCAACAGTCCCAGACCCTTCTCTGGTATTCAATGGTTTTATGAGTGCCACTGAGCATTTTCTGGATGCTTCCTCCGTCAGCGGTTCACTTTGCATCCCCACCGGACCTGCTGTGTCCCCTTTTAACTTCACACAGGTTCAAACACGGCTCTGGTTCTTCCAGGGATGGGCCTTCCGCTCTGCTGCTCCATGCACCTTTGTTAGGGAGATTTATTATCATTAGGCTTCATCCCCTCTCCTGGTGAGACCCCCCAAGCACTTTTTGCTGGACTTCTGGACCTTTTTCTTTCAATCCTGAATGAGTGGAGCCTTTTTCCACTCATTCATTCTTGTGAGCTTTTGTCTCTTTTGGAACTCTATTCTTTGTACTCTACCTGTAGTATGGAGTCTGTCCGCTCCATAGCTCTTAAAGGCATCTGTGTTTTTAGAATTGCAGCACACAGCTCCTTATGGGCAGCGTTGATGGGGACCCTTAAGGGCCTCCTTTAAGATCCTTTTTCTATATCCTCAAGTAACTACAGTTACTAAGGATGGAGGGATACTTACCAAAAGTCTAGTCTGAGACATTGGTAAACTCCACCTTCAGTGGAGTGCCAAAGGGATACCCAATATCTCCCTTCTCTCTTCTCCCAGTTATGTCTGGTGGTAGTGGACATGTTCTACCAACTTTTGTGTATTTTGTATACCGCAGGCTATGTCCATAGCCTCGGTAATGCACAATAGGGGCACCCAAGTACCAACTTGGTGCCTCCCTTCTTTTTTCGCCATTACTAGCGTGGTTGTTCTCGGTCAGCCCTTCTTCTACCATTCTGAGAGGGGGAGGCCCGTGTGTGTTTTGCCTTTGGCGGGAACCCTTTGGTATCCCTGCCTATTCTCCAGAGTGTCTGGGCAGGCTGGAAGTGGGGGAGGAGTTTTCAAACCCCCTGTCCTTTGTTTGCCAGAGTGCCTGAATAGGTCCAGCTCCCACAGGAGGTCTGGCTGTCGAGATTGGACAGCCAAACACCCCTTTCAATAAAATGCTGAGAGAGATTGCAGAGGAGTGTGTGCTTGCACTGTATAAAAGGCGAGGCTTCTGGAGTGAAAAGCAAGTTGACCACTGGAAGCTGAAGTAACCGAAGTCGACGACGGCCAGAGACGCTTGCATACCCTTTGCAACACTGAAGTGACCACTGCTGTTCTGACCCCGTTTTATGTACAACAGGAGCTCCGGAGAGGACAATTCCTTCCCTTTGGCTGATGGGACCGAGTACCAAGACCAACTTTGAAACAAGCCATCACCCGAGGTGCTAGGAATTTCCAGAGCTGCGGAACCCCAATACCAGGAGACCTGCTGCCCATTTCAAGTCCATCGTCATGGAAAGGACGCATTCATCAACATCTTAGCTGAACCTGTAAGGACACTCCAGAGATCCGATCCAACTCACCCAGGCCCCTAGTCCCCCCTCAGAGTGTGGAACTGCAAGAAGCAAAGAAGATTGACCGGGCGATCGTGTCCTTTGTTGGTGCTGCCGAAAAGGCGCCAAAACCACAGTGAGCCAAGAAGTTCCTGAAAGTCATGCTACAGGTCCTCCCTCGAGACTGCTGCTGAAAGATCCCATCCATTGTCCTGCCTTCACTTATCAGACCAAGAAATCAGGAGGTCGGGTCTAGAGCTGCGACATCGCGGAGCATCCAGTATGAACATTTTCTTTTAACCTAAGGTACTGTGGGGAAAAAGGTATTACTTACCTGATTCAAAGAAGTCACTCCAGAGCATTTGGAGTGCACCTAGAGGTGTCCAGGGCAAACCCCCTCTTACCTCAGACCCAAGCAGCTGCTTGTGTCCCCTTCTCGAGTCAGTTTTAAGGTCTCCTTTGTTAGTTGTTAACATGCTGCTTCATAACACTAGAAACTGGAAGAAATCCACAGGAACTCTTCATAATTCACTGCTTGTCAAAACTTCAAGCCCTCTACAAACTGCCTTTAGCTAGGGTTGCATTTATAGGCTAAACTGACTTACTAGGCAAAGAACCCATTTCTAGAACCTTGAACTAAGCTTATGTTGCACTAACAAAGTGACTACTATATGTGTTTGCGCAGTAAATGTATTAACGTATAAACCGCATGGGTGAGCAATAACCAATAATACGATAACATTGTCTTTCTAACGTTGCTACAAATGTAACCGTGAACAAACACAAAAGTTAAAGTGCCCTTTGAAGTGTATTATCTTATCCTCCGAGTGTTGAATTACCATGGCATTTATTTTCTTACAGCCAAATGTAAAATGAAATAATGTTTAAATTATGTTCAAATTTTGATGCGTAAATTGATGTATATGTTTGTGACTGTGTGAACGGTTTTAAATATTAACCAAATGCACAATACAATAATTGAAATTATCAAGTATTCCTAAGTGTACTAATATAAACGTCTGAAGTATTTAAAGTGATTCTGGTGTAAATATAAAAAAATATATACTTTGTATATAAATATATGTGTAAGTGCTTCTTTGTTGTGCCTGTCTAGCTAAGATTCAGTGTACTACAGCTCACATCTTCCTCTTAAGATCAGCCTTACTGTTCTGCCACTCTATCAAGGTCCTGAGCTAGTACAGACTGATACTAAGAGGTGGGGAATCTACAAACCACTGGGATAGCTAACTAACGTCTTACTACCAGTAGGACTTTAGCCTTCTCCTTCAGCCAGCGGGCTCCACAGTGTTCTTGCAGATCTCCCACGTTTGCGGTCACAACTTCTCTGTGGGACTAGACGGTCCACTGGGTCGCGTTAACGCCACCGCTCTTTTCAGTAAGGGCAGAAGGGTCTGCTCCTACAGAGGCCCCGGATGACTCTTGCAGCGTCTCGCCGGCATCTGCTTTTCCACCTGTTTCTGTTAGGATTCGAATCTACGGGGTTCCTCGCTCCTTCAAGGCAACGTCGAGCCAGTCTTCAGTTTCCTTCATGTAGGACTGGTCCCGCCTCTGCATATCGTCAACACCTGAAGTGTATGATCACGGGGGTTCTTCATGACTCCTGTGAGCTAGCTCAAGGCAGTCTTTGAAGGTGTAATCTTCATGCTTCTGATGTTCTTATTCATCCTAGTACTTTCTACTTGGTTGGTTTAATCATTATGACAATAATACATAGGTTTGCTCTTTAAGGAAGGATTGGACGTGGAATGTAGGACTAGGGAATGTGTGGGGGTGATGGGATTTCTAGGGCTGCACCCCAGGTGGTCACCCTTCTCCCCAAAGGGGGAGTTCCTCTCGCATTACACCACCCCTGCAGGGACTAATGGGTGGCAGCCTCACCTCCCTAGCCTCATGAGAAGGGGCTCCTCCTGGGGAGAAATGGCGACACAATTGTGAATCGTCACAGTATCCCACTCTGGATTATCTACAACCATGTTTGAGTTAAAAGAGAAGAAAAACGATTTGCATACAAGACTGGTCCCATCAGAAACCCCAGACATGCACTGCAGCGTTGTTGGGCCTCATCAGCAAGGTGAAGTTGAGCTGCAACTGTAACCAAAAAGTCTGTTTCACAGTATCAGCATGACCAACTCATAATGAGGCCCTGTAATTGGCAAAAACGAGACATGTTGAACTATATTGAGTCCTTGTCCTTACTACTGTGATAGACACCCACACACACATATTTACTTACAAAAACTACTTCTCAGTATTGAGTGAGCCGCACATTTATAAAAGACAGACATGCTGGCTATGCTAGAGCTTGTCCTTTGCTACTGATCTCGCAATGTTCCTGCGCGGTATTGTTCCAGTGTGTCTATTACTTTCTTGTGCTCTTTTCAGGACATTCTAGCATCGAAGACTTGGTAAAATCCCATCTCCTAAAGGGCGGGTTTGGAAGCAGAAGTAGTACACAGGCTTTATTTGACACTAGCCAAAAGTACCCGTACTCCGCACATGTTCTATAGACAGACAAGAAAACGCCCACCAATTGTTGAAAATCAATGATCCTGTAAGCCTGTGTCCAGAGTCGCTTATCGCTTGATATGCTTTGTACTCTGAAGTAAACTGCACTGAGAATGGGAACGTGTGGCTGGGTTACATACCCTCGAGCAGACATGGAGGGGAGGCGAGAGTTGGCATGATGCAGTGTTAGAACAGTTTTTCTGAAGTCCAAACTAAGGGCTTAGTAAAACCATTAAACTGAGACTACAAGACTCCACTCTTTGTATAAGGCTGTACCACGCGGGTTCATGGTAGCGTAGACGGAGAAGCCAGAATCAGTACAAAGAAGGAGAAATGACCTTACCGTAAAGTGTTCTTTTGTATGCAATTTTCGTTTTTGTGCTCCCAGTGTGCCTCTGCTAGAAATCGAATTTAGGTATCCTTTACATCTGTTGCCATTATTGTTTTTTGTGCTCCCAGTGAGTGTGCCTCTTCCTGCCACCTCTCCCCACCCTGTCCTCTCCACTAGGGCTTAAGCACTTACACTATCAGAGCTGCTGTCATGCACTAAGATAGTCTCATTGTTCTGTTTGTCTTACCCTACCCTCCTCCGTAAAAGCTCTTGCAATGTTGCAAAGACTGTCAGGCACGTACAATAATTTATGTTCATATGTAGTAATCTGTCTGTATTTTGTTCTATGTTGTACCTTTAACGCATAGCACTTGCACATTCTGAATGTTCCAATGCTTATTACGAATACAGTTTTTACTCTCCCTCCTGTATTTTAGCACTTTGAAATGCGTGTTTAAATGTATAGGCGCTATATAAATGACCAATAAATAAAATCATTCTTCTCCCGCAGATTTCTCATCTTGATAGATATGCATTGTCCAGCTCTGCTGACCGAAGGTTTCCTCCGCAGGAGGCGCAGTGGACCTCAACTCGGCTGTTGAACCGTCTTGCGCGGTGGTCGATCGTCGGTTCTGGATGTGACATACCACGTCACCACGCCGCATGCCTCCGTTCCTCCCACTTTTTCTTGAGCTCAAAAAGGTGCTCAGCAAAACAGAAGGCGGCTAACCTGCCTAAAATTAGCAACTATGGAATAGAAACCAACAGGTTAAAAACATTCCAATTAGAAAACTTTATTCTTTAGTAAACGAGATGAGCACCCTAAAGCCATCGGCAACGCACTTCATGAAATCAGAAGCAGAGAGCCACAACTCTTTCTGAGCGGGGATGGCTGGGAGGGGTGATGAGGAATCTGAGGGAGAAAAAACCTTAGAAAGAACATTACGGTAAGATCATTTCTCCTTCAATGGATCGCTTTTCTCCTGCAGATTACATATCTTGATGGACTCCCAAAGCAGTAAGCTAAAAGAGGAGGGCAGAAAGGCTTACACAAGCAGGTTCTGCAGAACCGCTCTGCCAAAACGTGCATCAGCCCCACGTGCAACGTCAAAAGAACAATGCTTTGTAAAAGTATGCAATGAAGACCACATGGCAGCACTGCAAATGTCCCGAACAGGGACCCCCGTCCCCTTTGAAGGGCCATGGAAGTGGAGACTCCCCTGGTGGAATCGGTCCTGATACCCGGTGAGACTTCTTTACTTGCTGACTGATAGCACTCAGTGTTAGGGAGAATTATCCTTTCTGTGCTAATTCCCTTCAACCTTAGAGACCACCAGCTCTCTTGCTGGACTTTAGGAGTTTTTAATTTTAACTAACAACTGGAGAAGAAGGACTGGGCAAAAGGGCCTAGTGTGACACTGCGCTTGCAGAGTAAGATAGACTCATAGGAGGCAGCAGGTGGCTGGATGATGTGGGGACGTTGCCCAAGTACTCCACAGTATTAGCAAACTAGAAAAAAAGGTTTTTCCAGTCTCACTGCGCCAACATAAAAAGTAATAGACACTGCTTAAGTTGTAGATTTGTTTAATGAGGTGGTGTACAGCCCGACACGTGTTTCGAGCAAACCTTGCTCTTCCTCTGAGGCTAGTACGTATTAAGTAACAAATGTGATTCAGGACAAAATCAAATATTTGCATACAATTTCAAGTAGAAAATATACAGGATAATTAATAAGAAAAGGGAAAAAAAGATTTTAAATTAAAAAACACATCAAAAACATTATAGATTGTATGAACCATTGATTGTGGGGTCAATGGTTTTGACAACTATATCCAATCAGGGCAGGCGGTATAACAAGACCAAATTATAGGAAACTTCCATGAGTTAATAATTGTTGAGAGCAGGAAACATCAAGACGAAGTCAAGCTACGTAAATCACGAAAATTCTCAAGAGATGATCAAGACTACCGAGACAACAGGGTTTATACATATCAACCCAAATATGATCAAGTATCCAGATCCAGATCCAGTAGTATAGTATCATCTGCAGCAAGTTCTGACCCAGACAGTGAAACTGAGGCACAATCCCACGTCACCCCAGAAAGCGGAGATGAGCCAACCACAGATCCCCAAGCTGTGGCAATAGAAAATGCAACTGCAGAAGAGAACATCCCACGACCTTCACCTGCTCCGACTGCTTTTTTAGAACAAATCAAGCGCTACAAAAAAGGGAACCGGGAAGCCTTACTTGCCAACGCCAAAAAAACAGTTTGCTTCCAAACTCCAGTCGTCACAAATACATCAACCCCAAACACACCACTCGGGCGGTAACCAACACCGGTGGAAACGCCCCCCCCAGCACCACAAAGGTTTACCAGAGCCTACCATCAACAACAACTGATGAATCAGAACCATTGAATCTTGTTTGTAATTTAAGTAAGCATCATCTCTCACCTGCTGAGCATGCTGTAATGAATAAAGGTTTATCTTTTGCACCTTCTGGATTCAATAATTTTGTGGATATACAGATAGATAGTTTTAAGTTTGTATGAAAACTTAAACTTAAAAAAATCCCAAGGAAGCTATACCAGTACCATCAGATATCACATTACAAACCATGCTTAACACCCATATTTTGATGTCACTAGAAGATAATATACAGTCAGAATCTAGCATCTTGAATATTTTAAGTTATCTAGACATTGAACAACAAAACCTGTCCATCAAAGAATTAAGCTCCAAATCTAAATTCACACCTGTATTCGCCCAAGACAATATCATTGATACGTTCTACCAAGAAGTCATCAAGGATATACATCGAACATTAGATAAGCCGAAACCCCCTATTGCAGCTATCAACAAGTCGAACCCAAGTCCAACAGAACAGACAGCCCTTCAGGGTTTGGCACAAAATCACGATTTAATCATCAAGGAAGCTGATAAAGGCGGCAATGTGGTTGTAATGAATAAGGCAGACTACATTTCCATGGGCCTCCCTCACCTCAATCAGGTGGGCTGCTATCAGAAGTTATCTTCAAAGCCTATCAATCAGATCAAAGGAGAAATTAACAAAATGATCTTTGAGTGGCATAAGAAAGGAGTTTTATGGGATACAGGAAGACAATTCTTAACAGCAGATGGTCCCACTATGCCAACAATTTATTTCCTGCATAGGTTGCACAAAGGGTATATTGAGATACCTGAAGGCAGGCCAATTGTTAGCGGAAGAGGAGGTGTGTTGGAGCCTTTTTCCTCATATATTAATGAATGCCCGTTACCTGCAATGCTCACCACTCCAGCATACATAAGAGACACCATGCATGTTCTTCAAATTTTGCATGATTTACCCTTCCAACCTAACCTATTAATGGTCACTTTGGATGTCAAATCATTATATACATCAATTAAACATGACATGGCTATTCAAAGTGTAGATTACATCTTTCGTCAAACATCTGCTTTATTCTACGTACACATTGAAATGCTTAAACAATTCCTGCCGTTCACACTACAAAACAACATTTTTATCTTTAATGATACGTACAATAAGCAACTTACTGGAATCGCCATGGGTGCATGTTTTGCACCTGCATTGGCCAACATCTTTATGCACTATATTGAGCAGGAATTAGTCTTCTCCAATCATGCATTTAAACCATTTATCCATCTTTGGAAACAATATATAGACGATGTTCTTATGCTTTGGACAGGTAAAACAGAACAACAACTTCTGTTCATCAACTTACTCAACTCCAACACATGGGGCATCCAATTCACCTGCTCCTCCAGCTGCAGTAGTATTGATTTTTTAGATCTTACTATTTCAAATACAGACTGTGGCTTCATAACGAAAACCTTCAGAAAAAGCACCTCGGTGAATTGTGTCCTACATGCAGACAGCGGTCACAAGAAACAAGTCATCTTGAATATTCCTAAGGGAGAACTCATCAGAGCTTGACGGAATTGCTCATCATCGCAGGACTTTGACTTAGAAACCAAGCTTATTCAGAACAGATTCATACAAAGAGGTTACAATGGTAAACATATTGCAGCCACAGCCTAAAAGGTCAGCAAATACAAGAGATGCATTACTTCAACTGAAAAATAGAGCCTCAAGACAAGGTCCTAACAAGATTCACCTTATAACCAGATACAATACGGACAGTCATGCTTTGTATACCATCATGAAAAGGCACTGGCACCTATTACATTTGGATGTGGACATATCGAACTGGATTGATCCTTTTCCTAATTTCACCTTTAGTAAAGTAATTACCGTCAAGAATATATTTGGCCCCTCCTTCAAGCACAATCAAGAATCACAATCTACTTGGCTCAGCCAAGATCGATTCAAAGGCTTCCGTAAATGCAGCAGCTGCTCAATGTGCCAATACACTCTTGAAACCAAAAACATCCTGTTCAACCAAGGACAGATACACAGGATTGACTCATTTATTAATTGCACACCAAACTTACTGTTTATTGTATTAACTGTGTGTGTGACAAGAAATATATTGGCAGCACCATTAGACCTCTCAAGAAGCGAATTAGAGAACACTTGCCCACCATAGCCAGTCAGGACGCAAAATTTCCACTGGCCAGCCACTGGCAGAAATACCATCAACTTGACCTCAAACAGAATATCAGATATGTAGGCCTTGCCAAAGCCACATTACCCCCGGGGGAAATTTAACACTGATACTCCGGAGGCTAGAAGCAAGACTTGTATGCCAATACATGACTGTATATTGTGGCCTTAACTCAGACCACGAACTAGCTGTTTTTTTGTAACACATTAGCTCCTTTTTTGGATACGCAATAATAAAGTCTTTATGTGTCTCTTTCCGTTTACCCTCTAACATATCCACATCCATAATTGTTTGTGTGCCACTGACCAAGTATGTTAATATGCACTAGTGCTTAGCCAACCTGCCAATTAGTTGGACCATGCATGGGTACACCTTATTTGAGAAAGCAAAAAGAACTCAGCGACACTGTCATAATATCCCTAGACACAAGAGCAACTTTACTCAATGACATACAAATCGGCTAGCCGTTTTGCCGACTAATTTCACCTTTTTATTTATTTTGACCTCACGCCCATTATCTAGCTCAAACTTTAGGTGCATTAGAGCCTTATTTTATTTTTACCCATGAGTTACAATTAATTCATTGATTCGCTAACAGCGTACTTGCAATTTGCACCTTATTTTATTATAATATGTCCCACGTAACCATCAACACTATTCTCTTGAAATTTCCACAAAACTGCTAATTTCTCATTGCAGGAATCACGCAATTTACTTGATTTAACCTATTGCCTTAATGTGGCTCCGTGCCATTCCCTCCAATCCTAATGATTCCTAATACCATTCAAAGATGGCAGCCCCACAGTTAGCCCCTCTTCTGTAGTCGCGCATGCAGGAACTAACGCACGCGCATAAAACTAAGTAGTAAGCCCGGCGCCCAAACGAAGATTAGTCGCTTGTTAAAGAAGACCACGAGTTAAGCACCTTTTCACGGTCGCTTAAACCCCTGTGCATCCACAGCGGGCCCTTTGTACATTAAACCCAGAGGCTGGCACACGGCAGCCGTTTTACATGATTCTAACGATGGCTGTTTACTTTTACTCTTCCATGCAATATTGGGACTCTCTCTTACATCTACAAATCGCCTCAACATACCCAGTCCGACTCTTAATGTGCAGTTCTTCGCAATTGCGAGGAAATTTAAAAGGTATGCCTTGATAAATGCACAATTTGCTCTATAGCTTTTTATAATGACAACTGTCAAGCCATTCAATGTTGACAAAGCCATTGAGTGCCCATGAACACATTTTCTAACGACACATTGTATTTTCCACAGTTCAATCACATTCACGTATGAATGTGCGCATCAGAAATTCTTCAATCTAAGGTAGAAAAGTTGATCCCAATTTTTGGTCCACATATGCACAATGTTATAACAAACGCAACACTATATTGAGCAATTGGACTATATTAGTTAAATTAACGCTATTGTTGCTGCTCTGTTTCCATCCCCTGCTTTCTCTTCCTTGTGTATTTAACCACTCTCCTCAAATGTTGAACCAACTTTCCTGTTTCTCGACCCCCTTCGACTCTGCCATTCATCTAAACCACAGTATTTAAAAAAAAAAAACAAGTTAACATCCACAACCATATGGATGAACAATGTTGAACTATGTGTACCCATTTGCCAATTTTGTTTGTTCTCTACGTAAACTGCAACCTTAACCTGCTAAATGACATCCTCTCAACAATTATTAACTCATGGAAACTTCCCATAATTTGGTCTTGTTATTCCGCCTGCCCCGATTGGATATAATTGTCAAAACCATTGACCCCACAAACAATGGTTCATACAAACTATAATGTATTTTGATACGTTTAATTCTTTCTATTTTTTTCTTCCTTTTTCTCATTAATCACCATGTATATTTTCTACTTTAAATTTTGTGTAAATATTTGATTTTGTGCTGAATCACATTTGTTACTTAATACGTACTAGCCTCCGAGGAAGAGCAAGGTTTGCTCGAAACACGCGTCAGGCTGTACACCACCTCATTAAACAAATGTGCAACTTACGCAGTGTCTATTACTTTTTCTTTTGGCGCAGTGAGACCGGAAAAACTTTATTTGAACCCTGTAGTGAGGCCTTTTTCTCTTTCTCTCATGTGTTTTGACCCGATTTGGATTGTGTTTCCACTGTTTTGGAGTCTGACAAACTCCAACAGCATCTACTTCTTGTATAGGGACACACAGCACCTTCAGTGAAGTGTCACTGAAAAGTCTGTTGGATTTCTTTTAAGATTTTAAGACTTTTTCTTGTGTGAACTACCGTTCCCAAGAAATAGTAAAGTGAAATTGACTTTACTTACCTTTTCTATTTGTAGATCCAGCACACACCATCTTATGTGGAGTGCTTTGTGGTTACCTACTAGCCCCTTATCCTACTCTCTCATGTAACCGTTTTTCTGTTACACTCATTAATTTAAATGGCTGGTGGCAGTGGTTTAAATTTTCCTACCATTGTGCTTTTCTACCGCAGGCTGAACCCTCGGTTGCAGTATAGCACCCATGGGTGACCATTTCGTCAAAATGGCCAGTCTTTTTTCGCCATTTTCTGTTTGTGAGGCCTTTCTTGGGTTTTACTCTGTGCGTCGAAACAGATTTGAGCCCTTAGTTTGTCTTGCCTTTGGCGGGCTTCAGCCCTGAAGCCCGCCTCTGGCTCCAGTGTGTCTGGAAATGCAGGTTGTGACGGAGGTTCCCGAAACTCCCTGTCCTTGGTCTCTAGGAAGGCCTGAATGAAACCAGTCCGGATTGGATGGCTGTCTGGCCTTTTAGGACAGCCACCCTGCTGGGTGATTGATAGTCTAGGCTGTGCATGAATGGGAGAAACCTGCTTAAAAAGGTGAGGGTTTTGGGACTACAGGTAGAGTCGATCACTGGGAGAAACACTGGATGAAGAAACCATGAACAAAGCTTGCTGCATCTTCCTGGATGTGTGAATTGCCCAGTGAAGCCCTGCTGCTGTGCTGAAACTCCTTTTTCAATTAGACAGAGAAGCTCCGGAAGAGGCGACTTCTTCCCTTGGGTTAGTGGGACCAACTAACCCTGAGACGAACTCCACTGGACCATCTTCCCTGACTGGCTGTATTTCTTCGCTGCTGCAAGAACCGAGTGACAGGGGTTGAGAAATCCATGGTCGAGTGCAAAGTCTGAAATCTGGCCAGATGCTGCAGATGTCTCCTCGGAACACTCCAGAAGCAGGACGACCAGAGCTCGAGTCCCCTCACCAGAGTGAAGGAGCCCAACCGGTATTCGGGATCCATGATGGTGCTGTTTGCCAACCGCTGAACCGTGAATTGCTGTTGAACCGAAAACAGCCCGTAGCTACCGCTGAACTCCAAATTGCCACAGGGGAAGCCCTCCAGATGTCCTCCTTCTTGTCCCCACGACTGAGGATCAGGAACCCATGGTCTGCATCACTGCAACAGGACAGAATCCAACTGTACCACTCTTCTTCAAACCAGAGGTACAGTTTAGACTTGCGGTACTTACCTCATCATCTTTGAGCTGTTCTTTTCTCAGTTGAGACTTGCAATGGCTTACCTTCAGAGTTGATTCCAATTCTGCTTTTCACAGCTTGTGACCCTACAAGTGATTTTTCTACAAACTCTCTAACTTTGTGCAAGACCATCTAAGAAGTGCTTCAGTTCCATAAACTGTGCTCCAATTGATATTGGCTGTCCCGACTCCCTGCAGACTGTAGCCCATTGACTTGGATATTGTTTGTCCCTCAGAGGTGGTAACTTGTTTTAGACTTATTGCTGGGAAAATAACTACAAATCGCTTGCATTGCCTGAGTGCATTTTTCTGCAACTTCTCCGCCGCGGTCGACGCACATTTAAAAATCAAAGTACAATTGATCAGTAGTGTTTACGGCATGCTTTTTGACCATCTAGCACCCAGTTTTGAACTTGAAGCTTTACAATATAAGAGCTTCTCTCTCCATTCTCCACTGGCCTTGTTGCACACGGCCACTTCCAAGATGGCGGAACTTTTACTGGTGCAGTACCGATTTCCTTCATTGTGCCTGCACCGAGCCCCCACCATTGGCTACTCTTTCTTCTTTAGCCAATGAATGGGAGCGGGAGACAGGAGCCGGCCCTTCCTCAAAGGCCCGCATTGAGGCCCTGTCTGCTGCCTGGCTGGGTCTGGTTGGAGGGGGGTGGAAGGGGTCTGCCTCTACACCCCACATGATCACATGGTGGCTGTTGACCCTTTCTTCAGAGCCCACTGAGGACATCGTCTCTCGCTTTTTGTAGGTTAGTTATCCTATATCTAACAACACTTCCTACACGGATGACTTTCCCTCCTTCTCATCTCACCTGGACTACCACTCATTAATGCAAGCTGTGCCTTGTAGCTTCGCTGTGTTTTTTCACCTGCTCTGCTAATTCCGTATTTGGCTGTGCCTAGTGGCTGCATTATGCTTTCATCTGTCCTGCTGTTCCTGTCTTGTTCTGTCGCTTCTGCCTGCACCCCCCTACATGTTCTCCCCTAGTGTCCCGACCCCCCCTTCCGCGCCCTTCCTTATTCCCCTGCCCAACTCTCCTCTCCTCTCTCCTATTCCCCCTCTTCCACTTCACATACGGTGCTCTCCGTTTCACCCATCTACTCCAATTGTTTCCCTATCGACTATGCTACCCTCCTCACTAAGTCTGGTTGGAAGAAGTTCAAAAAGGATATCCTGGTCTCCAAACCAGGCCTCCCTATCGCTGATATCTACACTAGCGCTTCCTCCAGACACCAACATCCTCTTTTTCGTCCCCAGGCCTATGGACTCTTCATATAGTATCTGTGCTCTTTCCCTACTCTTCCTCTCCCATTAATGGTGGTACACGGTGGCAGGACCTCATGTCCTCCTTCCACTCCTCTAAGGTCATCATTAATGTCTACCTCAAGGGTACCGTCTTGGTCCAAGGCCCGCAGGCCAAACTCCTCCTCTTCCAAATGCTTCCCGCACCTTATCAATTTCCTTTCCTCTCCCGCTGTCCCTGCTCTCCCTTCTTCGGGTTCCCTGCCTCCACCCTCTGCCACTCCTCTGGCGCCGTCTTAATCCTCCTCGGCTACCTTGCCCTCTCCTCCTACCTCCTTTACCCACCCTCGGGCTCCTTCTACAACTCCGCAGGGAGTACCTCTGATTTGCACCCCTCTCCGGAAGTCTTCCAAGGATGGCAACCTTCTCCACCTCGTCACTCTTAACGCTTACTCAGTTGTCAAACACTCCTCTCACATCTGCCGTCTACTGGAAGAACTTGACTTTGATGTCCTCGGTCTCACCGAAACATGGTTCACGGCCAGCTCGGCCACAAGCTTTGACACTCTCCTTCCTTATGGCTACAAAATCCTCTCTGAACCCAGAACCAACCATTCCGAGGGGTGTAGCCTTGATCTTCCCGGAGTGGATTTCTGCCTCTGTCCCCCCTACGCAGACCTACTCCTCCTTTGAATGTCTGGTCTGTAGGCGCTCTTTCTCTCGCGCTCTCTTGGCCACTCTCTCACAGGGGCCACTATCTACCGGCCTCCTTGTCAGATCTCCCCCTTCCTTTCCGAATGGGCGGACCTCTCTTCATCCCTCCTGGCCTCAACCACTCAACACCTCCTCTTCCGAGACTTCAATATCCAGCTGGATGCTTCCTGTCCAGCCACGGGACTCTTTCGCAACCTTTGCGATTCTCTCTCTAATCTTCCGTCTGGCCCGACTCACTCTACAGGGCACACTCTATATTCTGATCTCCTCAGACCTCCCTCTCTCACCACTCCTCTCTCCTGGAGTGACCACTTTCTCCTCTCCTTGCCTAACCCACATTGCCACCCACCTTCTCAGTCATTCGACACATGACGCGTGCGTCAGTGTAGGCTTTCGCCGCCTCTTTCTCTCCCCTTCCTGCACCCCTGGCTGAGTCACACCCTGACACAGCCCTTTCCATGCTCCACTCTGCTATCTCTGATACTCTTGATGCACTCGCCCGTCATGAGGATCTGCATGAAGCCTAAAGCTAAGTGCAACTCCTGGTATGACTCAGATCTTGTCGCCCTTAAACGCAAGTGTAGGGTGGCTGAGAGGAAATGGTTGGCATATTGTAAATCCTCTGAAAAACTGGCCAGCCGGCCTGCTCCAAAGGCAATACCGACTCTGTCCTCACCAAGAAGAGAATTCACATACAAGCCTGCGTTTCTGCAGCATCTAACAACTCGGCCGAACTCTTCAAAATCTGCAAGGAACTGGCCAGTCCTGCGGCAGTCTCTACCTCTCCTGTTCCTTCCCAGGCCCTCTGTATGGCCCTGGCTTCCCATTTCATGTAGAAAACCTGGGACATCCTGTCCACCATCTTAGCTTCTCCTACTTCCCCTTCCAGTCTCCCCTCTTATTCCGGCCCCCTTGTGCCCCTCCCCGTTCTCTACCTTTCTTCTCTTCTCTCCAGACGAGATTTCTAGACAAGTCTCATCTATGAAAACCTCATCAAAACCGTTACTTCCCTGTTCTTCCAAAACCATCAAGGACCACACTGACACACTTGCTCCAGCCTTGGCTGACTTCTGCAATCATTCATTCACCTCTGGAACCTTCACCCCACCCCCATGAAGCACTCTCTTGTGCACTCGATTCTTAAGAAACCCTCAGCAGACCCCTCCCTTCCACCTATCACCCGATCGCTATCACTCCTTTACTGGACAAACTCCTGGAAAAGCTGGCCATCTCCCAGCTTAATCTTCACACTAAAGCTGTTGGGTGCCTCCATGACCATCAGTCTGGCTTCAGAGCAGCCAGAAGCACGAAACGTTATCTCCTGAACATCCGCGAAGACCTAATCTCCAACCTCGATTCTAACCTCCCTTCTGTCCTGATCCTACTTGATCTCTCCCCTTCCTTTGACACGGTCAACCATGCCATCCTGCTCAATCGGCTCCGTGATAACCTGGGTATCGCTGATCAGGCTCTGGCCAAGTATCTCCCAGATCGTTGATATTTAGCACCCAATGCTTTCTTTTCCTGTACAGTGATTTGTTTAGACATCATGCTGCCCTGAATATCCCTTGTTGTATGGTTTGTCCTCAGCATGTAGGAGCTGCCCTCAAGAATTGAGTATTTCTTTTAAAAAAAAAAAAAGGGAAAAAAAATATAGGTTGAGGGAATCTAGGGTCGGGTGCATTATCCGACCCTTCGACTGGGTGAGGAGATCCGGCCGCTGAGGCAACCGGTGAGGTGGACAGATCTAAGATGTCGGAGTACCATGTACTTCTCGCCCAATTCGGGGTGATCAAGATCGCTCGAAAGCGCTCAACCGGGAATGCGTAATGGAGAGGGAATGTCCAATCCACCAGAAATGTATCCACCAGAAACGTGCACCGTTCACTGGGAATTCCCTCAGGCAAAAGTGTTCTTACTTCTTGTTGGTTCCGTGGCAAACAGATCCACTGCTGGGGTACCCCAGAGAGCGAAGACCTCTTGCAGGTCTTCCTGGCACACATCCCACGCATGCGAGACCGTGCTCTGCCTGCTCAGAGCATCCACCAAACTGTTCTCTGTACCCACCAGATGAACTGCAGGGACCGAGATTTGATTCTCTAGCAACCAGAAACACAGTTGCATCGCTTCTGTGCAGATGGGACGTGCATGCACTCCACCTTGCTTGTTTAGGTAGTGATAACCTGGGTATCCCAAATCAGGCCCTGGCTTGGCTGACCGCTTTCTTCTCTGATCGACCCTCCCAGGTCCAACTTGGGTCCTTCATTTCCTCCATCTCTCGCTCTCTACTTGTGGTGTTCCACAGGGGTCTAAACCTCTCTCCCTGGCTGTTCAACCAATACCTGGCACCCATTCCTAACCGCTTTGCTGCTCTCTGCTCCAACTTTCAGTGCTATGCGGATGACACTCAGCTCGTTTTCAGGCTCCCCTCTGCCTCCTCTTCTCCCTCCCTCATCTTAGATGGCCTGTTGGCCATCCAGGAGTGGTCTGCCGCCAATGACCTCTGCCTTAATGCCAGTAAGACGGAGATTCTCCTCATCGACACACCTGCACCCTCCTTTCCTTCCACTCTCTGGCCGGCCTCCTTTGGACCTTTTCCTGCTCCCACCTGTGAGGCGAAGAACCTTGGGGTCATTTTCGACTCCACACTCTCTTTCTCTCCTCACATCTCTGACGTCTCTAAGAAGTCAAACTACCAACTGCACCTCCTCAGAGGTATTCTTCCTTTCCTCTCCTTCCCACAGAAGCTTACAGTCTCTAGAGCTCTGGTTCTCTCTAGGCTTGACTACTGCAACCGCCTCTTTCTAAATCTTTCTGCTTCAACTCTCCGCCCTCTGCAACTCATCCAGAACAGGACTGCAGGATTGGCCTTGGCCTCAAGCCCTGGGATCGTATCTCTCCAGCTCTGAAATCTCTTCATTGGCTCCCAGTGGACGCAAGGGTTAAATTCAAGACCCTCTGCATTGTCCATAAAGCTTTCTGGGGCCTTGGTCCAAAATACCTTCGACTCTCCCTCTGTAAAAACCTTTCCACTTAAGCTCTTTGCTCCTCCACCTCCAACTCCGTCAGGGTCAGTCACTTCTCCAAGCAACGAGTTGGGGGTAGATCTCTTTCCACGGCTGGTGCCTCCCTCTGGAACAGCCTCCCTGCCACTCAAACTCGAAATATATATAATACATTACTCACCGTTATCGTATTTCTGATGCTTGTATCTGCTTAGGTTCACATGCTATGCATAGACCGACATCTAGTGGAAGCTGCGGAGCATTAAAGTTGTTGTTTTTGAAACTCGAACATGGACGTCGACCGGTCGAACCAGTAATACCATCCCTAGTGTGACATCCATTGTACCCATGGTACTTCACGCGTCAAGGTCCCTCAGATTGTTTTGTTTCTGACATGAGGTTGCATGAAGTGTAGTGTGAGTACAGGTCTATTAAAGCAGATCTGTATCAGATAAAGCATCTATGCACCTTCTACTCCAAGGGGAGGAAGGGTGGGCGCATGTGAATCCAAGCAGATGCAAGCAAAAGAAATACGATTATGGTGAGTAATGTATCCCTTCTGAGGCTTGTGGAATCTGCATAGATTAGCGAGCAGTGTTAGGAGAAGGTGGCGAGTTGTCAGAAGGCCCAGTGGCAAATAGATGTTTTAGAACCGCTTGCCCCACCTGGGTATTTGCTTTAGAGTGAGTGTCAATGCAATAGTGCTGAGTAAAAGTAAACTGAGCTCCATGTAGCTGCTTTGCAAATGGCATTCAGCGAGACGTTTGCGATAAAGGCCAAAGTAGCCCCTATACTCCTTGTGGAGTGAACCCTTGGTGTGAATGGCAGTGTTTTCCTTGATAATAAGTAGCAAAGCTGTATACTTCTGACTAGCCATCTTGAGATGGCATTCTTGGAAATGCAGTCTCCTCTGCCTGGTGCTACAGAGACATACAGTTGGTCTGTTTTTCTGAGCGGTCTGGTGTTGTTTACATAGTAAAGGACCACCCTCCTTACATCTAGTGTATGAAGTTTATTCTCTGCTGAGCTAGTTGGGTTCTGAAAAAGCTGGTAGCTCAATGGATTGGTTTATGTGAAACTTGGAGATAAACTTATGTAAAAGCCTAGGGTGTGTTCTTGAAACCAATTTTTTCTTCTGCATGACAAAGAATGGGCCTTGCACTGACAAAGCTTGAAGTTCACAGACTTCTTACAGAGGTTATAGCCACCAAGAAAGCAGTTTTGCATGCGAGGTGTTTAAAACTGGAATTATGTATAGACTCAAAAGGGGGTCCCATGAACTTTGCAAGTACTATGTTGAGAGCCCAGCCCGGTGGTGGGTTTGAAATAGGAGGGTGTAGTCTCTTTACTCCCTGCATAAATGCCTTAATGACAGGAACTTTCCACCATGATACTTTATTGCGAGAGGTGTTGTATGCTGATAAAGCCGCCAGGTGACCCTTTATAGAGTTAAAAACTAACCGCGAGTCTAGTAAGTGGAGCATGTAATGAAGAATGTGGGATGGAGTACGTTCTATGGGGTTTATTTGTTTAGACTGGCACCAAATTACAAATCTCCTCCACTTGTCGAAATAACAGTGTTTGGTGTTTGGTTTACGTGCCTCCTTGAGGATATCCATACCGGTCAGATAGCACAACGAGCTGTGCGCCGTTTCTGACACCTGTGTGCAGCTTGCGAATGCAGTTTCGAATCCCGGCAGGGCCAACTCAACCAGTCATCCTTCCGAGGTCGATAAATGGGAGTACCATGCTGTGGTATAATAATATCAACTGTTATCTCAGCGCTCAGATGCCTGCGGGCTTGTAGCACTATATAAAAGTAATTATTATTATCAGATATTATTATACACCTTTGTGGTAAATTAAGATGTCCAAACTCTATGACCTCAGGAGCCATGCTGCCAAGTTCACCGAGTGAGGTTGTGCGTGTAATGTTGCTGCTCCGTGCTGGGATAGCAAATTGGAACGGCACAGGAGTTTGATGGGATCGCATATCGCCAGTTTGCACAGGTGTGGATACAGAGGTTATCTTGCCCACATGGGAGCAAACTAGGATAAGCGTCATCTGTTCTCTGTGAAACTTGTTCACCACCCTGTTCATTAGTGGAGTTGGGGGAAAAAAAACATAAGCAAATTTCCCTGACCAACTCATCCATAGGGCGTTCCTCTTGGAGTCTGGTTGGGGAAACCTGGACGCAAATTCTGGGCATTGTTTGTTTTCTTTTGTAGCGAACAAGTCTAGCATGGGGTAACCCCACTGCAGGAAAATGTGATCTACAACGCTTGTGTCAAGTCGCCACTCGTGATCTTCCGGTAGTGGATCTCTGCTTAGCGTGTCCACTAGTGTGTTGAGTTCCTCTGGAACATGTTGGGAAGTTAGGAAGATCCCTCGTTTGAGTGCCCATTTCCACATTTCATGTGCTAGCTTGGACAGATTTGGAGAATGTGTGCCCCCCTGCTTATTGATATAGAACATTGCAGTGGTGCTGTCTGTAAGGATCTGAATTGATTGATTTGTCAGCTGTGCTTCGAAAGCTTGAAGCACTTTCAATACTGATAGAAGTTCCAGCAGGTTTATATGGTTCTGTGCTGTGATACGAGTCCACATAACATGTGCTGTGAGATGAAGGTGATGTGCCCCTAACTCGGAAAGTGATGAGTCTGTTGTGACTATCGCTTGCACCACCAGATCGTGGAAGGGTTTTCCCTTCAACAGATTCTCCTTTGTCCACCAGCGAAGGGATTGTACTAGTGTTGGCGAAACAACCACTAGATCGTCCCACTGACCGCTTGCCTTAGACCACTGTTTCACCAACCACTTCTGCATTGGGCACATGCGCAGTCATGCGTGTGGGACCAAGTAAATGCAAGATGCCTTTATGCCGAGAAAATGCATAGCTTTGCGTACGCTTATCTGCTGACCGGCTTGATACTGTGTTATTTGCAGCAATATGTTTTCGATTCTTTCCCTTGAAGGAAAGACAAGGCCTTCTTCCGTTTTAATGACGGCTCCTAGAAAATGTTTTGTTTGGTATAAGGCTTGATTTTTTCTCGTTTATTGAGAAACCCAATTGGAAAAGAAGGTTTATTGTTCTTTGAGTATTTTGCCTGTAAATTTGGGGCGAATCCCCAGTGATCAGCCATTCCTCCAGGTAAGGGTACACTGGGATTGCCCCCCAGGAAAGGTGCGCTGCCACCACCACCAGTACCTTGGTGAATACCCTTGGAGCAGACGCTATTACGAAGGGAGCACCTTGAATAGGTAGTGCTGGCTTGCTATCTTGAAACGCGAAAATGTTCTGTGCGCTGGGAATATTGAAATATGCAAGTAGGCATCTTTCATATCCAAGGTTGCCATGTAGTCCCCCCGCTTTATCAGTGGTATTACTTCATGCAGAATTTTTGTGGCTTGACATAGGTGTTTGCAGGGTGAGATCTAATACGCATTGTTAGATCTTCTTTGGCACAAGGTAGTACGTTGAATAGATGCCCTTGTTTACCTGATTCGGCGGGACGATTTTGATGGCGTCCAACAGCAGCGCTGCGACCTCTTCCAAGAGAATGCGCTGCTCCTCCATTTTGGTGGATCTTGGACGCAGGGGATGGTTGGAGGGTTGGTGCAATAACCACCCACCACGGTTGACAGCACCCACTTGTCCTTGGTGATTCCCTCCCATGCATGGATGAAGTGTGTTGTATGCCCTCCTACTGGAGGCATGGGAGGGGACCTGAAGCGGGTGGTCATTGCTTTGGAGATGTTGCTCCACTTCTGGAAGTGGAGGACCTCCCCCGGCTGCGAGATCTACACTGGCCCCTTTGGAAGCCTTGAGAGGCTTGTCCCTTGATTGGAACCCCAGGATGAGCCCCGATTCTGGCTGTATCCAGAACCCCTTGCGAATTTTGTCCCCTGAAGCGACGACAATTACTGCCTCTTTGGCCCGATTGTTTGTTTGTGATCTGGCCTAAAGACTTAAGAGTGTCATACTCTTCCTTAGCACTCTTTAACGCATCTGCAACCGCTTTGTCTAACAGGACATTAGGCTTGATAGGCATATTGAGGAGTGTAGCCTGCGTTTCTAATTTAAAACCTGATTGGCGAAGCCATGCATGGCGTTTTATGAGTGTCCCTTCTGCAATGATTCTACCAGCATTATCTGCTGCATCTAAGTAAGTTTTTAGGATGCAATTAGACACTGCCTTTCCTTCTGCTACTGCGAGGGACAGTTGGGACTTTAGAGGTTCTGGGGCTGAGGCCATTAAAGTTGCAATCTCCCCCCACTTGTGGCAGTTGTAACTTGCTAGCAAAGTGGTATTGTTGGTCATTCTTGTTTGAAAAGCCGCTGAGGTGGCCACTTTCCTCCCAAGAGTGTAAAACGTCTTGCTCTCTATCAGGGGGTGCTTCAGATTAAGCTAGAGGTGTTCCCGCTCTTTTCCTTGTCGTGGTGACTACCAGTTCATCTGGTTTTAATTTCCCCCTGATGTAAAGGCGGTCAGTGGGCGCAGGGCGGAACAGTTTCTCAATGCGCAGGTTTACCGCCCGCATTTGATTCAGTGTTTCTAGAGAGGGTTGAATTCTTCTGTGTATTGACTGTAGAATGGGTATAAATTGAGTTAAAGCCTTTTTGTCCCCCAATATGTCTTCTACAAAATCCTTGTTGAATTTGGTTTCCCCGAGTGTGTATTTGGAAATGCTCTGCTGCTTTCATGAGCATGTCATTAAATTGTAGTTAGTTATCCACCAGAGAGTCTGCCACCGGCGGGTCTACGTGATCTGGAGAGGGTAAGATGTAAACATCTTCATCATAGTAATGATCTACCTCCCCTAAGGTATTTTGCTCCTCAGAGTTTGTATTGGGATCATAGAGATCAAATTGATGTGCGTCTTGCTGAGGGGAGACTTGAAGGGTGTCTGGACGTGCCCTTTTTGCTGGGGGTTGTGAAGATGTGGCGCCACTAGTTGGTGGCCTATTTTGTATGCTTTCTATTGCCTGGGGATTAAAAAAAATAAGAATCTGCCATAAAAGACATGGCAGGCTGCTTTTTGTGTTTTAGTTGCAGCGATAGTACCCTCCCCTTGGGAAACTCTTTCTCTTTAGGTGATGCACTCTTTCTCCCTATGGGAATGGTGACTCTTCGAAGTGTGTTTTTTCTAAGTTCTCCCTTTAAGGAGTGTCTTCGGGACATGTTTTTGTACCAGATAGCTAATTTTTCAAAGTCTGCGTGTTTTTTGCCGATTTCCACATTAATGAAGATTGTCGAACTTCGGCGGATGGGAGAGCCGGAGCCGCGTCTTCAGACGCTTGGATTTCGACTGCCTTATTGGACCAGGCGCCCGAGTCGGCATCATCGCGATACTTTTGGGGCCTGTCGTGAGGCGAGCGTGATCTCGAGTGCCCAAAGGACAGGGAGCTAGTGGACCTACCCCTCGACGCTGTGTGTGGCCGTGATGGTGTTATTGTCGACTTCTTGCCTTGGGGTATGTGCTTTGTGTGGGATGACATGTGTGTGCTAATGCCACCGGGAGTCGTCCCCATAACAGCGCTGCCGGCCTGTCTGATGGGGTCGGGGGCCAGCATTCGGGAATCAGAAGGTTCCCCGTTGCCTTTGTCGTCTGAAAAGAAGCCGGTGCTGCCGTCACTGGATGCACGCCTCCACGTCCATGGCAGCCTCGGCTTGCATGGCGTGCTGGGCCCAGCATTTTGTCTTTCGGTCCTTTAGAGTCTTGGATTTGAAAAGCCGACAAGCTCTACAGTGGCCTGCATCGTGGTCCCTCGGAAGACAGAGGTTGCACACCCGGTGCTTGTCCTTCCAGGTAAATTTTTTGTTGCAATTGGGGCAAAATTTCAAAGGTGTATTTTCCATAATTGGTTGGAAAGGCAGCTTAGCGAAAACAGAAGGGGAAAGGGGAAACATGCATTCTGTTAGTAGCCTAAAATACGACCAGCCTCCAACCCCCCACTCTCCCGACTGTCTGGGCCGAGGCCCAGAGCGGTCTTCCAAGCCCGAAAGGGTGTTGTTGAGGCAAGTTCTTTGTCCGACATTTGTCCTTAAAACCGCCGTCGAACATTATCTGTGAAGACCGGCAATATAAAGGACAGAAAGGGTAACTAGCTCTAATTACGTCATAAATCAATGGCGTTAGCCGAAATGGAACTCCCAGTTATATCGTACAACGATGATGGCGGAAAAGAATTATCTGAGGGACCTCGACGCGTGAAGCACCATGGGTACAGTGGACGTTGCACTAGGGATAGTATTACTGGTACGCCCGAAAACAACAACTGTAATACTCCGAACTTCCACTAGTTGTCGGCCTATGCACAAGCCTCCGAAAAATATATATAACAGGGCCTGCGGTAGCGGCCCTGTAGTTATGGTTAAGTTGTACAACCCACAGGAAGAGCACTTTAAGGGTGACTTATAACTTTGCGCCCCCCCCCCCAGACAAATTCTCACAAAACTTTGCAAAAAAGAATATGACCCGTCAAATCGATTATGCAAAGTTTGGTGAGGTTTCGTGCAGTGGGGGGAGCTTGTGGGGGGCAAAGTTGCGGGAAGGGGGCCCAAAATTTGAAGTATTTTCCATAGATGCAATGGAAAAAAATGTTTGCCCACGCCTACAGCCCAAACCTCTGGACGGATTTTCACCCAATGTGTGGCAGCATGGTCCCGAAAGTGTGCTTTTGTAAATTTGGTGTAAATCCGTCCAGTAGTTTTTTTCAATATCTGGGTTCGGTCAGCGGACATCACGTCGCCCCCTGGACCAATCACAGGGCTGTCGGACGAGCCCGCTGATTAGACAGTGAAAAGCATGAGGTGCGCCATATTTTTCGGAGCGGCCATGTTCAATTTGCAGACAGACGCTGGTGTCCGCAGATATCCCCCGCCGCGCTAAGTCTGTTAAACACATTTTGGGTTATTTGGTGGGCGAAAGGGATCATGGAAAGGGTGGGGGTGGAATAAAAATGATATGGGGCTGTTTTCATAGGTGGAAAAAGGGCATGCAGGTGCCGCGGAAGCCCACGCACACTGTGGTAGTCCGCGGACAGCACCGTGAACGAGTAGCTTGAAAGAGACATTTGGGGTTATTTGATGGCTGAAAGAGGGCATAGAAAGGGTAGTGGAGTGGAATGAAGTTGATATGGAGTTGTTTTTCCAGATGAGAAAAGGTTTGCAAATGCTGCCGAGTCCGCTGTCAATTTCAGTGTCCGTGGACATCATTTCCATTTCAGGCGTTTCAGGGTGAGTTATTTGACCGTGTATTGTACATACCAGTTATATGGTTAATTGTATTCTGGTGGTTGTGGCCAGATTCTGGGGGCATGGCCTTAGGTCATGGCACCAAGAAACTGGCCACAACTACTGCAATAGTAATATGTGTATAGTAATTATAGGTAATGTAGAGGGAGTATAAAGTGTATGTAATATGGTGGAATGATATAATTGAACTGTATATGGTATTTATAATTGTAGTACAATTGAGGATAATGCTTATAGAATATGTATTTGATTATACTTGGTATGGTTACTTAGTTCCATAGCGTTACGAAGCTGTAATGTTTTTCATTTTCTGTGAAAAACACAGTATAATATGTTAAGCAGGATCATTTAAAAGCTTTCATTGTATACAATTTTACATAGACATTTTCTTTTTTTAGAAGCTCATAAAAAGTACATTCTAAGTACTATGTTTGGTACAATGTTAGTGCATGTTAATTATACTACAGTTTAGTGATTACATTTGGGTTGAAGAAATATTAAGTAGGCATTTGCTAGATTTTCTGGTAACCTATGTTTTAGAGTAACTGAGGTGTTACATTCAAACCAACCCCTTCTTTTTTTGACATATGCAGTGCAGTGCCCTAAAGTGGTTGCGGCACTAGTGTGGCATATTATGCCAACGGTTAGGAAGGTTTTCTTTCCAAGAGATACTTGGCCATTTGTGAAGGCTGTAACCTTACAGCTATTTTTAGTACCATCTGCATTGTACGTTAGAAGCATTAGTATGACATATTAGCTATGTGAGTTCATGTGTATGGTGGAATGATTGTCTGAATTGCAAACACAGCATAATATGCCATGATTTGCATTCTGCAGAAGCTGGTGAAATGCAATGGATTCAGAATTTGGTATGGATACATATACAAATTATACATTTGGGATGTGCCCTTTTGTAACATGGTTGCAGAGAGTGCATGTAGGTTTCCACGTGTATGAAATCAGGAAGATTTCATTTGTGGGGATGCTTTTGGTTTCCAGTACTTGAAGTACATAAGGAATTCTTGTGTGTTTATGGTAAATTGTACTATTCCTGCACAGTAGCCCAATTCTTGCCTTATACCCGAGACACTAAGAGTTCTCAGGATTATTTGTGGCATTTTTATGAAGCATGAGCATGAGCATTTGCAAACAGAACTGGTCTGAGCCGTTTAAGTAAATGCTATGAACAATTGTTGGCAAATGGAAGAGAAGATCGATTGTTACATTAGCATAACAATTTACTCCAGTTGTGTTGCTGAATTTAAAATGGACCAGAGAGTTCTGTTAGTGGATCGTTTGATGTGCCTTGTGGGATGTTTTTACCCATGCATCCAAGCCCTACCATAAAACTGTGCAGTACTGGCATGGAAAACATCATGATGGCCAGAACTCCCCAGAGAGTGCACAGGGAAAACATGAAGAATAGGCTGCCACCCATTTTTGCCTATGTTGTGAGCACAGGAGGGCACTGCCTAAAACCACCATTGGGCTACACACACAGTAGCCTGAAACCATTGGGAATGGCAATGCTGATTGCAAAAAAAGCAACTCAGAACTGTGGGGAATTCATTTTCTTAATCCCAAAAATGGTTGCATTACCAATACTCACCACTATCAGAAAGCCAGCGTTTTAAAACCACCAGACTTTTGTGTAAAACTGAACAAATGAAACAAAACCAGGCCAAGGAAAGACTTGCTAAGAGGTGGAAGAATGTAAAACTATATTCTGAAATGACTTGAAGGAAGTAATTATTTAATGTATAGATACAAATTGTCAGTTTGATTTGAATGTAGAAAATTGGGAACAAAATGTGACATTTAGCTGAAACCTGGCTTAATGAAACTGGATTCTGCCTGACAACTACTCCCGACAGGAGAAACCTGTTCAGCCACTCTTCCCAGGCCTAGCTGCATCCTGCTGCCCCTTGCCAAAAGGAGTTGTCACCTCTCTGATTAGATTAGGGGTGGAGCACCTGGGAACTGGAAAGAACAGAACAATGCAACTTCCTTGACTCAGGCAAATGTTATATTGGGGGCGTCGTAAAATAGCTTCCTCTTGGGAGAAACTGGGGGCAGCTGTGCCTCTGAACAAGCTGGCTTGGGGGAAGTGGATAAACCAGTTATTCCACCCTGTGATGTGGGAAGCTACACCCCTTTTTGACCAGGGCATAATTTTAAAAAGATAGATAACTCATAGTGCGGACTTGTCAGAATTATAGAAGTAATATCATTATTTTTGTGATTTTTCTGTGAACATTTTGAGAGGCGTTAGGACCCTGTGGTGTATTCTGGGGGGTTGCTAGCGGAAAATAGAGTCTCACTCCAAATGTCTGCATGTTAAAAATCTGACACTTCATCAATTAATGTCCATACTCCTTGCGCACATGTGTGTAATTTTGGGTAAATGTCTGGTATTGCAAAACCAGTTAAAAAGCGCAAAATGTTGTCATTTTTGAATGCAAGTCCCCAGGAAGATCAGAGGCGGACAAGCATGGACCATAAGGAATATATAATGTGCACATGTAATTTCAACAAATTGTATATCTGGGAAAGATGTATTTGAATCAAATATAGATTTGTGGGCAAACTGACCAGGGGAGGATCCTCTGACCCATAAACAGACCTCATCATGATGACAATCCATTTCCTTCCCCCAATCATGGGAGAGGGGAGAATTGGGCCAATGACAAGTAGAGAGGGGCAGGCTTAGCTAGGCCCAGGCACACACCCATTTTCAAAACACATAAAAAGAGACTGCTGGGACAGGTAGAGACATTCAATTCCATTTGCTGCGAAGCATGCTGACCGACGACTTCACATCCAGAGATCCAGACTTCAAATCCATCAATCTCCGGAACCTGTAGCAGAAATTAACTCCAGAATTTGTAGCAGAGAGGCCTGAATCCACCAGCTGAATCCTCTTCCAAACTATTCAACAGCCGGGCGAGCTGTTTGAAGTTTTGCCGAGAATTTTTGCAAGAACCTGTAGCAGTACCCAGAAAGCAGTGTTACATCCAGAATCCAGAGAGGCTAGACCAGCAGAGCAGAGCTGACCCAGATCGCTGTGAGCAGAACCGGTGCCTGATTGACCCGCCGAGCAGACAGAACCGCAGCCGGACGTGTTGACCAGATCTGTGACGAGGCCTAGTTCAAATTTATATTGTGAGTACCTAGCAGAACTGTGCAGAACCAATCTCTTAGTTAAAATAATCTAATCCAAACTATTTTAACCTAAGTAGAACTGCCTCCTAGAAATCGTGTCATCTGTCATTTTTAAAGCTGCACAACTGTCACCTGTCAATTCTGAAGCTGCAGGCTGTCACCTGTCATTTTGAGTTTACTTTAAATCCGAAAAACTACCTTTATTAAATTATCCGTATCTCTGGAACCGTTTGGGCCAGGAACGAGATTTAACTTTCCTCTGAAAGCTTACAATCTAAGCTTTCCAACAAGCCTTTTTCCACAATCACGATTTACGCACTCGCGAAATTTACAGCGATTTGCGATTTTGGCTCAATTTCTCCACTTGTCAAATTAGCAGCTCCATTCTTTCTTTTGTTAAAATCCGTTGCAACTTGGTAATAAATCATAGAGCATTGCTAAAGTGAGCCTGAACTAATACCAACACGCATCTCCCACTCACCCTGAATCTCTAGAGGGAATTAAAATCAGTTGGCACATGTTCCCATCCATTGCCATCACATTTAAACAGCCTTTAGGGCCTGTGTTTGAAACTCCTACCTGTTTCCTCTAAGCTTGCTGGGGGGGAACTGAATTTCGTATTGTATTTGATTGCATTCCTGAGAACTGTGTGCTCCTCTTTCCATTTCTTACATTGCATAGGGGAGGGGGGTGAATTGCCAGAGAAAAAGTGATTATCTTATCTTTTGCTAAAATCATATCAAGTATTTCTGTACTGCATTTTATTCCTCGTTGCTTTTCCCTTAAAATCATAAAAGTATTTTTGCTACTTTATCCATCCTATATTAACTCCTCATTGATTGTAAAGAAGTGTGCTAGTGCCAGATTACCTATTGTTGATCAACATCATATGTCTAAGTGTACTATCAGATATTAATTTATAGAAGTGTGATATATATATATTGTTTAAAATTTCAAATAAACCTATTAATTTGCAAAACAAACCTACTTCTTGGCTCAGTGGGGTCAGGGGGATTCTAAGAGGAAGGTGTTATACAAGGGTGGTCATCCAGAGTACTGAACTGAATATAAAAATACATCAATAAGGGTTTTCCTCAGCATCCCAGACTAGGCATTGACTTAGCTGTAGTGTTGAATGAATATCGCTTACAGCCTACAGAATTTTCTGGAGAAGAGATGTTTGCGTGTTTGTTTACTGTTGGACATGCAGTTTACTTTGAACTAGATAGTTTTGTGGTTATATTCTTTGATGCAGAAGGAGTTGGTCCTTGTTTCTTTAGCGGTATTGTTGGGAGATCTGTTATAGACTTTATTTCTAATCGTTTTCTTTTCAAAAGTTTCATTTTTTGAGGAACAGGGTACATATCTAGATGTGAGGTGTGTAGTGCACGTAGCCCGTTGTATTCCAGGATGCAAGAAATGTCAGCGTTGACTTTGTTTGGATCAAAGTTAACTAGGAATAGACCATGAGTGAACGCAGACGTGAACGTTCTACGTAACTCATACCTTCTTTAAAGGCTGTGCTGCCAATGCCAATCAATGCTTGATCTAGGGTTAGACCTTGTGATTTGTGAATAATGACAACATATGCAAGAGATAAAGAAAATTGTTCTCTGTGTAGGTACAGGTCTTTGAAAAGAAGGAAACGTGCTATTGTAAGGACAATTTTGTTTGACTTCTGCAAGTTTGTCAAAGTGGATGTTGACCGTTAGGGAACATTCTTACTTCTGCGCTAATTCCCTTCAGCCTTAAAGACCCCCGGCTCTTTTGATGGACTTTAGGACTGTTAATTTTTATCCTGGAGTGATCAAGACCTTTTTCTCACTCATGTATTTTTGACCTGATTTGGATTATGTGTTTCCTCTGTTTTTGGAGTCTGACAAACTCCATAGGTATCTACTTTTTGTATGGTGACACATCGCACCTTCAGTGCAGTGTGTCAGAGAAATCCTTTAGATTTCTCACATGGTTTAAATAGCTTTTATTGGGTGGAGTACAATTCCCAAGAATAGTAAAGTGAAATTGACTTTACTTACATTTTCTCTCTGTAGGTCCAGCACACCCCATCTTATGTGGAAAGCTGGGGGGTTACTTAGTAGCCCCTTTTCCTACTTTCTGATGTAACATATTTTAGACGTTACCCTCAGTACTTTAAATGCCTGGTGGCAGTGGTTTAATTGTCCTACCATTGTGCTTTCCTACCGCAGGCTGAATCCTCAGCTGCAGCATAGCACCCATGGGTGACCATTGTGCCAAAATGGCCCCAGTCTTTTTTCGCCATTTCTTGTTTGTGAGGTCTTTCTTGGGTTTTACTCTGCGCACCAAACCAGATGTAAACCCTTTGTTCGTTTTTTGCCTTTGGCAGGCTTCAGTACTGAAACCCGCCTCTGGCTTCAGTGTGTCTGGGAGGGCAGGAGGTAAGGGAGGTGTCCGAAACTTTCCTGACCTTAGTCTCCATGGCAACCTGAAAGCACCAAGTCCCGATTGGCTGGCTGGCTTTCCTTGCAGGAAAGCCACCCTGCTGTGTGACAGCTAGGCTGTGCATGAATGGGAGAAACCTGCATAAAAGGCGAGGCTTCTTGGACTGAAGACCTAGTCGACCACTGGGAAGAACAACCCGACAATGAAACCGTAAACAAAGCTTGCTGCATCCTCTTGGACCTTTGAATTGCCTGGTGAAGCCCTGTTTCTGTGCTGAAGCTCCTTTTTCTGTTCAACAAGAGAAGCTCCGGAAAGGACAACTTCTTCCCTTGGGTTAGTAGGACGAACTAACCCAGAGACAAACTTTTCTGGAAGACCTTCCCCAACTGGCTGTACTTCTTTGCTGCTGCTGGAACCGAGTGGTAGGGGTCGAGAAATCTGTAGTCGAGTGCAACGTCTGTAAGCCAGCTAAAAGCTCCAGGAGTCTCCTGAGGAACCTCCCGAAGCAGGACAACCCAAGCTCGAGTCACCTCAACAGAGTGCTGGACTCAATGAGTGAAGGAAGCCCAACCGGTGTCCAAGATCCGCACTGGTACGGTTTACCGCGTGCTGAAACGCAAAGTGCCACTGAATTGAAAAGAGCCCATAGCTGCGTCCGAACTGTTGTGCAGGATTCCTCCAAACGTCCTCCCTCTTGTCCCCACGACTGAGGCCCAGGAACACTGGATCTGCAACAAAGACAGAAGCCAGCTGGCTCCTCTTTGTCTAACCGAAGGTACTGTTCTGACTAAGGGGTACTTGCCTCTCTATCTGTAGCTTGCTTTTCTCAGTTGCAACTTGCAGTAGCTGCTTTTCCAGAGTTGATCTCAGCTCTAACTCTCAGAAGCGTAACAGCTAGTGGTCCAACAGTGATTTTTTTTACAACAAATTCTCTAACTTTGTGCAAGACTGTTTGACATCTAAGAAATGCCTCAGCTCCATAGACTGTGCTCCAATTGACTTTGGCTGTCCTGGCTCCCTGCAGACTCTTCTAGTTAATTGACTGATTCTTACTGTCCCTCATAGGTGGTACATTGGTTTTTAACTAATATTACTGGAAAGGTTTTTATCTAGATTTCATTGGGAGATTTAAAAGTGCTCACATGCTCCAAGAACCTGTAACCTTTTTCCTTCCTTTAACCTTCCCTTGTTATAACCTCAGAATTTTAAAAGTACAAAAGTGATATATAAAAACCAAAACTGTCATAGTTAGTGAAGTCACCTCAGGGTGTAGGAAGTGTGTATGAAGCATCTCTAAAGAGTATCTACTTACTTTGCCTTGATTTTGACAAAGTAATTTGAAGTGTATTTTTGTTGTTGCACATTGCCCTTTTTTAAAGAAGGCTCATTTAAAACCAACCGGTAAATAATTATTTTACTAGAAAACCTTGCGTATAAGTGTTATTTGGATACTTGTATTGGTGATTGGGCATTAGTAAGTCGTGGGTTGGTACTTTGTATGGTGCAGCAACATGCAGGGGCCGCGACAAAGCAGGGACATCTGATGATGAATTAGTGGGTGTCTCTTTACCCCCTTGGGCTTTCACATTAGTAGACCCTGCACTGGTCCCTTCACCAGATCAACTATTTCCATGGCTTGCCTGGGAGGAGGGGGAGTTTAGATAAACCACTTCATTGGGGAGTACAATGGATCTCAGATCAGTTAAATTGCTTAGGGCGCGCTTCACTCCCACCTGAGTAGCTGGGGACCCCCCCCCCACTTCCGCTCCCCTTCCCACCAATTCCAATAGGGACAAGAGCAGATTCCTAAGTGTCAAAAGTTCAGCCAGGACTATACCGCAGTTGCAGCAACACTCCTTTGACCCTAGGCCCCCCTACCCTTTCTTGATCCAGGGTTTTGGTGAGCACAGCCTTACAATTAGTTACTAAACAGGGTGTGTTCATCCATAGGGATGCATTAGTTGACACTAAAAGTACCAGGCTCTCACCAGACGGTTACAAAGTATGCTGGGTGCATTCCCCCCACCCCCATCTAACGATACCAGGGGGGGGGGCTTCTGACGTTACATTCTGCCTCAGACCTATGATGATGGGAGCAGAAAGAAAGGCTGGAACAGCTGGTCCAAGGGAACTAGGAGGCTTTTCTGATAGCGTCTGCTGGAGTTGAAGAGCTTGGTGATTGGGCCAGCTATCAGCAGATCCCCCCCCCCCAGCACTCTGGGCATGAAAGGCCTGAATCAGCAGCAATCCAGCACGTCTGGGGATCGGATGTATTGATGGCCATAGTAGTGTCAAGTATGGTGTCGGGTGTATCAGATACCCCCCCCCCCACCCCCAATGGGTACAAGACTAGTAGGGGCACCAGGAGCACCCATACACTGCTGGATCTCACTTAGCAGGTGGGCTTCAAACAAAGGCACTAGTACAATCAACCGGACTAAGGGCCCCCAGGAACTGCACCATCGGGGAGCCATGAAAGTTGGGATGAATGATTGTTTTTCTTTTCAGTATACATAGTTTTCATTTGTGACCCTGTCCCAGACCTGGTCCAAGTCCGGATACGGATACCAGGGCTGGTTCTTAAATGTATGAGGCCAGCATAGCGACTATGCTGGCAAGGTCAGAGTGGAAAACAAGAGAATGTGACCTCCACCGGCCTCGAGCATCGCCCCCGTGTTTTTTCCAAGAAGTGTGATTAGAGATTTATAATGCGGCAATGATTTTCCAGTTAAGACAGTAAAAACAATCTTTTATTCTAACTGTCAACTCTGGTGACGCGTTTATGATTGTATGTTTTCACAGTGTTACAATCGGCATATATTTTGTATTTAGTACTGTTTTTGGGGATTGCTCTGTATGCAAATCTGAAATAAACCGATGAGTAAAAACAATAATCTGGCGGTCAATACAAAAGGTTACCTTCCTTGTTACACTCTTGTTAAATTAGAGGGGCGAGTGGTCCACAGGTCTGCACTGCTCCACACAGTGTACAACACCAAAAAATTGATGCAAACCTGATGCTCTCAGCGTGCATGATCCTTGCAGAGTCCGGATCCGGGTGCAGGGCCGTTCCCTAGTCCGAATCCAGGCTGGGGCCAAAAACAGTGAAGGCAGAGTATACACCCCCCCACAGGCTTGCAAACACCCTGGGGGACACCAACATCTGCACCCTTTGACCATGTAATGCTGTTGATTTTACTTTACTATTCCGGTTAGGATAAATATATGAGTGTCCCTAATTGGGTCTTGCTTCCCCTTTCTTGTTGTTAGCCTGCCCAGAACAAGTCTGCGTAGGTTATACTTATCTTTAAGTTGCAGATAGCCCCTTTAAAAAGTATTTGGATTTTACTTACCTTGTGTTAGCTGTGTGCCATCCTAAAACAAGTTAAAGAGTTATTGCTTATCTCAATCTGTTTTCCACTGATCTTAAAAAGAAACTGTAAAAGAATATTACAATGTTAGGTCTTACCTGCCAAGAATGGCTGTGTGCCATTCCTGAAAAGTGCTCTTTTAGGTGTAGCTGACCTTGGGTTGACTGGAGCATCCAAGATTAGAGTAAAGAGTTCTTGCTTATCTTAGACTGTTTTCTACTGAGCTGAAAAGCAACTGTAATTATATATTACACCAAAAAGGTCTTGCTCGCCTAGTATAATTTAATCACAAAAGTAGTAGCGGTATAAACTGTTCCTTGAATCTGTGTTCCACTATTCAGAAAAGTATATTTGCAAGTTGGTTGACTATGTGATTTCCTGCCGAGTCACTGCATAATTGACAGGGTCTACTACCCTTGTATTACTGAAAATTAATCTGAAAGTAACTTATGGCTTTACTCCCCAAGAAAAGGTGTGGCCTATACTGAATGTGTATACAAAGATCTGACTTACCTAGACATTGTTAGATTTCTAAATAAGGTCTGCGATTTGATCTGTGTATTTAAAAGCATAGTGTTTGTGTTTATATGCTTCATGATAGTACTTTACTTAGCCAAGAATCTCTTAACAAAAGCCAAAAACCCTTTATTTTTACAATTCATAGTGAGTTAGTGTTTCTTTGGACCATAGGTATAATACAATTTCTTTGTTCTGATTCTACAGCCCTCTCTCCTAAGATAAGCCTGGCTGCTCGGTGTACGCTACCATGAACTCAGGTGGTACAGCCTTATACCAAGAGTGGAGTCTTGTGCTGCCTCAGTTGATGGTTAACTAAGCCCTTAGTTAGTCTTCAGAAACAGCCCTAACACATGGTATTTTCTACTTCAGTCATGGCTATTTCTGCTTCATTTAGAATGAGTGGTTCTCCAAGTGGTTCTTGGCTTCCTGTAAGGGAAGGTTGACTGCCCTTAGGAGTGTCATCATCTAGTTGAGCTTCAATTTCTTTCTCTTGTTGGTGTTCATTGTCCAACATTTATTTTTATTGTTTGAAATTATCATTTGTTATACTGCTTTCATTTGCTTTGAATGCAGCTTCAAATTCGTCATAGTCCCCTAAAAATAATAATTCTTTTCTCCAAGGTTTAAAAGAGTAGGGCCATGTAATACAGTTCTCTATGTTGTTGAGATTTAAATGACAACTTTATATAATTAGACTGTGTTTGGTGAGTTTCACATGCTGCCTTCACTCGTTGAGACTGAATATTTGCAATTTGTCTCATTTGATGTGACATTGCTTTTGAAGATGTAGTTCTGGGCAATTATGTACAGACACATGTTTTTCAAAGAATTACTTCAGTTTGGGTAGTATGTGTCAATTAAATTGTTTTTTAAAAGGTCCTGTCTGTTGGGATAATTTGTGGCTATGGTTACAAACTCTTGTTAAGATTTCAGTACTCTTTTTTTTGGAATGAAGCTGGACCAAGGTTCTGCCACACAATGTGTTCAGATTTGCCATTTAAGGCTGTACCTGTTGAACGGGCTTCAACTTCGTAGCACCTGCATTCTCGATGGGAAAGCATTTTTACACCGAAGCTGTACAATTTTTGTGATAGTGTTTTGGCAGATGATGTGTCATTATAGAGGTCTTTTAGCTCAGTTTTCTCAGCTTTAGTGAGATAGGCTGTGACTGATCTTGCAACTGCAGTGGAATTGTCTGCAATGTATCCCCTCCCCACCCCTTGGGTATCCCTGCCTAGGCTCCAGACTGTCTGGGAAGGCAGTAAGTGGTGGAGGAGTTTTGACCCCCCCCTGTCCTTTATCTGCCAGAGTGCCTGAATAGGTCCAGCTACCACAGGGGACAACACGCCCCTTTCCGTAAAGGGTGAGAGAGATTGCAGAGGAGTGTGTGCTTGGACTGTATAAAAGGTGAGGCTTCTGGAGTGAAAAGCAAGTCAACCACTGGAAAAAAAAAGTAACCGAAAAAAATAACCAGAGACGCCTGCAGACCCTTTGCAACAACGTGAAGCCACCACTGCTGTCATGACTCTGGTTTTCTATGCGACAGAAGAGCTCCAAAGAGGACTCCTTCTCTTTGGCTGGTGGGAACAACCAGTCCCAAGACAAACTTTGAAACAAGCCATCTCTTGAGGTCCTAGGAGCTTCCAGAGCTGCAGAACCCCAATACCAGGAGACCTGCTGTCCATTTCGAGTGCATTGTTGTCGAGAGGCTGAATCCATCCAAATCTTTGCTTAACCCATAAGGACACTCCAGAGAGCAAATCCAATTCGCCCAGACACCCCTCAGAGTGTGGGACTGCAGGAAGCGAAGAAGATTGACCAGGTGACCCATGTTCTTTGTTGTTGCTGCAGAAAAGGTACCAAAACGGCAGAGTGAACCAAGAAATTGCTGAGGGTCCTGCTGCAGGTCCTCCCTCAAGACTGCCGCTGAGAGATCCCGTCCATTGTCCTGCCTTCAGTCACCAGACCAAGGATTCCGGAGGTCGTGTCCAGAGCTGCAACATCGCGGAGCATCCAGCACCAACATTTTTTTCTAACCTAAGGTACTGTGGGAAAAAGGGTATTGCTTATCTGATTCCAAAAGGTCTCTGCAGAGCGTTGGAGTGCACATAGATGTGTCCAGGGCAATCCACTCTTACCTCCGACCCAAGCAGCTGTTTGTGTCCCCTTATCAAGTCCGTTTTTCGGTCTCCTTTGTTAGTGGTTAACTTGCTGCTTCAATAACTCTAGACACTGGAAGAAATCCACAGGAACTCTTCATTATTCGCGGATTGTCAAGACTTCAAGCCCTCTACGAACTGCATTTAGCTAGGGTTAAGTTTGGGTAAAGTTTGTGGACTTCTTAACGTCGTTGCTTTCCGCGGAGCGGAACGCAGAGTTGACCGCAGTCCTTGGCAGTTGGAGGCATAGGGGACATGCCAGGCTCAACCGCGGCTCTGTCGGCATTGTTGGAGCCTGAGAACAGCAGACGCTGCCTTCGTAGCAACTCAATTGTCTCAGTACAGTCTGAGAAGAAGTCCCCAGCGAATCAAGGTAAAATCCTCTCCGCTCCTCGCGGGGCCTCTGTGTCCTGCATGCACGCAGGCTACCTTCCACCGACCCCCCGAGGCCATCTCCGAAGGACCACGAGGACCCCCACAAGCCTGAAGGCGCACAAAGTCGGTGCCGGATTGCAGAACACACCTCAATCCGCCGGTACAATGCAGGAACCCAAAGTGAGCGTACCTGAAGACTCATGAAATACCAATGCTTAACGTACGGGTTCCGGATTCACATCCAGCTGACACTGCTACGGCCCTGCAGTCCCTCCAGCCCCGCCTCGCGCAAGCTGGAGTCCCGCTTCGGCGAGAGGTATGTCAGCTGAGACCGTCAGAGGGCGGTCTGGGATGGCCCTTGTCCTGGCCACGCGAGGCTCGGCGGAGGAAGACATCTGGAGCGACCCGCTACTGTTAGGCAGAAACCTGTGCAGTTCCCTTTGGGACCACTGCAAAAGGCTTAATCACTACAGGTGTTGGCAGTAAACCCAATTGGTAGCAGTCTGAACCACCCAGATTTACCTGGTAGCTGTGGCTGAGCAGCCAGACTTCTCTCAAGAAGAGTTAGACAGTATATAGAGTATACAAGATAGGTACCAAAATACAGTAGCACAAGCAAACACTGACCAGAGCTTTGGTATCAAGTATAGATTTATTTATTTAAAGACACACTTTGAAACACTCCAGCACTATTATTGTAAGCAAGTTCAAAAACACAGTCACTATTAATATATATACATCCTTATTCCTCATTAGACAAGTCTTAGTTAACGCCACTTATTTTCAGACAGAGGTGAGCGCTTAACTAAAGATGGCACTCCAATAAGTTATCAAAAAAGGGAGGGAAAAGCAGAAATTAGAAAAGCACACAACACAATACTTTAGAAGGACTCAGCAAGGCAGGAAAGTCAAAGTCTACTTGCGAGCAAAAAGTTCAGAGGCCCGGCTCCCTCAGAGAGAGTAGAACACCAATGCGCCCAAGATCACACAGTTTAAAAGGCTTGAAAAGTCTTGCAGAGAGTTTGAAAAGGAATTAGTTCAGCTCAGAAAAGTTCAGTTAGCCAGCCTAGGACCAACCCAAGTGGTAAATTGAGGATTTACGAGACAACCCACACAGATCGTTGCGAGGTAGGCCAGGCGGACACAGTACCTTGAAAGTGGGGAGAATCCTCCAGCGGGGGCAGTTGTTCCTGGCATTGAGTGCAAGTCGCATCGTCGTCCAGAGGAAGAGGAGATCTCGACGTGGAGGAAAGCTGAAGGTCGTTGCACTGCCAGGGAAGAAACCAGCCGCGGAGTTCTCCGGTTAAAAAGGTACTACCCTTTTATTTGCGGTAGTGGTAAAACGTGGTATCCCGGTTGCCGGGGTGCTTGGCACAGGCAAGGCGGCCATGAGATGCTCCGGGGAGGCGAAAAGGCGGGAAAACTGGTTATCCCCACCAGTCAAAGGAAGAAGACTCTTTGGGATGAAGATCTCCTCTGTCGTTGGAAGAAGTGGTGAGTCGGTTCAGCAGGGCTCCACCGGTGGTGTCGTTGCAGGTCGGCTCAGCTTCTTCTTCGGATTCTTTGGCCCTGTGGCGACATCTGAAGTCCCAGTTCCCAACGCCCTGCTTTTATGCAGAAAACCCCCATTCATCAGTCCAAGCTGTCACTCAAACATGCTAAGTGGTGAGCCGGGCGGCTCACCACTGGGCCAATCACACAAGAGTGCGACTTGAGTTGCCGAGGCAACTCAGTCCAGGGTGCCTAAACCCCCCCCCCCACACATCCTGTAGACCCAGACAGATGGCACCACTTTTGGAGGCTTCTGTGTAGAAGCCCACCAAAAAGTGGAACAAAGGGCTCGACTTGGGTTGGAGTTACAGAGGCGAACACAAACGCGATTTTAAAACCGAGTCCTGGCGAAAAGACCCAACCGGGGAATAAATATTAAATAAATAACCCGGCGGTATCTTTAACATTGCACCAAAAAGTGGTGCGTTTAAAATGAATGGGAAAATCCCATAGTAAATATTGTTAAGGAATATTTTGCGTGGTAACCACTGCCACCAGCCAGAAACTCGACGAGGGGGGGGGGGGGACTGCTCAGTGCCCCCTCGAAAACAGACCCAGGGGTAATCCAATTAACCCCTTCCAGTACTTCCACAATATGATGGTTTGTACTGGTTCTATTCACAAATTTGGACTAATAAAGCCAATGGTGACTTTACATGCCCTGGGAGACAGTAGTCAGTCCCAGGGTATGGAGTCTATGTTTGGGGGTCACTATGACACTCCTGTGTTACCCCTGCGCATTAAAGCATTACCAAATGAAGAATCCAAGTGGTCCACACCCATATAACCTGAAGCTCTGCTTTTCGACTGCTCAGCATGCATCCTAACTGTGTTTGAACACCAGCCCATCCGTGCCCCCTCGTGACTGTCTTTTTTTAATATAATGGTTTAGAACTGAGGGTGCTGTGTAACACACTTACCAAAAACCACATGAAACCCGCCCCATAGCCCATAAAACACATTTCAAAGTCAAAGGATATCTCAAATCATGTCTAAGAGTGGGAGGGAAAGAAAAAAAAAAAAAAAAAAGAGTCTCACTCTCAGCAGGAGAAAAAATAAACCCCAAAAATCCAGCAAAGCTGCTGGGGGACTCACTAGGTTTGGGAAATTAGCCTTAACAGAGAATTCTCCCTAACAGCTGCAGAGAGGCCGGCATCAATTACCAGATGGACCGAAAAAGAAGCAGCAAATGCACAAGATCAGCAAATCAAGTGAAATTGATGCATTTGAACTGCAGAACGAAACACCTACAGAACTATGGGGTAGTAATCACCCATTGTGGGAAACATTAAACACGCCTAGCATGAGGGTTCCAATAGAGGACCCATATCAACCTACAAGCCTGTCTTGAGTCACTGGACCCGCACCTGTTCGGGCAACGGCCCTAATACATGTTGAGGCAGAGACAGACGCCTTTAATAACATGACCCTTGAAAACAGAGACCTTACGAACCATGAGGGTTACAAGCTACTTGGAAACACACGCAAGGTGGGGAGGGACGCCCGCCCCCCAACCAGATACTATGATAAATCGGGACGAACAAAACAAATCAACATCTAGCATAGATTCTTCACACATCGACCTGACGAAAAACATTACAGAAGCATCCACGCCCAAAAAAACATTGCCTCTTGCTACATAAAGAATATTATACAAGAAAAGACAAAAAGGAAATACACAAGAGGCTCGGATCTGCGGAAAACCAGAAACTAGAGGGGAAAAAAAGAAAAAAAACGCCCATCTCAATGCCTGAAGAAAAACATTCTAAACAAACAAGAAAGTAGATGCAGGAAAACATCCCCTACCGAACCCACTGATCTCAAGTGCACTCTAACTTCTTCACAAAACAATGCAAACGCAAATTGAATCCCGAAATGGGACTCTGACGCAGAAATCCTGGAGGCATTAGACGACACACCCCTGGCAAACATGTCCAGGAAAACAGATATGCAGGCCAGCAAGCAAAACGAACAATCGGATCTACGGCCTCCAAAAAGCATAACTACACATATTACAAGGGCCCCACAAAGTGACATCAACCTGGCGAGAAAACAAACGAGCGACAACACAAGGTATTCCATCAGGCAATCAGAAGAGGGGGAAAAATGTCAATCTCAGACGACTGAGCAAAACGCAGACTCCTCGAAGAACAAACAAACCAACTAGCGAAGCCACCCAGCTAGCTCAGCGGCAAAAGGAAGCAACAAGAAACTCCTATAGGGGGGAAGGATGAGCCCCCAACTGGGAGCGAATGTGCACCTCCAACGTCCCAAAACGGCCACTAAACCAACAAATACGAGTCATGAAGCTTCAGCCCTGAATTCTAGCAGTGGTGGAGTTCAATCATCACCCGCCAGATGAAGTCCAGCGCCAGATGTGCCCACCTTGACAGAGAAGCCCTTGCACCCTTTGATCCACTGTCTAGAACCCATCCGGACCCCACTCAAAAATAGAAGACAAAGCAAACTCTCTGCTGTACCAGATAAAGAATCGCCAAACAAAAAATAAAATCAGACATGACAACAATAATGTCAGTAGAACAAGTTACTTATCTTACCTGGTAATGTTCTTTCGATGGGATGTTCCTCCGACGTATTCCACATCTATGACAGTAATGACCACAGCTGTGCCGCTTCTGAATTTTTTTCGGCGTAGGTGTCCTGCGTCTATGGGCCTCGGTCGAGGGTCGACGTCACCGGATGTTATATATAGGACGCACGGTGCCCGTAGCCTCAGTTGTAGTTTTTTCTCAGAACGTGTGGCACCAATCTCCTGTCAGTAGGACTGCAGAAAGCCTTGTGGAAATGTAAGCTGCAATCGCATAAGAGGGTTCGATGTGGAATACGTCGGAGGAACATCCCATTCAAAGAACGTTACCAGGTAAGGTAAGAAACTTGTTCTTCAAGGGGATTGTGTCCTCCGACGTATTCCACATCTATGACAGACTCCCAAAGCAGTACCACATATGCAGGTGGGAAATGAATTTACAAATTTAGAATTTCAGAATGCCCAATCAAATAGCTGAATATAGGACTGCCTTACCAAAGGCCAAATCCTGCCCATGGATGGCGACCAGGGAATAGTGTCTCACAAAGGTATGGACAGAAGCCCATGTGGCTGCTTTGCAAATACTGCGAATCGGAACGCCCCTATGTAGAGCCGTGGAAGCAGCCACACCCCTAGTAGAGTGAGCCCGTAAGCCTACTGGAGGATCCGCCAAACGGTAATACTCGGAGATCGTCAAAATGATCCAGCTGGACAAGGCCTGCTTGGAAACAGCCTGACCTAAGCACCTTCCAGCATAACCAACAAAGAGCTGATCGTCCACTCTGACCCGGGACATCCGTGAGAGATAAAAACTCAAAGCTCTCCTAGGATCCAACCTATGGAGCCTCTCCTCTTCCTTACCAGGGTGCGGAGGAGAATAAAACGCTGCAAGAATCACCTTCTGGCTTAAATAAAATTCCGACTCAACCTTCGGAAGAAAAGAAGGACAAACCCCAAGGACAACCGTGTCCTTATGGAAAACCGTGAAAGGCGGTAAGTGCCTGCAACTCACTCACTCACTCTGCGTGCGGAAGTAACCGCAACTAAAAATACAGTCTTAAATGACAACAGTCTCAGCAGGCAAAAATGTAAGGGCTCAAACGGAGCTCCCACTATGAACTTTAAAACCAAATTCAAATCCCATCCCGGCACCTGGAAAGGCAACAGTGGAAACACATTAGTTAGCACTTTTACAAACTGAGAAATCAAAGGGATCTTAAAATAAGAACATTCCTCAGACGAGCACTTAAATATGAAATATGGACAGCGCTGCCAGGTACCCCTTAATGGTACCTACTTGCAGGCCCTTGTGGGATAAAGAAAGCAAAAAAGACAAAACCAAAAGGAATGGAACATTGGAAAGGATCCACATTCTTTACCCTGCACCAGTTGCAGAACTTCCTCCAACGGCAACGGTACAGGGATTTCGTTGCGGGCCTTCTGGCCGAAAGCAACACCTCCATCACGTCTTTGGAGAGGTCCCAATCCTTATACCTCAACCTTTCAGATACCAAGCACGAAGGCTGAGAGACTTGAGCTCTGGCTGGAGAACCCGACCCCCGTCCCATGAGAGCAGATCGTCTCGGTAGGGAAGACTACGTGGAGGGCAGATGGACATGTCTAGAAGGTCCAGGTACCACGCTCTCCTGGCCCATGCCGGAGCAATGAGGTTCATCCGGGAACCAAACCTCCGTAACCTCCGCAACACTTGCGGAATGACGGTGACTGGAGGGAACGGGTACAGCAGTGGGAAGGACCACTCCACTACGAACGCGTACCCCAAGGCTCCACTTGGAAGAAATTCAAGCGAGCAGAATCTCTCATACTTCCGGTTGACACTGGTGGCGAAGAGATCCACTTGTGGACTTCCCCAAACAGCGAAGGGCTCAAAAAGTACTTCCTAAGCCAGCTCCCACTCGTGAGAGACCTTGCTCTGCCTGCTCAGAGTCCGCCGCCGCGTTTCCGTCTCCGGCCAGATGAACTGCTGAGATCAAAATCTCCTGCTGGATGACCCAGAACAAGAGCTGCATCGCCTCCCTGCACAATGGGAGTGACCCTGCCCCCCCTTTTTGTTGAGGTAGTGCATGGACACTGTATTGTCCATCATAATTAGGACATTTGTCCCCCGCATAGACGGCAGGAAAGCCTTCAGGGCTAGCCTAACAGCCCGCAGCTCTAACAGATTGATGTGGCGTCTGGACTCCGACGGAGACCAATGGCCGCTGGCTGTCAACTCGTTGGCATTTGCTCCCCACCCAGTGAGGGATGAGTCCGTCACGATAGTCACCTCCGGCCACAGTTGCCAAAACTGAGCTCCCTTCAACAGATTTCCTTTCGACAGCCCACCAAAGAAGGTCCAGGGTGGCCGAGGGCGAAATCTGAACGGGATCCGACATCCTGCCGGAAAACTGCAACCACTGCATCTTGAGAGCCCACTGCAGAAATCTCATCCGCAGCCTGGCCTCTGGCACCAGGAAAATGCAGGATGCCATGAGGCCGAGCAACCTCAAGAACTCGAACGCTGGGAGACTCTGGGCACGTTGAAATTTGTTTACCATCTGCAGAATGTGAGGAGCCCTCACCTGGGGAGGTGAACACAGACCCAGGGATGTGTCCAGCACAGCTCCGATGTGGGACTTCTTTAAATGGAGGGAGAGGCACAGCTTGTGAAGGGAGTGGCAGGTGACGGACAGATGATCCAGGGCTTGCTCGGGAGAGCGTGCCCTGATCAAACAATCATCCAGGTAGGGGTAGACGTGAATCCCCCCCTTTCCTGAGATACGCTGCCACCACCACCACCAGCTTGGTGAAGACCCTCGGGCGGAGGTCAATCCGAACGGCAGGACCCGAAACTGAAAATGCGGGTCGCCAACCGCGAACCTCAGGTACTTCCTGTGCTTGGGATGTATTGGCAAATGAAAGTAAGCATCTTGAGGTCGAGAGACACCAACCAATCCTGAAGTTGAAGGGACTGGAGGACTTGAGAAAGAGTGACAATCTTGAACTTGTCCTTCCTGAGGAGCTTGTTCAGCCAATGCAAGTCCATGATGGGTCTCAATCCCCCGTCTTTTTTAGGGATCAAAAAAATAAGGGGAATACCATCCCTTGTTCCTCTCTGCTACAGGCACCAGTTCTATGGCGCCTTTCTCCAGCAGAGATAGGATTTCCTGCACAAGGAGCAGATCCGGATTCTTCAAAGAGAGCTTCCCTGGTAGATTGTTGTGAGGCCTCTGCTGAAAGGGGAGACAGTAGCCGTGGGTTATGATCTCCAGAACCCACATATCTGAAGTAATGACACACCATTCCCCAAGATGCCGCGCAAGTCTGCCCCCAACCGGTGAACCATGGGACATGGCCTCATGACTGAGCGGACACCGCAGTTCCTGAGGACAAAGAGTCAACTGCCAGAGCGGCTTTGGCACCTCGAGTACCTTGCTTACCACCTCTGGTACTCCTACGTTGGCCCCTTTGACTGGCAGTCCTCTCGATCTACCAAAGGAAGAGTAGTACTGAAAAGGAACCTCCCCTCCATTGCTGTGCCCTAGGACGAAAAGGCGGAGGTTGACGTACTGCAGCGCTCAAAGACTTTGCTGCAGCTTTGGAGGTTTGCAACCTGCTGCCAAAAAGATGGACACCATCAAAGGGCATGTTAAGAAGCCGGGATTGCACATCAGGAGCAAACCCCGATTTCCCCAACCACGCAAACCTGCATATCACGGTGCTCGCAGCCATGAACCGGCTGACACAGTCTGCAATGTCCAGACCCGACTGAACGGATTCGCACATGGCATCCTTGCCATCTTGCACGAGGGCTAGAAAACCATCCCGTTCTTACCCTTTGGGAATATGCTCAGCCGCCAAAGATCCACAATTCCACAGAGTGTGAGTGAATCTTGCCAAGGCCCAAACTGAGTTGGCTGCCTTCAAAGCCATACCCCCAGAAGAAAATACCTTCTTCGCCCTAACATCAAAGCGCTTATCGTCCCTATCAGGAGGGATGGTAGGGTACGCAGCCTGCTTCGCTGGGGCCGTAGCCACCTGCACCACCAAACCCTCCGGAGTAGAGTGCGTTGACAAGTAGCAGGGGTCACCACTGGCTGGACGATATTTTTTCAGAAGCGACTTATTCACTGCCGAGAGACTGTCTGGAGCAGTCCAAGCCGCCGCCACCCTTCTTTGCAAAGCCATATGAAATGGCAACACCGGGTCAGTGGGTGGATATCTGTCAGATCATCCTGAAGAAAATCAACAGATGGAGCGGACCACCCCAAGTACTCAGTCACCCTCGACATGAGATCAGGGACATCAGGAGGCACCACCACCTCCTCATCAGACCCTTCTTCCACCTTCGAAATTTAATCCAAAAGGTTGGAATAAATCCATCCTGGGTGGAGAAACAGAGAAGGGCTCAAAAACTGGCCTCACTGACTTACTGAGAGTCTTCCTCTGAGTTTCCACAACCCTCCGGGGCACCTCTGGCAAATTCTCCCCAAAAGGCGTTGAGGGCGCCGAGAGAATCGGCATCGGCGTCGACTGAGGCACCAATGACTTCGACAACTGCTTTGAGGCCGGAGCCCCCGAGAGTGTCCTTCGATGGCCTCGGCACTGATGGCAGCAACGACTTCTTCGGAGCCGGAGCGTCGAGAGAGTTCCTCGACGGACACTGTGTCGATGCATTCTTGGAAGGCCTCACAGGTTCCGACGGTCTCGAGGGCGTCGAGGCCCGGGACCTGGATCTGGCACGGCTATGGCGATCCACCTTGTCCGATCGGAACCTCGATGGCTCCTGATGATCACGCCGCCCACCCGAGCCCGAAGGCATGCGAGTGGCAGCTCTAGCTCGTTCCTTGCTGGCTTCTCTCAAAGGACGAGGAAGGCGACCGCTGACAGCGCTTCTGAGAATGCCTAGAAGAGGCAGAGGAATGGTAGGATCCACTCCGAGACCGAGATCCCCTGGACTTACGCAGAGAGTCGCCCCTCGAGTCGTCATTCGAAGGCCCAGCAGATTTCGACTTACGGGTTTTAGATACCCTACCTACCATTAATTTCTTCTTCTGCTCCCGCAAGGCCTTCGATGTCAGGGACTGGCAATCATCGCAGTCGTCGGTGGCGTGGCTTTCGCTGAGGCACCAGAGGCAGACGACGTGCGGGTTTCGTGATGGACTGTGGGATGTATTTACCCATGCATCCGAGCCCTACCTCAAAACTGTGCAGTACTGACATGAACATCATGATGGCCAGAGCTTCCCAGAAAATGCACAGGGAAATGCAGGAAGAATAGGCTGCCACCCATTTTTGCCGATGTTATGGGCACAGAAGGACACTGCCTAAAACCACCATTGGACTACCCGCACAGTAGTCTGAAACCATTGGGAATGGCAATGCTGATTGCCAAATGCAACTAGAATTGTGGGGAATTCATTCTTAAATCCCAAAAATGGGTGCAGTACCAGTACTCACCACTATCCAAAAGCCGGCAATTTAAAACAACACCAGATTTTACTTTTTTGTAGAAAACTGAATAAATGAACCCAAAACATGCCAAAGAAAGACTTACTGAGAGGTGGATACAATGTAAAGTGATATTCTGAAGTGACTTGAAGGTTTATAACAAGACTGGCTGAGCTGTGGATTGCAGCAGTTTAAGTTGCACTGGGTTAAAGACACTAAAATCGAAAATGTTTAGATTAAATGAGTGACCTATGTTTGGTGTCACATGCCTTTGTAACTGTTGAAATGCCATAGTTTTGCACTTAGAATCAGCATTCTAGCTGCATGTGTAAAATTGCAAGTTAATTTAAAAAGCAACAAAAAAAACATGACAGTTAGCTGAAAGTCTGGCTTAAGGAACTGAATTCTGCCTGGCAACTACCCCCATCAGGAGTGAAACTTGAGTCACAGCTGTGTTCCCAGGCCTAGCTGCCCTTTTGCTGCTCACACTAAGGATATGCCATCTATCTGATAATTGAATTACCTGTGCTCTACAGGAGCTCTGAACAAAGCCTGTCTTGACTCAGGCAAAGGTTTTATTACAGCGGTCGTAAAATGTAGCTTCCTCTTGGCAGAAGCTGGGAGGGGCACTGCCTGTGAGAGCAAGCTGGCTTGGCAGAACTGTGTAGAACCAATCTCTTAGTTTAAATTCATCTAATTCAATCTATTTAACCTAAGTAGAACTGCCTGATAGATCCAAATCTGACACCTGTCATTCTAGCTGCAAAATTTGTCACTTGTCATTTTGAGCTTTTAAAATTTGCAAAACCAAAAACGACCTCTATTAAATCGGTCATAACTCTGTAACCGTTTGGGCTAGAGACTTGCAGTAACTTTTATCTGAAAGCTTAGAATCGTGGCTTTCCTATGAACCTAGAACCGCATTCCTACCCCTTATAGTTTTACCGCAATCGCGGAACACGCATTCGCGAATTTTACCGCGATTTGCAAATTTCTTCACATGTAAAAACTGCTGCTGCTTGCCTTCCATTTGCCAGAAATTCGTTTAACCTGCTAACTATCCCTGCATCATTGCTAGTGTGAGCCTGGACTAATATTAACTAGATACCACTCACCCTGAACCTCTGAAAGGGAATTGAAAGCATTTCCAGCATATTTCTCATCCATTGCTAGCACATATCAAAGCATTTTGCCTGTGTTTTCAAAACTCCTATCTGTTTTCTGTAGTGTAAGCTTGCTGGGGTGAACTGATTTACATTGATTGCATTTCTGAGAACTGTGTGTTTTCCTTCCATTTCCTTGCCTTGCATCAAGGGGGGGAGGGGATTGCCAGAGAAAAGTGATTACATTGTTTGGTTGAAATCATATTGAGTATTTTCTGTACTACATTCATTGAATATTGCATCCACCTGAGCTTACATAAAGCATCCTCTACCACATTATACTTTTGTTCCTATTTACCAGTGTGCTACCTTATCCATTTCATGTCAACTCATTAGTGATTATAAGAAGTGTGCTAGTGCCAGATTCTCCGTTGTTGATCTTTATCATATCAGATTAAGTGTGCTATTCAATTATTAATTTATTATAAAGTGTGATATATATATATTTTAAATTATCAAATAAACCTTTTAAACTTGCAAAACAGAACTACTTCTTGGCTCAGTGGGGTCAGTGGGATTCCAAGAGAGGGGTGTTATATAGGGGTAGTCACCCAGAACGCATGAACTGGACATAAAGATATATCAATAAGGGTTTTCATTCAGTATTATAGACTAGGCGTTGACTTAGCTGTAGTGTTGAATTGAATACAAATTGGGGGCTCGAGCCGGACGTTTGGGTTAGAATACCACTTGTGCAGCTTAATACAGTGTGCTAACTGACGGGATACATACATCCAGTCGGATCACCACGCTGCATTACGCTGTAAAGCATTCCTCAAAAGGGACACTCCAAGAAAAGTTCTGTTCTGCAAAAATAAAATACTAACTTCTGTAAGTCAGGACAGAGACCAATCTCTAGAATGACGACCTTAGTAGACATGAAAATAGCCAGAGAGCACCTCTTGCATAAGCTATTTGTGAGAGGTGAATGGACCGAACAGGGCCAGGATGCGTGGTTGCAGGCCATCACACAACAGGTCACTGAAACAGGGTCAGATATATATAGAGATCAGGGTCCATTACATGTGGCCCTGAGTGAACTATATATGGCTCCTAAAGCCAAAGAGGAACACAATAAGATTGCCAGGATAGCAGCATACCTGTACCTATATATGGGAGACATGCAGGATAGATGTGCTGAAAGCCAAAATCTGGCAAATAGGCAACAGATGGTGTTAGAGAAGGCCCAATCTGACCTGGTCTCTTCTGAGCAGAGGCTGCAGAGGAGCCAGGAGTCAGAAGATGATAGTAGGCAGCACATCATTAAAATAAAGACGGATATGGATGTGCTGCAACAGGAAAAGGTAGAACAGGATACTAGATTTCTGGCCCTGCAGAAGGAGCACCAAGACAGTTTGGACTCCTTACTGCAGAGCCAGAAAAAGCTGGAGCAACAATTAGACTTTAACAGGGCATGCACGGAGCAGGTAGCCACCCTGCAAAGTCATCTAGATAGAGTGAAGGTAGAGAGCAACAAGCTGATCTTGAAAGACCTGGATACCCAGGCAGAGTTTGATGAAGAACGCCAGAAAGCTGGTGCCCTTCAAAGGCAGAGGGACGACCTGGCGGCACAAATGCAGGCTCTTAGTCAGGAAAGAGACGCCTTAGGCCAGGAAGTCTGCCATTTAAAAAGAAAAATGGAAGAAAATCACCTGGCCCACCAGGGACTAGGTGATCTCCAAAAAGAACACCAGAACTTGTTAGAGCACACCAGGAGGGTGGAGGATGCTCTAGCAAGAAAGGAGCAGGCCAATAGGGACACAGCTCAGGAGGTAACCCTCCTGCAGCAAAGACTGGCCCAGTTCTCCAGGACCAACCAGGAAGCACAGAGGGAAAACGAGGCCCTCTGTGAACACAATGAGAGGCTCCAGCAACAGGTAGCGATGCAGGAGAAACTGATAGAGTCGAGTAAGGCCTTAACAGAGGAACTGAAAGCACAAATGCAGGCTCTTGCATTGCAACAGGGAGCAGGGGCGGATAGAGATGAGGTCCGCTGGGAAAGAGAGACTCCTGACCATAACCGCAGGAGCCCTAACACCAGGGGCCTTCATCTCCCCCAGTCCCTGGACTCTACCACCCCCATGTCCCCTGGCGCACATGAGCACAGGGCTGCAGGGATGGCAGATTACTATCCAGCTAAGAGTATGGGGCTCATAGGCCAGTACCACTCAGGAATGGAGGGGTGGGCATCCGGGTATGGGCACCCAAGTACAGTACAGTTCGATGGGGAACCCCAGGAGAGTAGGCCCATTAAGGGCATCCTGAAAACCTCTGCCCAGTTAGGTCAGTGGAGGGGGTACCCATCAAATCCTGGCAGCAAGGAGGAATCTGAAGACTCCTCTGAACTGCGCAGGACACAGGAGACCAGGTCCCCACATTCTGCCAGCCATTCCCAGGCTCGCAGAATCCGGGAAAACCTGGAAGATCAGACGGGAACCTCTGGGAGCAGTGCCTCTGAGTCCGAGGATGAATGGACAAGGGTTACCCGAACCAAAAAGGCCAATAAGGCAAAAAGGGCCTTGCTTAAGGACCCCTTAAAGCAGATTAAGGCGATCAGGAGCGTCATCACGCCTTACCATAAGAACGCTAAGTATTCTGTTTGGGAGCACTTAGAGTTGTTTGAACAAATGATGGAGACTTTCCATGTGAAGGACAGCCAAAGCTGTATTCAATATGTAAAGTGGACATTCTCCCCGGAATACTCCAGTTTCTTTGCGGGGCTGGAGGATCAAAATCATTTAAGATGGTCCACATATAAGGCGGCCATCCTGAAACATTTTTCTGTTCACAGAAATCCTCAAGAGGCTCGCAAGGCAGCCTACAATTTGCAATGTGGGGAGGATCAGGCCCCACAAGAATTTGTGCAGGAGTTAAAGCGTGCTTTTGCACAGACCACAAGAAGGGTGCGCACAGATAGTAGAGAGTTCATAAATACGTTTTTCCATGCCTTGCCCAAATACATCATGACCCAGCTCGTGAGGGATTTTCACGAGAAAAGATCCTTAGATTGGGTCATTGAACAGGCTACCCGGATCTATGAGGTGCAGAAACCGGTAGATAGCAAAAGTAATGCCCAGAAAAACCCCAAAGCCAACAGCACCCCTGCTGCTGCCAAGGTGGCAGAGGTAAAGGTCACCCCCGTTTTGGATTTGGAGATGGGGGGGCCTAAAAACCTACCTGCACCTAATAATGCTAGGCCCAGAAGGTCCTCGGGCCAGTCACAGACAGGGAGCCAGGGAGGCAGCCCCACAAATGGGGTCCCTCGCTCTCCTGATTATGTAAGTCCCCGTTACAAGGGAAATCGACCCATCCTGGGTTATGTGTGGACTCCTCCAGCCCAAGGGGGGGGATCCAGCCAAGCACCTAACCCAGGGAACTTCCCTCCAAACTTCCCACAGGAGGACAGAAATTTACCAAACCCTGGGCAGAACTTTTTCCCCAGATATCCACCCGACTTTCAGCCCCAAAACCATCCATCCTTCTTTCCCCAATTCCCTGAGCCCAGACCACTGAATCCGGGAGAGGGGAGGCCAAGGGTGGAGGGGTATCCAAATCTTCCCAACCCGGGGTATTACCAGAGGAGGGACAGCTACCCTTCCCGGGATCAGCCCAGGGGAGAAAACAGGGCCCCGTATCAGCCTGAGCGGGTTTCCCAGTTAGAGCGCCAGGTTCAAAACATGGCGCGGGATCTGGGTCACATACTGAGGGCTCAGCAGAACCCTCAGACCGGCATGCCGGCGCAGAACGCACCCAACTCTGGACCTGGTGCCCCAGAACAATGACGGGGGCAGCACCCCGATAACTCACCGGTTCCCAGGGAGGAGGCACAAGGGGAAGGGGGGTGTAAAGCCTTGGAGGAAGCTTCCTTCCTCACTTGTAAACAGCCCCTGGAAACCCAGGAACCGGAAACAAAATCTCTTGCCCCTGAAAGTCTGCCTCCTAAGGAGCAGAGGGGGGGTAGGAGAAACAAAAGACCCAAACAGACTCAGTTTGAGGAGGAGGTACAGATCTTCCAATTTGAGGGAGAGGGATCCTCAGAGGATCCTGAGAAAAGGATCTTCTCCTTCAGAGAGGGGGGAACTCCTCCCAAAGAAAAATGGGTCCCTAGGAATGCAAATCCAGACTGGGGAGATGTGGAGACTGAGCTACCGCCGCCCACCATCTCATCCCAGAACCAACAGCAAGAAAATCCCCTGGTTCAAACCCATCCTGGTGACTGCCTCCAAAAAGGGGGGGGCGGCCCAGAACCGGAGCCAGGGGAACCCACAATGGCTCTGATCTCCAGTTGCCAACTTTTTCTTTCAGATTCCCAAGGCTCTCCACAGAATTCTGCCCAAAATTCTTCTCTCGCGATGTCCAAAACCAGAAAATTAGCCCACCAGTTGTCCAAAAATGTACATTATCTGTGCCCCCTTGAGGAGAAGGAGGGAAGATATTATGCCCCGGTACAAGTACAGGGGCAGGGTACAATCTCGGCACTGGTGGACACTGGATCTCAAGCTACCCTTCTGTCCAGAAGGGCCTTTGACGAACTGAATGCAGGAAGGGGAGAGAATTACCAAATTCCTCTCACCTCTCTTCCGGGACAACTACAGAACTTTGATGGGAAGGAAATTCCCGTTGAGGGGACTGCAGACTTGGACATTAAGATCGGGCGACACAAGTTGAAACACCCGGTCATAGTAGTGACTCCAGAGGGCACCCCTTGTTTACTGGGGAATGACCTCCTGAGAAGGTTGTCACCCCTAATAGATTGTGTAAACAAGGTCCTCTGGACCCAGGCTAGCCGACCAATAAAATTAAAACAGAGTGTCAACCATGTTAGTTTAAACGGCACCTGCCACATGGTTGAACAAAAATCTGACCAAGTAGAATTTCACTTCCAGAACAACCAAATTCCAGACGTGACAGTCATAGCAGTAGGACAACAGACTGGTGATGGGGGGTCCTCTCTGTTTCTGAAAATCAAATTTCCTTCCAGTCTAAAGTGGTATTCCACGCTGGAAGGAAACACTCTGAAATTCTATACCAATCCACAACCTGAAACTCCCACTCCTATAGTCCAGAAAGATGTGAAATCAGCTCAGAGCCTGGCTGATATTCAGCAAATTGGAGAGCAGTTGTTCATCCCTGTTCAGTTAAATGATGGGAAGGACTCTGTTCTCGCTCGAGTGTGTGTGAACAACGGTAAGAGCTTCATCAGCGAAGCCATGTTTCGCCAACTTCCAAAAGATCCAGCCATTCCCACCTTCAAACTGATAGACAAATGGGAAATGGACCTGGAAGCACCCAATTCAAAACATCTCCTGCCAAGCAGGTGTATGCTCAAAATCTCCATTGGCAACAAGAGCATAGTCCATAATTGTTGGGTCGTGCGAGACGTCACTGCCGCCTTTTACTTAGGCAGTGACATTCTCAATCGCGTTGCCATTAGTTTGGACCTCATAAACTTCAAAGCTTGGTCCCGATTAGCGGATAATCCCATGGGCTTTGTTGATCCAGAAAAAGCATTTAGGTCAGCTCAATTGCTACCTTATGCAGTCAAAATTCAGGTTAAAGAGGAAGTCACCATCCCAGAAAGGACCCGACAATTCTCCCTGGAAGTGAAAGTTAAAAGGGGACAAGAGTTGAAAAACCCTGATGCTTACATACATCTAAATGCTTCTCTCCAACCCAACTCCATTAGTCAACATAGAACATGACACCATTCTAATAGAGGTGGATAACAGCGACTTAAAGAGTATTACTCTAGCCGCAGGCACCATTATTGGAATGGCGGTTGATGACTGACATTTTTCCATCGACTTATTAAATGAACTGTTAGGACCAATCCCCAAGGACTGTTTTGACAGTGACAGTGATGACAATACAACACCAGACAGGATCTTTACCCGGCATGGGGGGAACTTCCTGGTGTACACTTCTTGCCCCTATGGTAAGGAAGATGTGACTTGTGACTTCAGGAGGGATGAGGTGATTTTCCAGGTTCATGAAGGATGCCTTTCCCACCTGAAGCCTCCGGTCCAAATCAGCACTCTGACCAGGGACTTCTCCACCCAGCTGGAGGAGGCCGCGGAGATAGCCAGACCAGAAGTCTTTCCAGGCTTCAGGCAGATGGTGGAAGAGAGAGTCAACCTAGCGGATGCCTGTGTGACTCTGGAACAAAAGCAAAAGTTGAAACAAGTTTTCTTGGATTTCCAAGATCTCTTTGCGGTAGACTCATATGACTGTGGTCGCACTGACATCCACACAACAACAATCCCCACGGACCCTGGCATGACTCCTGTGTTTGTGAAGCAATATCGCTTGCCTCTCGCATCAATGGAGTCCCTTACTGAAATAATTAAGAACCTTGAGTCCCGGGGAATAATCCGTCCAGTCCACAGCACCTTCAATAATCCGGTGCTGGGAATATTGAAGCCAAACGGCCAGTGGAGACTCTGTGCCGACCTCAGGGAGCTCAACAAACGGGTCCATACTTCCCGATGGCCTCTGCCCTACATTGACCAAGGGCTGGCCCAGATCCAGGGGTCACAGGTATTCACTGCAATAGACCTGACCAATGGATACTGGACTGTGCCTGTCAGTAGGGAGGACCAATACAAGCTGGCTTTTACCTTTGGGGGCCAGCAGTACACCTGGACCCGGACTCCCTTCGGATACCTCAACTCCGGCAATGAATTCAACATTTTTCTACACAAGGCCATGCCTGACTTGGGTGCAAGGGGTAACCTGGCTTATGTAGATGATGTCCTCATCAAAAGTTCATCTGTGGAGGAACACATAGCGGAGATCCGTTATGTTCTGACACAGTTGAGGGCTGCCGGAGCAAAACTTTCCTTTCAGAAAGCACAGTGGTGTAGAACCCGTGTTAATTTCTTGGGGCATGAGATTACTCCTCAGGGTCTCTGTCCCCAGGAAAAGAAAGTGGAAGCACTTCAGAAACTGAAAGACCCCACAACTCTGCGGGAACTAAGGAGCCTCCTTGGACTGACTAATTACAGCAGAAAGTTCATTGAGGGCTACGCAGAGATCACCAGACCCCTGATTCATCTCCTGAAGGGGGGGGTCAAGTGGGAATGGGGTCCAGAACAAGCCGAGGCGGTAAAACAACTCAAAAGAAGCCTCTCACAAGCGCCTTGCCTAGCTTACCCTGTCAGAAACAAGGAGTTCTTCCTGGAGACGGGGTTCTCTGATACGTGCTTGACGGCAGTATTATACCAAAAGCATGACAAGGTCAATAAAGTAATCTCCTATGCGAGCAAAACTTTATCCTCTGTGGAGGAAAAATTCAACGATTGTGAGAAGGCACTCCTGGCAACGGTGTGGGCATTGAAGAATTACCGCCCGTTTATCCAGGGGGAACACATCATAGTGGAGACTCCACACCAGCCTCTGCAATATCTCCAAAGTGACAGAATCCGGGCCGGAAATGTGAGTAATTCCCGAATTACTTCCTGGATTCTGTCAATGCAAGGCTTTCCTGTGGAGGTCAGATATGGCCAAAACAAGAAGAGTCCCCTCGCGCAAGGTCTGGCTGACTTGCATGAATGTGCCAGAGAAAACTGTCTCGAGGACGAAAGTCTGAAAATCAAGGACAACATGGAGGCATACCTTAATTCCCCACACAAAGTCTTTGAAGAAGACAAGTGTGAGGGAATGCCCACTGTGTATGTGGATGGATGCTCTTACCATGTTGACAACAACGGGGAGAAAGAACTGGTGGCCGGCGTAGGGAATGCATGGGTGAATGAGTCCCCAGAACCCTCCGCTGGATACAAAATTGGTCCCCGAAGTAGTCAGGTGGCAGAATTGATGGCTGTGCATCAGGCCATCCTCACTGCTGTCCAGCATCAACTCCACGAACTGGTCATAATCACAGATTCGGATTATGTACGGAACGGGTTCGTGGAGCACCTGGTTAATTGGAAAACCAGAGGCATGTTATGTGCTAACAACAAACCCTTGAAACATGGGAAGTTGATCCAAAACATTGATGATCTGGTCACATCGAATGGGATGACCATCTACTGGAAAAAGATCAAGGGTCATTCCAAAGTAGAGGGACCAGACAAAACTGGAAATGACTTAGCTGATCAGCTGGCCAAAACCGGGGCCATCCAAGGGGATCTAATTGAGATTGAGTCCCTGTTGGGGGAAATCCAGGTCACTGCTATCACTAGGTCCCAGACAAATGCTCACAACGACCTTTCAATTGCACAATGGAGTAAGGAGACCCCTGATGATGATTTGATTACTGCTCAGAAGGGGGATCCAATTATTGGTAAATTTTACCAGCACCTTGAGGACCCTGAGAACTTTCCCCTGACGGATACCGATTACATTGGGAAAGAGGACCTAAGAGTGTTGATGAAATGTCCAAAAATGTTCCGGATTCAAGACGGTTTGCTGGTAAGGAAATCCAAAGCTGGCCACGATCAGTGGGTGGTTCCTACCTCATTCCGAAGCCTGATGTTAAGTCACGCCCATGATGCGGCCACCGCCGGTCATAGGGGGTTTCACACAACATTGGAAATCTTAAGAGAGGTTGCATACTGGCCACACATGGGGCAGGACCTCGACCAATACTTGAAGAGGTGTCTTGTGTGTGCACAATTTCAGCCATCATCCCTCACGCACCGGGCACCTTTACAAAAGAGGGGAATGACACTCCCATGGTCAGATTTACAAATCGACTTTGTAGGCCCTGTGATTCGCTCGGCTAGGGGGAATAAGTACATGTTGACTGTGACATGCTTGTTTACCAAGTGGGTGGAATGTCTCCCAGCCCCAAATTGCAAGGCAGAAACTGCAGCTGCCTTGATGATTAACCACATCTTTTCCCGTTTTGGTCTACCTCAAAGGATTGAGTCAGACAGAGGTAGCCACTTCACCAGTGAAGTAATGACAAAGATGTGGGAGATACTGGGGGTCAAGAGAAAGCTGCATATTGCTTATAGACCAGCTTCTTCTGGGGCAGTAGAGAGATATAACCGGACAATTGTGAGCATATTAAAGAAGTTTGTGGCAGATTCTGGGCCAAGTTGGGATATCCGATTACCTCTGGTCCTAATGGCCATCAGATCTACCCCTTCATCTGCAACCAAAATGTCACCATTTGAGTTGATGACTGGGCGCAAGATGGTGCTTCCTCAGCATTTGCTCTATAGGACCCAAGAGCAGACACTGATAAATGCCTCCACAACTCATGAGTATGTAGAGAATTTAAGGAAACACCTCCAACATGCTTTTGCGTATGCTCAGCGGAATCTAGAAAGATCAGCTGATAGCATGAAGACCCATTATGACCTGAAAACTTCCAGGAAGGAATATCAGGTGGGGGACCGGGTCTATCTATACAACTTCCAAAGGAACCAGGCCAAGCAGCGCAAATTTTTGCCTACATGGAAGGGACCCTTTGAGATCATCGACAAGATCTCCCCTGTGGCCTACAAGATCCGCATCCCCAAAGGCGGTTCGGCAGAGGGGGAAGACAAGTGGGTCCACATAAACCAGTTGAAATGTTGCCATCCCAGGCACACTCTGCAACAACTGGAGGAATCCTCTGGAATCCTAGCGGGTACTGTATCGGACTAATTCAGTTCCAATCATAAAACATACCACATCTAGTCTCTAAAATATTGTGATTTGCATGAAACTGTCTCTTAGTTATACTGTTTTTTTTTTTCAAAATAAGAATGTAATGTTTCGTGATGATGAAATGCATATGCTGCCCCACTATCTCAACGGTGGTGGAAAAACGTCTATGAATAGGTATTGCCGCTCTTCCTTTGTCGTCCTAGGAGAAAGAAAACCTTGAGACGGGCCAAGGAGGACGATCCGGAGACCGGGAGCTGAGACGCAACGGGCTCGGGGTACCGCCCAATATTCCCATCAGGACCGGCGAGGAGAACCGATCGATCCGACCGGATGGAGGAAAAGATGCTGAACTGTGCCATCTATTGGAAGAAGATGAGGAAACATCCCAGAAAACATCATGATGGCCAGAGCTTCCCAGAAAATGCACAGGGAAATGCAGGAAGAATAGGCTGCCACCCATTTTTGCCGATGTTATGGGCACAGAAGGACACTGCCTAAAACCACCATTGGACTACCCGCACAGTAGTCTGAAACCATTGGGAATGGCAATGCTGATTGCCAAATGCAACTAGAATTGTGGGGAATTCATTCTTAAATCCCAAAAATGGGTGCAGTACCAGGTACTCACCACTATCCAAAAGCCGGCAATTTAAAACAACACCAGATTTTACTTTTTTGTAGAAAACTGAATAAATGAACCCAAAACATGCCAAAGAAAGACTTACTGAGAGGTGGATACAATGTAAAGTGATATTCTGAAGTGACTTGAAGGTTTATAACAAGACTGGCTGAGCTGTGGATTGCAGCAGTTTAAGTTGCACTGGGTTAAAGACACTAAAATCGAAAATGTTTAGATTAAATGAGTGACCTATGTTTGGTGTCACATGCCTTTGTAACTGTTGAAATGCCATAGTTTTGCACTTAGAATCAGCATTCTAGCTGCATGTGTAAAATTGCAAGTTAATTTAAAAAGCAACAAAAAAAACATGACAGTTAGCTGAAAGTCTGGCTTAAGGAACTGAATTCTGCCTGGCAACTACCCCCATCAGGAGTGAAACTTGAGTCACAGCTGTGTTCCCAGGCCTAGCTGCCCTTTTGCTGCTCACACTAAGGATATGCCATCTATCTGATAATTGAATTACCTGTGCTCTACAGGAGCTCTGAACAAAGCCTGTCTTGACTCAGGCAAAGGTTTTATTACAGCGGTCGTAAAATGTAGCTTCCTCTTGGCAGAAGCTGGGAGGGGCACTGCCTGTGAGAGCAAGCTGGCTTGGCAGAACTGTGTAGAACCAATCTCTTAGTTTAAATTCATCTAATTCAATCTATTTAACCTAAGTAGAACTGCCTGATAGATCCAAATCTGACACCTGTCATTCTAGCTGCAAAATTTGTCACTTGTCATTTTGAGCTTTTAAAATTTGCAAAACCAAAAACGACCTCTATTAAATCGGTCATAACTCTGTAACCGTTTGGGCTAGAGACTTGCAGTAACTTTTATCTGAAAGCTTAGAATCGTGGCTTTCCTATGAATCTAGAACCGCATTCCTACCCCTTATAGTTTTACCGCAATCGCGGAACACGCATTCGCGAATTTTACCGCGATTTGCAAATTTCTTCACATGTAAAAACTGCTGCTGCTTGCCTTCCATTTGCCAGAAATTCGTTTAACCTGCTAACTATCCCTGCATCATTGCTAGTGTGAGCCTGGACTAATATTAACTAGATACCACTCACCCTGAACCTCTGAAAGGGAATTGGAAGCATTTCCAGCATATTTCTCATCCATTGCTAGCACATATCAAAGCATTTTGCCTGTGTTTTCAAAACTCCTATCTGTTTTCTGTAGTGTAAGCTTGCTGGGGTGAACTGATTTACATTGATTGCATTTCTGAGAACTGTGTGTTTTCCTTCCATTTCCTTGCCTTGCATCAAGGGGGGGAGGGGATTGCCAGAGAAAAGTGATTACATTGTTTGGTTGAAATCATATTGAGTATTTTCTGTACTTCATTCATTGAATATTGCATCCACCTGAGCTTACATAAAGCATCCTCTACCACATTATACTTTTGTTCCTATTTACCAGTGTGCTACCTTATCCATTTCATGTCAACTCATTAGTGATTATAAGAAGTGTGCTAGTGCCAGATTCTCCGTTGTTGATCTTTATCATATCAGATTAAGTGTGCTATTCAATTATTAATTTATTATAAAGTGTGATATATATATATTTTAAATTATCAAATAAACCTTTTAAACTTGCAAAACAGAACTACTTCTTGGCTCAGTGGGGTCAGGGGGATTCCAAGAGAGGGGTGTTATATAGGGGTAGTCATCCAGAACGCATGAACTGGACATAAAGATATATCAATAAGGGTTTTCATTCAGTATTATAGACTAGGCGTTGACTTAGCTGTAGTGTTGAATTGAATCCTCTTACAGGACATTTTGGAACCACAGTGCCGACACTTTTTAAAGCCTGACTTCGGGGTAGAAGAAGACATCACAATCAAAGTAGAACAACCGAGCGCGCCAAGATTCCAAAGCGAACACAGAACTGAGGCTACGGGTGCCGTGCGTCCTATATATAACATCCGGTGACGTCTACCCTCGACGGAGGCCTTCAAGGGACAGCGTATCGACATCATCGATGCAGGATGCCAAAAAAAATTCCGATACAGCACAGCTGTGCTCATTACTGTCATAGATGTGTAATACGTCGGAGAACACAATCTCCTCGAAATAACAATTGCGCTGGCCCCTTTCGGCAAACTATACGAAGCTATCAACCACTTGACAAAAGACCATACAACGATGTTGGCAATGATCAATTCAAAACTTATCTTCGTGGAAGGCTACATACCGGCCATAGGGACAAAAAATGCTGAGCTTCAAGCAATATGGAACGCAAAGCTCCCAAGTCTTGAAGTCAAACTAAACAAATCCAGATTTACCCATTCAGAAGGGAATACGAGTAGGGACAAAACCACACAGACTGTCTCGGAGAACATTGCCTCCGGACTTGCCTCAATCTTCAACAAACCAGCCCTGAAAGAGGCACGAGCAATAATACAAGTACACCCTCAGGATCCAAATGACTCAACTCAGTCGGACTCATGATCCTACCAAAAACAGTGCACAGCCCTGCGACTGGCAGAATCTAATCAACCAGCCAACACAAAAACAAAGAAGACCGTAGGTCAAGTACGGGCTACAGATTTGATTCAGCATACCCTAATCCCTACAGCTGACAAACATGCATCAAGGGAGGTAGCACCGATTCTAGACCTTACCAAATCTCCAAAAACGGCCACAGAGGTTTTAGCATCGAGTGGTTTAATGGACCTATCACAACACTGGTAGTAGAAGAACTTCCAGTGCAAAGCGGACCGAAAACCGACACACCGGCAAGTCACACGGTGAGACAGATAACACTGGCAACTGTCGCGAGGACAAGCATTCAACCATCCCCGGACAGAACAGTTCAGCACAAATTGACTCCTTACCACCACGAGACCCAAAGTGGTCTAACAGCTGGTGCACAAACAGACTCGCCATCTGCCAGTGTTAAAGTAAGCAACCCAGTAGATTCCTCAAAAAGGCTAAACCACCAACAACCGGAGGTCTCATCGGTTGACCACCGCCCTGTGCAGACAAAATGGGCAGAAAAACGAACAAGGGGTTCTCGCTTTTTTAAACTGGAACAAGCATCATGCAGAGGTAACTACATGATTCTAAACAGGAAAACGGTGCTTAAAATCCTAAGCAAAATAGACACACTGCAGTCTCTGAGAACGGAGGACTTCACTCTAATCGAGCCGTACCACAGAGACCAAAAAGCAAAAGCTTACCTCCACATCAAAGCCCAGGCAATACAAGACGTCTCGCTGGAGGTGATTAACAACCTCAAACGTACCGGCTTACTTCTGATAGAACCGCAAAACCACACATAAGGACAATCGGGAACAAAAACCTCACTACATATCAAAAACTCAAGAACTATATAATAACAAGCAACACAAGACTAAGTGGACCGCCCGCGAGAACACTTATCAAAGACCGCACAGATACCACCAAGTAAGACGGGCACCCGCAAACATCTGCGATGAGAACCACATCGAAACAAAAAGAAGCGAAAGACAAAGATCAAAAAAGACCTACAAACATAACCGATTCATAAGCTCGCAAGAAACTCCACTAAATCGAACCACCCTGGAGACACCAAGAACATTGGTAGAGGCCGACAAAAAGAGCACCAGGCATAGAGACAAATTGCCGGATCAAACTGAAAAAAGAACTCTGAGGTGCCCATGGAAATGGCTGCAAGCAGCACTAACCACAACTCGGGAAGATAGCAACCAAAACCCGAACATATGTTAGAGTGGGAGACAATCCAGCTTGACCCACAAGACATCACCAAAAACGCACTGACAATGGCCTCATGGAACACTAGAGGTCACACCCACTTAACCAACCCAGAAAACAGGACTTGGGGGCTTTTGACATCTTATGCCTCCAAAAAAACATGGCTAGTGGAGAAGCCCACACTGGATGGTTTCGTGATCGAGATATCACCGGCCTACAAAGGCATGTTTGGACGTCCCTCATCAGGCCTCCCGCTGGCGACTCGACTGGGATCAGGAATCGAGGTCATTAAAAAACTAGTAGAAGCATATGGAATTCTAGCAGTCCAAACCTCATGGACCCATCAAGACCCCAGTTCCTGAGCCTGGACCATGTCACAGTTAGCTATAATAAACCTATACTGGACCCACAGAAAACATCAACGGTAAACTTCTGTAACTCAGTGGCGGACGTCATCGATAACATCTGTGTAGACCTCAATATCATGCACACAATTATATGCAGAGATTTAAACGCCAAGTGCACACTTGTCTCCAGCGACTCCAACATCCAGCATACCCACACCGCGGCAGAAGAACGAAGAACAGCGTGGCTGACTTAAATGAATTCTCACAACTTTCACAACGTGGCATGGCTAAAACCTTGGAAACCAACAATACCAACATGGGAGCGCGATAACTCCAGAGCAACTCTCAATTATTTCTTCATCTCACATAACCTGCTACCATACATAGAATCCTTTGAAGTTACGAGAACCAAAGAAAGCGATCACAACCTTCTCTCAATGTCGTGGGCACCACCCCAATAGTAAAACGTACAAGCAATCCATGGAAGTCAACAACCCCGGCTATGATTGACAGCTGTAAACATCAAAGACATTACTGAGAAATACAGAAGAGACATCAAATAATCCTGCCTTTGCAGAACTGGCACTACCTACCTTTACTGCTAAAATACAAGGTGGCGACGAAAGGAGGGAGAACGACCACCACCAAGCCCAATCATGTCTGACAAGACTTTGGCCGAAAAAAGAAGACTGGTGAGAAAACTGAATAGATCTGTAACAACCCATAACACGGAAAAGGCGTGGTAGAACTGGCAAAAGGAAGCAAAGATCTATAAATCATGGCCACAAAACCACAGACACCCCATGTACCAAAATGACACGGAAGATCTCGTGACTTCTGGTCACTAATCAAAATATTGGATTCGACCACAGTGAACTTATTGGCCAACTGTGTATCAGAGAACAAATGGGTCAAGACTTGTTTGCTGCCCCGGCAACTGAAAAAGCAGCATCTCCAGCAGATACAGAAAGTCCATGGGTCAATCTATCAACTAAAGACAATATAAGAGGAGTTATTAGAAAATTTAAATCAAGAGCACCGGGCCCTGATGGGTTAACAAATATCGATCTCAAACAACACACATTTCATCAGCATTCTCTTCACCCACTGTAGAAGAACAAAATCAATCCCGACCTCATGGACACAAGCAGTGGTGGTCCCTATTTTCAACCGGGGCAACAGAGAGGCAGGCCAACTGCCGCCCGATCGCTCTCTTAGACATTATAGGAAAATCTTTGCCACCTTGCTACTTAAACGCTTCCAGATCTGGGCTAGAACATCACCGTCCGCACACCCTTTTCAAATGGGCTTTCAAAAAAATGGAAGTACAGGTGTAAATATCTTACTACTGAGTATAATAAAAGCAAAAATCAAACAAGGAGCACCAACAGTTTTTCTGGCCTTTGTAGATCTCTCTCAGGCTTTCGACAAAGTGGACAGAAACAATCCTCATAAGGTAATACCATCTGAGCCTGGGGTAAAACAGGGCTGCCACCTAGCACTAGCGCTATTCGTCGCATTCTTGGGGGGACTACAAAGAATCAAAAAACCACCAGGGCCTTTCCGCCAAAACTGGACAATGCCAGTGTCTCACGCATCCTGTATGCAGACGATCTGATCTTACTAGACCAGACTCAAATCGGTCTTCAGCGTCAACTGAAAAATCTTGCACACTACATGGATGGAAACAACTTAGAAATCAATAAATCAAAGATAAAGATTATGATCATGGAAAAACACCTCTCAAAGAAAAAAAACAATAACAACCGAAAATGGTTTCTGGACAACATCAGAATTGAAGTTGTGCCCAACTTCAAATATTTAGGAGTCCTAATCGACAGCTCTGTACAAAAGCAAAAAATGCAGCAGGTCCTATGGGAAAAAGCAAGGAACCTAGCAGCACAAATGAGAGCGGTCGACAAGTATGGCAGATTCTCATTACTCCCAGTCATCCGCTTTTACAAAGGAAAAGTGGTACCGACTAACATGTTTCTGCCTAAATCTGCCTTCCCATTTGGGGCTCTCGGGCCCCCCGTGGGGAGCCCAAGAGCCCCAAATGGGAAAGCAGATTTAGGCAGAAATACAACCGCGTTGTGTTTCTGCCTGCCTTGGCTTTCACTTTGGGTCTCCGGTGCTCTCCTGGGGGAGCACCAAAGACCCAAAGTGATAGCCACAGCAGGCAGAAACACAACGCGGTTGTGTTTGAAAACGCTGCGGTTTTTCTTTCCGAGTTTCTCAGGCTCCTCTGAGCCAGAGAAGCCTGAGAAACTTGGAAAGAAAAACCGCAGCGTTTTCAAATACAACGTTTTTAAAGCTGCGGATTTATTTCTAAGTTTTCTGGGCTCCTCCAGCCCGGAAAACTTAGAAAAAAAAAACGCAGCTAGTGCTTATTTTTTTTAAAAAAATAAATAGCACTTACCGAGATTCAGCTGCAGCTTTCCTGCTCTGGTCTCCGGTCCCCGTCCTCCGCGTACAGCACCAATGAAGGAAAAGCCACCCAGCGGTAGCTTTTGTTTACTACAGCTGGCTGGCTTTTCCTTCATTAGTGCCGCAAAAGCCAGCACAGGCGGGCATCCATTTCACAAAATGGATGCGCCCATGTGCTTGCTTTTGCGAATTTTGAGCTTGAATAGCTCAACATTTTACATAGGAAGTTTTTTTTTAAAAAAAAAGTGCTAGTATTTTTTTAATGTTGCCTATCTATTTTTAAAATACATTTTTTTACTGGACTATCCCTTTAAACATGCCAATGTCAATATGGCCCAAACTTGAAGGGCATTTATGGAAATCCGTGCTTGGTTTGCCCAACTCTTTCTCAATGGCTACTCTCAGGCATGACCTAGGCCTGCTGTCCCTGGCATCAACAGTAGAGCAAAACTCCATGCAGCTGTTCAGAAAAACTCTTCTCTCAGACACCTTGCCTATATTTGGGATCATTGCCAAAGAGATCGAAAGTCTTCATTGCAAAACTCTAAGCACCTGGGCAGAGAACCAAAAGGTCAAACTGAATGAACTAGCTTGTACTGAAGACGACCTCAAAGCAAACCTGCAAAGAGTCAAATTTAAAGTGGAATGCCAAGACTGGATTGTAACATCTGAAAAAGCAAAAGCCAACAAACTACTAAAATATCTGCCTCCAAACTTCAAACTAACAACTCCTTTGGCCTACTGTTCCAAATTTCCAGACAAGCAACGAATGAACATTCATGAGAGCACGTCTGAACCTGCTTCACACTAGTGAAATTTTTGCGATCAGACTACAGACAAACATCAAGCAATGCAGACTGTGCGAGACGTCAAACCAAACAGGAACTCTAAGACACCTGCGTATGCACTGTCCCAACCTGAGACAAGAAAGAACACTGTACTTGACGCCACTATGCAGAGACCTTTCCACGGCAGAAGAGACAGTTTGGTGGAATCGGCTGATGTCCGGAGAAAACACAAAATGGACGATCGCCTCGGCAAAACTGTCTGAAACTGCCCTCAAGAAGATAAATCTAGCTCTGAACTTGTTGGTCTGAGCTCCCAATGTCTTCGCCTCTTCTGTCTTTATCCACTCTCTTCTCGTTTTCTGCTCTTTTCCTCTCTCTTTTTCTCTTCGCTTTGTTCCACCTGCCCAGGTATCGGGCTTCCACCAAAAAACCCTTGCCCGACTGAAGACCTTTTCGTTTTGTTCTACATAAGAACTTTCGTCACCCTGTCTGTCGGTATGCATGTTTGTCTGTCCGTCCACTGGAAATACACTATTATTCTGCCTGCACCTTATCGTAACACGATTATATACAAGTAATAAAACATTTTTTTTTTTAAATGTACTACCGTAGAAACTGTTGAAAATCGCATGAGTGAGAAATAACCAATAAAACGATAACACTGGCTTTTCCCCTTCTAACGCTGCTACAAATGCAACCACGAACAAACGTGAAAGTGCCCTTTGAAGTGTATTATCAAGTGTTCCTAAGTATAAATGTCTAAAGTATTTAAAGTGATTCTGGTGTATATTAATAAATATATACTTTTTATATAAATATATGTGTAAGTCCTTCTTTGTTGTGTCTATCTAGCTAAGATTCAGTGTACTTACCTAAAGCTCAAATGCTACTCTTAAGATAAGGCTGACTGCTCTACCAAGGTACAGAGCTAGTACAGACTCATACAAAGAGTTGGGGATCTACTAACCACAGCGATAGCTTACTAAAGACTTACTACCAGTAGGACTTTTGGAAACCTCCCCCAACATTGTCCGCAGACATGGGGGAATCAGCCAATAAGGTTTCCTGGGTGTGGTGTACAGGAAGACTGGGTGGCAGGAACATTGTTTGCTGAGAGCACAGAAGATGGATATGGCTGTGTCTTTCAGGAGGCAAAGTGTATGGATTTTGGGGAACTCTTGGATCAATTGGCTGAAGGTGTATACTGAGCACTGTGGAGTGGCTGAAAATCTTGGATTTGATGATTTTCACGTGGAATGGTATTTAGTGCGAGGAATTAAGTGGCCTGACTTACTCCAATTTTGTAAGAATATGGTTAATTTAAAACATCCAGACATTATTGTTAATTGTGGGGATAACGGTTTGGGGTACGTTACCAGGATTTCATTGCAATTCACAATGAAGGATACATTTGAAAAGTTGATGGAAATGTTTCCAAATTCCAAAATTATGTTTTCGTGCATTGCTCAGAGACAAATATGGATGCACTCCAATTTATTTTGTCTGCAAATGGAAAAAGCAAGATGCAATGTCAATAAGGCTGTGCATGCTTTTTTACGAGATATTGGCATGACATCTTTGACATTGCCAACATTTTCTAGAGAGATGGAATCCATCTTACCGATCGATGTGGGTGTTAGGGAGAATTCTCAGAAATGTGCTAATTCCCTCCACCTTAGAGACCCCCAACACATTTGCTGGATTTTGAGGACTTGATTTTTTTTAACCTGGAGAGAGAGTGACCCTTTTTCCCACGCTCATGTATTTTAATGTGAATTTTACCTCTGTGTTTCTTTTGGTTATGGAGTCTGACACACTCCATAGACATCATCTTTTACATTGTGTCACACAGCACCTTCAGTGCAGTGGCACAGGGAAGTCTTTCAGAGTTCCCCAAGGTGTCATGAACTACAGAACACGCCCCTTTTGGACTTCCTGGTCCTTGTCTCAACGGGGCTTACACTCCCTTGTACTTCCAACATGGCCGTCCACTGTGAAACACCTTCCTCGCTCTACACCTTGGACGTAGCGTGTTCTATTTATAGACCATGCCTCCCGCGGCTCCGCGCGTCTCAATGCTATTGCGAAGTAGCAACCGGACGTGTGCTCCGTAGCTTGCGGTATTGTTTTAATTGCTTCTTCCAGCCAACCCCATTCCTAGTCCCTTTCCTTCCTTCCTTTCTTGATTCCTGGACTCGTGTGCTAGTAGCACACTCTGTAAATTTCCCAGATTCCTGGATCCTTGCATCCCGGAACTTTGAATGCACGCTGGAGTCGGAAGAGACTAGTGCAGCCTTATTCAAGACTCGATCCGTCCGCAAGAAGGCATTGATCAAGAAATCCAGCAAAGATCGAACTCAGGTGAGAAGAGAAGAGGGGGGGACTCATTGACACAAGGATTAAATACCTTCTCTGGGATAAACTATTGTTTCCCAGAGCAGTAAAGTGAAATTGACTTTACTTACCATTGTAACTTTCTAGACCCAGCACACACCATCTTACAATAGAGTGCTGGAGGGGTTACTTAGTACCCCCTGTGTCTAGATCCTCATGTAAAATGTTTAGGTTACCCTTTCCTCACTGAATGGCTGGTGGCAGTGGTTTCGTTTGGACTACCATGGTTTGCATTTACTGCGGGCTGCGTTTGTGGCTCCGGTAAAGCAACAGCGGGAGCCATCTTTTTCAAAATGGCGCTGAGCCATGTTTGACAAAATGACCCCGGTCTTCTTTTTTCACCAGTTCTTTGTGGAAAGGTCCTTCTAGAGATTTTCTTTGCGCGCCAAACCAGGTTTTGTCTCTTTGTTAATTTCGCCCTTGGCAGGCTTCAGGAGTGAAACCCGCCTCTGGCTCCAGAGTGTCTGGGGTAGGCAGGAAGTGAGCGAGCTGCCCGAAACTCCCTGTGCTTAGTCTCCTAGGAGACCCAAATGCACTCTGTGGTGATTGGCTGGCTGACAGTCCGCAAAGGACAGCCACCCTGCTGGGTGAGTGACAGCTAGTGCTTCATCCTAACCAAGACTTTCGCCCGTTGACTTTGGCTTAGCCTATTGAATTGTATGACTCTTCTAAGAGGATCTAAACGTGTTTTGCCTTGTTCTCTTTGTGAAGCCTTAGCCTTTTACCAACTTTTAAGAGTATTCTGAATGGCAACAGTAAGATATTAATGTCCCCAGCACCCTAGTTATTGAAGTCACCTGTGGATGTAGGTTGTGTCTGTGGGCCATCCCAAAAGGGTATTTTCTGATTCAGAAACTCAGTGTTCAGTATTGAAGTGTATTTGTGTGTTACCATTATATTGCTCCCTTCTAAAGAAGGCTTTATAACAGACTGATAACTAAATTAATAATTGTTTATGCAAGAAACCTCGAGTGTAAGAGTTTATTTGAATACCTGTAACTGTGAATCTTTGTGCAACTCCAATACTGCTCACATTTCCCCTCTTGAGAGAAGCATGGCTGCTCAACATGCTACCAAAACTGTGTAGTACAAGCTTATACCAAAGGTTGGGTTGCCTATACCTGTAGTCATAGTTGTTTGTAGTGTTACAGAGGGTACTGCATTCAAACATTGCCTAACACGGGTGGAAGGCGGTGAGGATATATTGTAGAGTTGTTCGAATGAGAGTTTGCTTTACCTTTGTTCAACTAAAAACTTTCACAAGGCTTACCACTAGAAAAGCAGTTGTAACATGTCAGATATGGATAACTTCAGACAAGAAGCCCTGATCATTTTTAACAGTAGAGCGAGCAACTGAAAGAAATTTATAAAGTCAGGTCTCTCCCTGTTAAAGGAAACAAAAATGAACTAATTGCAAGATTGTTGAATAATCAAAATCTGGGTAGTAAGCCTGCCACACCTACCATCCCAGGAAATATGGAAAATTATGATGATTCACAGTCTAATATTGTTGACGAGTCAGAAGAGTTAGAGGAGTCTCAGGAAGAGAGCCCCTCTTTACCTCAACAGGCCCTTACGCCTCAACATTTAGCCACAGACACTACCAGGTCCAGTACTGAGTCCAGAATATGTGCCTCGTGAAGAAATGAGACTTGAATTAGAGTTCAAAAGATTACAAGTCCAAGCTGAAAACAAACATCAGAACATCAAACTAAGGGAAATGGAATTACAACATGCTCTTGAAATGAAGAAATTGTCTCTCGAATATGTTTCTGTCCAAGAGTCTTCTAGGTCTTCCAGTCCAAAGAGACCTCGCATGCCTAAAGAAGCAGTGAGTATGTATGATGTGAAACTTGATATTTTGGATTGGTTGGGTGCTTTTGAATATAACTATGGGATTCAGGGTTTCACAGGGAATCAGATGATTCCTTGTCTTCTGTCTAGACTCCCCGAGGTTGCAACTGATGTTATGAGGTAGGGGAACTTGAAAGATTGGATATGAAAATGTGAAGCTAGCTTTAATAGCTAGATTTTGGAAAAATCCTTCCCAGTATCTTAAGAGGTTTAGGACCCTCAGAAAGACTGATGGTAACCCCTTTGGCTACCTGGGTGTGTGAATCTTTGAAAAACGTATATGGTTGGGTTAAGGAATGGGAAATCTATTTTTGTTAGAATCTATTTTTGATGCCTGCTCTCCTGAGCTGAGACAGCACTTGGCTGACTCTAAAGAGATTGATCCCAAAAAGCTATCAAAAGCTGTTGACTTGTGGTTTGCCAGGAGGGCTACTCACAAGGACTCTGGGGCCACTCGTAAAAGGGATGAGGGGAAGCAGCACAAGAAAGATGACAAAGAGAATGATAAAACCTCCCATCCAAAAGAGGGCCACAAACATAAGAAGGGTAAGCCACATGGGAAACCAGGTCAGTCTAGTGAAACCTCTGGTGCCAAACCCGAGGGAGGTCAGCAGAAGCCCCCATTTGTCGTAACATTTGGATAATGTTATGCTTCTGTGTCAACTGACCATGTGAAAGGGGATCCCAAATGCAAGGGTAAACCTTCAGGGGTCCACACTGCCTCTTTAGCCTTAATCAACTATTGGCTGAAGACCCACTGCAACAGCAGAATGTAGATATGTATAACTATACAGGATAACACAAAAGAATACTACAAGGACAGTGTACTTGTAAATGGTCAGGAGAACCCTGCCATTAGAGACACTGGGGCCAGCATCACAGTGGTTGATTAAACCTTTTTCAAACCGTAGGCTGTTGCTAAGGCCCCCAACGGTCCCACTAAGCTGGCTGGAGGCCCTATCCAGCTGGCTACCCGCTCTCATCCAGTGCAACAATATGACTATAAGAATACCGGTCAGTAGTGAGGTGCCTGGGAGAGTCCTGCTGGGGAATGACTTAAAAACTCTTGGAGTTGTATTAAGCACCCACAGCCCTCCCATTAAAAGGAAGCAGGAGCAGACTAGGAAGGCCAGAGAGCTCCCTTTAAATGTCTCTCAGTAAGTTGTTACAGAAGAACCTATAACACCCAGACCACAGGAAGAACCAACTTCTATTTCCAGGAAGAAGGAGACAAAGGGGAAACCCAAGGTCTCAGGAAACATGAAAGATAGTACTCCTGTGCATCAAACCAGGACATCCCCGAGAGGACAGTCCAAGGTCACACCAGTGACTACTCCACCAGCTGAGGCCGAGTGTGAGATCCAACCATAAGAGGTTGAGTCAGCTACTGATGACACAGAGCTGAAAGAAGACCTTCCCCCTGTTGGAGATCTGGTTCCTAAAAACCATCCTGAGCAGCAGTCTTTACTGGCAGGTTGTGGCCGACTTCAGCAGAGGTCAAAGAGAGTTTCCTACTCTGGAAGGGCAAGAGCCAGGGAAGCACAGGTTATACTGGGAGGATGGCCTCCTCTACAGTTAACCTATTGAGTCTACCCCAGGAGACTACAGAAGACTTGTAGTGCCCCAAGAGGCGAGACCTCAGTTTCTAAAGTTAGCCCATGAGATTCCTTTGGCTGGTCATGAAGACCAAGGAAAGAATTTCTCTTTATTTTTACTGGCCTAAAATGGGGTCTGATGTAGATAAATTCAGTAGAAGCTGTCACACTTGTCAGACATCTGGCAAGAGTGGAGCCAAGAACATGGCACCTTTGGTGCCCCTCCCTGTGGTTGGAGTCCCTTTTGAGAAGGTATGAATTGACATTGTTGGTCCCTTAGACCCTCCCAAATCTTCAGGCAATCGATTTATATTGGTTGTGGTAGACCATGCAACCAGGTATTCTGAAGCAATACCTACGAGGACTTGGTATTTTTTTTTTACCAGAGTAGGTTTTCATAAGGAGGTTATCTCTGACAGGGGATCAAACTTTATGTCCCACTACATGTAGGCCATGTGGAAAAACTGGAGTGAACTACAAGTTCTCAACAGCCTACCATTCCCAGACCAATGGGTTGATAGATAGGTTTAATAGAACTATGAAGATGAAGAGCATGATAGGTGCTTTAGAAGAACCGCTTAGAAGAAAGTGGGACCTTCTACTGCAATGCCTGCTCTTTGCTTATAGAGAAGTCCCTCAGGAAGGGGTTGGATTCAGTCCCTTTGAGCTGCTCTATGGTCAACTGGTTAGAGGTCCATTGGCCCTAATCAAGGAGGGGTTGGAGAGTACTCCTTCCCACAAGCCAGTGAGAGTCACTGACTATGTGTTAGGTCTCCGAAGAAGAATGACACACGATGACAGATGCTTTAGATAACTTGAAAGCAGGTTAGGCCCTGGTGAAGCATTGGCATGACCAGAAGGCCAACATGGTAGCGTTTACTCTAGACCAGGCAGCGTGCCTTACAGGACAAATGGATTGGACCCTTCAAGGCTGTGGGAAAACTTGGAGAGGTTAATTATTTGGTGGACTTCGGCAATCCTAAGGAGGCCCCCAGGGTCTTTCACACCAACCGCCTAAAGGCCTATGTCTCTAGACCAGACCTGGGAGCTTTGCTTCTAGCCTCTGATCAGGAGCAGGAGGAGAGTGAGCCTCTACCTGACCTCCTCAGGAGACAACCTTTAGATGGGAAGATGGAAGGAGTTACTCTCTTCTGATCTGATACTGATCTGATTATGTAGAAGTTACTTGGAGGTGAGAGTGGGTTCATGTGCTACCAAGATTTGCTGGTGTGTGGAAATAATGAAGTGGAGCACGAACGACTAAAGAGGGTGATGATTATTCTGAGGGAAGCTGGATTAACTATCAATGGAGAAATACACATTTAAGGCTGACAGAGTGGTCTATTTAGGCCATGAAATTTCAGGGGAGGGTGTTAAACCCACGGAAGATGCCATAGATGCGATAAAAAGAATGGACGCGCCCAATTGCAAGGGGATGTGCTTTCATTTCTGGGTCTAGTGGAATTTTACGGGAAGTTCATCAAGGGGCTTTCAGACAAGACGAGGAATTTGAGCATTCTCACTCGCAAGGGTGTGGTCTTTAAGTGGGATGATAAATGCAAAGGAGAGTTTGAGGAGATAAAAAGGGCCATTGTAACAGGAGGAGTGCAAAGCTCTGTTAAATCAGTTTGCCCCTCTGTTTTCACTATCACCAGGCTTTACCCCTTGGGGCCAGGATGAGATTCTCGCTGGTGATTGTTTACCTGTTAAAAGCAGAGGTTACAGAATGTCAGACCATGTAAGAACCCGCATAAAGGAAGAGGTCAACAAGATGCTTGATCTTGGGGTAATAGAGCCACCTACAAGTCCTTGGTTCAAAATTCTTTGAAGCAGGTTTCTGTGAATATATGAAATATTCTTTAGTAGTTGAAATAAAGAAAATGGAAATGCAGGAAAAAACAAATATGCACTTGAAGATTTGAGGAAAGTAAATATACTTTGTTGTTTGTGGATGCCAGTGATTATGGCATTGGGGCGGTGTTGATGCAGGAGGATCATGTAGGACTGCATACTGTGGCATTTGCGTCCAGATCTTTGAAGGGTCCAGAAAGCAGGTATTCTGTTGTTGAGAAGGAGGCCCTGGCTTGTGTGTGCGGCATTGAGAAATTTAAAAAAGGTACCTTTGGGGAAGAGAATTCACCATTTGTACGGACCATAAACCATTGGTTGGTATTTTAACTAGAGGTGGTTTAGAAGGAGTTTATCGACTCATCACAAAGTGGGTGAGTGCGTTGCAGGGACTACAGTTGTCCATGGTTCATGTTCGAGGTGAGAGTAATGTGGTGGCTGACGCTTTGTCCAGATCTGTGGAGAGGGACCCACCGACTACTGAACAACTGCCGCAAGAACCAGATGAGTTGGGGGAAATTGTTCAGGGTCACACCACTCTGAGGAAGGATGATTGGGATGTACCATGTTTAGAAGATGCAGTATATCAGAGTTTTGGCAATGGTCATTAGACGTGACATCAGGAGGTATAATGGAGCCACAGAAGGCTATGCTAGAGTAAGGGATGAATTGTGGGTTCAGGAGAATTACCTGCATAGGGGACACCAGTTGGTGGTGCCATGTAACATGAGGAGATCAGTTGTAGAGTTGGCTCATGTTTGACATTTGGGTGTAGCCAGAACAAGGGTTTAGGGGGAGCCGAATTATGGTGGCCTGGAGTGGATAAATATATTGAGGAGCATGTGACGGGATGTACTGAGTGTGTGGAGGGTGATAAGGGACTCGGGGTGCAGAAGTGTGCATGTTTTGGGCCCGTTTAACATCAGAGGAGGAAAAGATAATTATTTGTTAGTAGTAATTTATTTATTACCGAAATGGCCCGAAGTATGTGTGCTAAAAGACATCTCCAGTGGCAGCATGATTAGGTTTCTAGAGCAATTGTTTTGGAGGGAAGGGTTCCCCAAAAGAGGTTTACCTGATAATGGCTCTCAGTCTCTAAGGAATTCAGGGATTATTTTGTGCAAGTATGGTGTGAACGAGTCACCACCTCGCTGTACAACCCTCAGAGCAATGGGTGCGTAGAGCGGTTCTACAGGACTCTCATGGAGGCCATTAGAATCACTGTTGCCACTGGGGGTGACTGGATGAGAACGGTGATGGAAAGAACTTTCCAGTACAGGTTGACACCTCACAGTGTCACGGGTGTGTCCCCATTTGAAGTCTTGCGTGGGAGGAGACCTAATTTGCATTTGTGTCCAGGTTGGATGAGCAAATCGAAGTGTGTGGGTGAGGATCTGGAGAGTTTGAAAGAGAAGATATTCTTGTGTGGGGTCTAGGCTAAAATGCGCTATGACGAGAGGAATTGTTGCAGGGATTTCAATGTGAAGGAGGGGGAGTGGATAAAAGTGAAGCTTGATCACCAAGGTGCGGAAGGGCTCCTCTGTGTTTTCAGAACTCAAGCAGGTTGTGAAGGATTTTGGTTCTTCCGTGTTGGTTAGAGGTGGAGGCGTCTGGAACAAAGAGAAAGTGTCTGTGCTCAGAATGAATTGAGGTGTGTGAGGTCTGCTTGCTGTATGCTAAGGAAGGGAGGTGTTAGAGTGGTTACTAGTATGTATTACTGACAATGAAGATTAGTTATAGTTTATTACATTACTGTTCATAGGTTGCTAGTATTGTTATTATGGTTACTGTTGTCATGCATATACATCACAAGGGTCAGTGGTAGAATGTATTGGTTTAGAATTTTGGACATTCTACTGGTGGAGGTTGGCCGCTTTCCTGGCTGGGGGTCGTATGCATTGCTCTTAGTAAACAAAGCCTATTAAGTCCTCTCATCTCCTGCCTGGGTCATGCCCACATAACAGCTGCATTACAGCTTTTCCCTTTGTGGAATTATTGGTACACTGCCGGGCCTCCCTGGTGGGGAAAAGCTGTAACACAGGCCAGTAAGACTTCAGGACGGTTGGAGGTGATGTCCCCGGCCTTGCACATCCGTTTACCATGTGGGTTGACCATCCCCAAGTGCAGCGGCAGTCCCAGGAAGCCTTGGTAGGGTCCCTGTCCTTTCCCAGAGGGGAGAAGCTGTAACGTAGCCCAGCCAGAGATCCAGAGTAGTAGGGGGTCATATCCCTGGCCTTGGGCGGCTAACTCCCATGTGGGTTGAACGTCCCCAAGCCCTGCAGTGGTTCCAGGGATGCCCGTACTATTCCCCGTCCTTTCCCGGATGGAGAGGCTGTAACGCAGGCCAGCCAGAATACCAGGAAGGTTGGGGGATCACGTAGCTGGCCTTGGGCACCTATCTCCATGTGGGTTGACCATCCCCAAGGGCAGCGGCAGTCCCAGAGAGCCCCGGCAGGGTCCCCCTCCCTTCCCGGAGGTACATTCTGTAATGCATCCCAGCCAGACCTTCAGTATGGTTGATGGTGATGTCCCTGGCCTTGGGCACCCTGCTCTAATGTGGGTCGACCACCCCCCCCCCACCCAAGCTCAGTGTGGAGCTCTGGCTGGCTGCGTTTTTCCCTCTGGGAAGGACTAACCAAGCCTGAGCCACCTCAACAGAGTGCTGATCCCCAGATGAGAGGAAAGTCTGAAGTGGTATCCGAGAACCGCAGTGTTGCTATTTGCTGTCAGATGCAAGGAGCTGAAACACTGAAGAACCACTGAATCGAAGTTTGGCCATTGCTGACGCTGAACTTCCCATTGCAGAGCAGGAGTCCCCAGATGGCCTCCCTCTTGGCCCCACGACTGAGGATCAGGAACAGGATCTGCAGAGCTGCACAGGAACAGAAGCCAGCTGGAACCATTTCTTCTAACCGGAGGTAGAGTCTAAGAGAACTTACTTGTTGTGTAGCATTACTTGCTCTCAGTTGAGACCGGTCTTGGTTACCTTGCAGAGTTGCTAAAGCTTTGCCGCTCACAAGCCTCCCAGCTTGTGGCCCTTCAAGTGTTCCATTTTTCTTCCAACATTTCTAAAAACATTGTGCAATACTTTTTACCTGCCTGCAAAGAAGATCCTCAGCTCCCCTTGACATTGTGCAATTAAAATTGGCTGTCCTGGCTCCCTGCAAGATTCCTCTTTACCTCTGACTTTGTGCTTTGGAAGATGTTTAACAGTACTTGCCTGTTTATGAATTATTTGTTAACCTTTCTTTTATTCCTCCATTCTATCTTTCACACCTAACTCAGTATTGCTCTAAATGTACCCATGATAAATCAATATCCACAGATTTCTAGCTATTTAAGTCACCCGAGGGTGTAGGAAGTGTCTGTGTGCCATCCCCAATGGGTGTCATTTGATTTCGAGAAACTAAGAGTTTGTTTTGAAGTATATTTAAGTGTTGTGTTTTGCTCCCTTTTTGAAGAAGGCTTATTTAACTGACTGTGAAATAACTTAATTGTTTCATCAAGAAACCTCGAGTGTCAGTGTTTATTTGGATAACCGTATTTGTGAAGATCTGTCCCAACATTACTGCTCACATTGACCCCTCTTGAGATAAGCCTGGCTGCTCGACCACACTACCAACCTGTGTAGTTCAGACTTATACCAAAGGTTGGGTCCCTATTGCCAGGAGGTCAAGGTTATTGTAGTGCACCCAAAGGGTACTGCATACAATCTTGCCTAACAGCAGAATAAAGCACTGCTTTACCAAAAGCGACGTCCTGAGTGTGGGAAGCATCCACACAATAATGCTTGGTGAACGTATGCAACGATGACCATGTTGCAGCATCACAAATGGATCTAATGGGTACTCCCCTTTTCAGGGCTGCGGAAGAGGCTACGCCCCCGGTAGAATGAGCCCGCAAACCCTCTGGTGGGTCCTTGCCCGCCAATCTAACATTCTGAAACACCAAGGATGATCCACCTTGACAGAGTCTGTTTAGAAACAGCTGGTCCTAATTTTCGTCCAGTATATCCAATAATAGTTGGTCGTCTACTCTCAATTTGGAGAACCTAGAAATATAAAAGCTTAGAGCTCTTCTAGGGTAGAATCTATGGAGCCTTTCCTCCTCTGTGATGCGGCGGGGGATAAACCGCCGGCAGAACAATTTTTTGATTTAAATGAAAATCCGATAAAACTTTAGGCAGGAAGGAGGGTTATACCCCCAACACAACCCTGTCCTGGTGTAATACGGGATAGGGTGGCCAGGAAGAGAGTGCCTGCAACTCACTCCCTCTACAGGCAGATGTTAATGCAACCAACAATATGGTTTTAAAGGTTAATAACCTCAATGGACATGTGTGCAAACGTTCAAATGGGGCACACATTATAAATTTGAGAACCAGTTTAAGGTCCCAAAATGGAACCTGAAAAGTAGAAGGCGGGAGCCCTTTTAGAAATTGAATCATCAAGGGAATTTTGAAGTTTGAGCATTCTTCCGAAGAGCAATTGAATATGGAAAGCGCTGCCGGGTAACCTTTAATGGTCCCAATATTAAGACCTTTGTGTGCTAATGACAGGAGGAAGGATAACACATCTGGAGTTGAACATAGAAAAGGATCAACATTCTTTTCCCTGCACCAGTCGCAAAATGTATTCCAGCGGCAACGGTACAGAGATTTTGTTGCTGGCCTTCTTGCCGAAAGGAACACCCCAATCACGTCATCCGGGAGGTCCCAATCCTTATATCTCAACCTTTCAGAATCCACGCATGAAGGTTGAGAGTGTTGCCCTCTGGATGGAGAACCTGTCCCTCCCTTTGCGAGAGAAGATTCTCTCTTTGTAGAAGACGTATTGGAGAACAGATGGACATATCCAGAAGGTCCGGGTACCATGTTCTCCTGGCCCAATCTGGGGAAATTAAGATCATGTGGCTTCTGAACAGTCTCAACCTCCTGATTACTTGAGGAATGACGGGGATCGGTGGAAACGTGTATAGCAATGGAAACTCCCAATGCACCACAAACGCGTCTCCTAGAGCTCCTCTGAGGAAATTCCCTTGAGCAATACCTTTCGCACTTCCGGTTGATTCTGGTCGAAAATAGGTCTACTTGAGGGGTTACCCAAAGGGCAAAGATCTCTTGAAGAACTTCCTGAGCAAGTTCCCACTCGTGGGAGACTGCTCTGCCTGCTCAGAGCGTCTGCCGTTGTGTTCTTCTCCCCGGCTAGGTGAACTGCCGATAGAGATTCCTTCTCGAATTGCCCAGTACCAGAGCTACATTGCCTCTCTGCACAGTTGTAGTGACCATACGCCTCCTCTTTTGTTGAGGTAATGAATGGCCTCTGTGTTGTCCGTCATTCAGGACATTCTTTCCCCGTACAGAAGGCAGGGATGCCTTCAACGCTAGTCTGATTTCCCTCAGCTCAAAAAGGTTGATGTGTAGTTTGGACACCGATGGAGACCAAGACCATCAGACCGTTGGCATGGGCTCCCCACCCCGTGAGTGAGGTGTCCCGTCACTACTGTAATCTCCGGCCATGGTTGCCAAAAGTGTTCGCTCTTCAGAACATTGTCCTCACAGGTCCACCACAAAAGATCCTGTGAGACCCTGAAGTCAGTCCGACATCTTTCCTGAGAATTGGGACCATTGTGTTCTTAGAGCCCATTGAAGGGATCTCATTCTCAGGCGGGCCTCTGGCACCAGAAAAATGCAGGATGGCATAAGGCCGAGCAACATCAAGAAATCAAAGGCCGGAGGAATCTGGGCTGTTTGAAATCTGGTAACCATCTGAAGAATGTCTTGAGCCCTCGCCTTGGGTGGCGAGCTCTTTCCCAAGGATGTGTCTAGTACAGCTCTGGTGTACTGGAGCTGCTGGGAAGGTGTCATCTGTGACTTCTTGAAATTGAGGGAAAGCCCAGTCTGTGAAAGGAGTGGCAGGTGACAGATGATCCAGGGCTTGTTCGGGAGAACGCGCCCTGATCGGCCAATTGTCCAGATAGGGGTAGACATGAATCCCCCTCTCCTGAGATTCACTGCCACTACCGCCATCAGTTTGGTGAAGACCCTCAGGCAGAGGTTAACCCAAATGGCAGGACTCGGCACATGAAAATAAGCAACCTGAAGGTCCAATGACGCCAACCAATCCTGTAACTGGAGGGCCTGAAGGATCTGAGAAAGTGTGATCATCTTGAATTTGTCCTTCCTGAGGAACTTGTTCAAGTACCTCAAATCCAAGATGGGTCTCATTCCTCCGTCTTTCTTGGGGATCAAAAAGTAAGGGGAATACCAACCCTTGTTCCTCTCTGCTACAGGTACCGGCCCTATTGCACCTTTCTCTAGCAGGGTTAATATTTCCTGCACAAGGAGCAGATCTGGAATCCTCAAAGAGTGTTTCCCTGGTGGATTAGTGTGAGGCTGCGTTATGAATGGGAGTCAGTAACCTTGGACATTTGTCTCCAGAGACCAAGCATCTGAAGTAATGGCTTTCCATTCTTCGAGATGCTAAGATAGTCTGCCCCACACCGGTGACTCGTGGCGCAAGCTCTCACAGTGGTTTTGGAGTGGTTGTTGCAGCTGCTGATGGCAAGGTAGCTGCAGCTGGAGCTGGCTTTGCACCTTTATCTCGTCCACCACAAGGGACTTTTCGTTGGAGTCTTTGACTGGCCATTCCTCGGGCCTTTCCAAATGAGGAGTAGCAGCGATAGGATCGCCCCCTCCATGGCTGTCTCGTCGGATGAAAAGGCTGAGGTTGTCCAACAGCAGCTCCTAAAGATTTGGTAACCGCCTTTGAGGTCTGCAACCTCTCAAGGCTCTCGTCAGCCCTGCTGCCAAAAAGCCTAGACCCGTCAGATGGCATGTTGAGAAGACGAGCTTGCACATTCGGTGCAAAACCCGACTTCCACAACCATGCAAATCTGTGCATTATGGTGCTTGTAGCCATGGACCTGCTGATGCTGTCCACAGTGTCCAATCCAGACTGAAGGAACTTGCGCATGGCTTCCTTGCCATCTTTAACAATAGCTAGGAAACTATCCCTTTCCTCCCCTTTTGGAATGTGCTCCGCCGCCATGGATATTCACTCCCATAGTGTACGTAAATTTTGCCAAGGCACATGTGGAGTTGGCCGACTTCAGGGCCATACTTCCAGCAGAAAATACCTTCCGTGCCCATCCATACACGCGCTTGTCCCCATCAGGACGGATGGTAGGGTATGCTGCCTTGTTTGATGTAGGCGTGGCTGCCTGGACCACCAGACTCTCCGGAGTGGGGTGCTTGGACAGGTAGCTGGGATCACTACTGGAAGGGCGGTATTTTCTTGAGAGATTTGTCCACCACAGGATTGGTGTCCGGGTTCTCCCAATTAGTGGCCACCCTATTTTGTAGAGCCACATGAAAAGGTAGAATCGGATCTGTAGGTCGACCTTGGTCCAGAATATCAGTTAGGTAATCTTGAACAAATTGTACTGGAGGTCTAGCCCAACCTAGGCATTCCAACACCTTAGACATTAGGTGACGGTATAAAGAGTCGACGTGCTTCTCCAGGTTCTGGCCTACCAAACTCCAATTCAGGAGAGGTATCAATGCCACTGGCATTGTGCAGAGTATCACAAAGATCCTCCATTTTGCTCTCTTCCGATACGAGGCACTCTGGCACGTTTGGGGTTCCAAATTAAAGCCCAAAAGGGACATCCTCCCCATCCAACCTTTCTTCCTCTTCAAAGATGGAAGAAAGGGATTTGAAATACTATTTCCTTGGTAAAGGAGAGAAAGACTTCTCAGGAGCACTCACAGGTGTTGTAGGTTTCGAAGAAGGTTTTGATTTAGCCTTCCTATGAGTTTCCTCATGACCTGGAGGCTGAGCTGAAACGACTGGTTATGGCATGGACATCGACAGTGGTGTCGATGGCATCAATGTAAATGGCGCAGATGTCTTGGATAATGTCGACGAAATCGACGGACCCCATCGAAGATTTTGGCTTTTTGGGTTCTGCAGGCTTCGACGATCTCGAACGCTTGTCATGTCTCGAGTGATTTTTATTCTTTTGGAGTCCTCGAGGGCTCTCAATGAGTATCCTTTCAAACACCCAGGCTCGAGGGTGCTCTATGACGGCTTCAATGGGAAGGGGCGGTCAGAGGCTTACCCTGCTTTTCAAATATTCTGAGCATTTCTTAACAGAATGCTTCCCACTCTGCTGGTGTCAACTGTTTGGTGGGGCACTTTACTCTCTCAGGGGTTTTGCCTGACGAGGATTAAGAGGAGGGCGACCGATGGTGCCTCCTTCTCGATCGCTACGCTGAGGACGAAGAATGGCATGAGCCACTATGGGACCTTCATCGTTTGTCTCTCTTGCTTCGAGGAGAATGATCTCTCAACTCAGCGGTTGTGGAACGATCGGGTTTGGTCTTACGATGCTTGGACAACTTTCCTACCTGTAACTTTCCGTTTCATTCTCACAGGGCTTTTGCTGTCGTAGCCTGACATTTTGAGCAGGAATCAGTGTAATGGCCTTCCCCCCAAGCACCACAGGCAAGAATGATGTGGATCCCTGATTGACATTTTCGGGTCACACTCCTTACACTTCTTAAAACGGTGCGAGGAGTCGTCGGAGTGGAGGACGAAGACATCTTAACAAGGATTTTTTGAAAACTGCGTAATCAAAATAACTAGCACGGCGCACTGAGTCTCCGAAGCAAACACATTTCCGGAAAAACGGAACTGAGGCTTACTGGCGCAATGCGTGCTACTTATACCACCCAATGACCTCACCCTCGACGGAGGCCTTCGAGGGACATCGACTCGACACCATCAACGCAGGGCTCCCTCTTCCGAAAAGGTTTTCCGAGCATCCGAAGCTGGACATGATTACCAAAGATGAGGACACAATCCATTCAAAAGAGGTGTTTGGCTGTCCAAACAGGACAGCCAGACCCCCGGTGGTAGCTGGACCTATTCAGGCACTATGACAAAGGACAGGGGGTGGAAAACTCATCCCCCTACTTCCTGCCTGCCAAGACAGTATGGAGCCTAGGCGGGTATACCTACGGGTTCCTGCCAAAGGCAAAAAACACACACACCTCCCCTTCCCAGAATGGTAGAAGGGCTAAAAAAGAACAACCACTCTGCTCATGGCAAAAAAAGAAGTAAGGCCCCAAGTTGGTACTTCGGTGGCCCTATTGTGCATTACCAAGGCTATGGACATAGCCTGCGGTATAATAAAGTACTAAGCATCTCTATCCTTAAAAACTGTAGTTACTTGAACAGAATCTTAAAGGAGCCCCCTAAGGGTCCCCAGAAACACTGCCCATAACGAGCTGTGTGCTGCAGTAGTCAAAACATAGATGCCTTTAGTGCGATGGAGCAGACAGACTCCATAGTACAGGTACAATACAAAGAATAGAGTTCCAAAAGACAGAGCCCATGAGAATGAATGGGAAGAAAAAGGCTCCACTCATTCAGGATTGAGAAAAAAAAAAGGTCCAGAAGTCCAGCAAAAGTGCTCGGGGTCTCATTAGGAGAGGGATGAAGCATAACAATGATAAATCTCCCTAACACCTGTGAATGGTGCCCTCACAGTACTTTCAGTGGGGCAAGGTAGTAAATTTGGGTTGAGTGGATTTGGTTCGTAGACAGATTCCTACATACATTACGATACCAAAGAACACAAAATAATACAATGTTAAGCCCAACATAAGCATTTTCCTTTTTGACATCAAACATGGTAATCTGTTTCAATTTTTTCAATCTCTCACGTTCATGAAAGCTTAAAACAAATTACATCGATCATCACTTGCAGGTGCACCTCACTACTAAATTCATGTAACAAAATGGATAAAGAAGTAAAGCTACATTCCATCTGCCACAATCAATGGCAATGTAAAACATTTAAAAATATGTCTTTAAACCATAACACATTGATATGTTTTTGTAAACTAAAGTGCTTATTATGTATGACATGGCATACTCCAAATGCTGTGACTTACTTTCCTGACATAGGAAACCAACTCCCCAGAATAATATTGCGAAACACTGAGGAGGTCAGTGCTGTTTGCCTGATTAATACGAAGAAGGGGCAGGTCTAGTGCAGAGGCAAGCTGAAATGAAAATCTGAAATAAATTAAACTTGTACAGTCAAGTGCCATTTTCAATTTTATACAAAATCAACGATTGCAAAATGATGCAAACAGAAACGTGTTACACATTTAGTAATTCATTGACTCTTACTGCAGACAATTGTATTAATTCTGCACACACTGATAGGCGATTTGTTGGACAAGACATTGTTTAATGCTTCTAACATGATGTTGTTACAAGTTGCTCAGTATGAAGAAAGATTTACGTAAAAGAACATGAGGAATTTACTTTAGACACAAGTACTGAACACTTTCCTTGGTCAAATGTAAA